>NC_037684.1:56074697-56117163 GCF_003255815.1 Theropithecus gelada
GAAGCAAGAGGAATCTCCCAGAGTGAGATACTGACCAAAGGCCTTGCTGCGGGCCGGGCACGGTGGCTCACGCCTGGAATCCCAACACTTCGGGAGGCTGAGGCGGGTGAATCACTCGAGGTCAGGAGTTTGAGACCAGCCTGGCCAACATGGTGAAACCCCATCTCTACCAAAAGTACAAAAATTAGCTGGGCATGGTGGCAGGCGCCTCTAATTCCAGCTACTCAGGAGGCTGAGGCAGGAGAATCACTTGAACCCAGGAGGCAGAGGTTGCAGTGAGCTGAGATCGCACCACTGCACTCTAGCCTGGGCAATAGAGCGAGACTCAGTCTCAAAAAAGAGAGGAAAAAAAAAAACCCCATTGCAAACTCGGACGAGGCTGGGAAAGATCATCAAATAATCAACACCTTTATCCCCCTCTTGCTTCACCAGAACCGACTTTCGGTCCTCAAAATGTCCGACCTACTAGCTGGACACGGTGGCTCACACCTGTAATCCCAGCACTTTGGGAGGCCAAGGTGGGCGGATGACTTGAGGTCAGAGTTTGAGACCAGCCTGGCCAACACAGTGAAACCCCGCCTCTACTAAAAATACAAAAAATTAGCCAGGTGTGGTGGCAGGCACCTGTAATCCCAGCTACTCAGGAGGCTGAGGCAGGAGAATCGCTTGAACCTGGGAGGTGGAGCTTGCGGTGAGCCGAGATCATGCCGCTGTGCTCCAGCCTGGGCGACAGAGTGAGACTCCGTCTCGAAAAGAAAAACAGACCCTCTCTGTGTGTCCTGAGACTGAGCAGTGGGTGTGTTGCCTTTTTCTGTGTATCGTCTGTTTAGTTGCTGCCTTTTGATTTGACAGTCATGCTGCAAAGCTTGGAGCCCAGCTGGCCGATTTACACCTTGAGAACAAGAAGCGTGGAGAGACGCTCCTGAAAGAGGCGGGCACAGTGGGTATGGCACTGCGCGGGCCGTGGGTGCTCCTGCCTAGAGGAGGACGTTCAGCCAGGGTGGGCTCAGGTGGGGCCGTGCAGCAGCCATGGGAGGGTCGGACGTGGGCTGATGCCAGAGCAAGGGAACGTCAGGCTCGAGCCGCATCTCAGTGCACTGAACACGGGGAATGTGATGCGTCTGTTGTGTCCTAAATGCATTTGAAAGACCAAACATCTGCTGGACGCGAGATGCGCCTAGTGTTCCAGTTGCTTTTACCTCTCGTTCCCGGGAAGAGTGTAAGCACAGGCTCTCTGGCTTTCTATAAAAAGCCAGAGCTTGGACCACAGGGTCTGTTCCTGTAAAACAGTCATACTTGAGGCTCAGAATTACAGCCATCGTGTCTGACCTTTCTAGAGCGTAACGCACTGTCAGGATTGAGGGAATTTTCCGGTATTGTAATCTGCTGACATTTGGAATCTGTGCGCAGCCCACGTGGTAAATGTGGGCAGATTAGCTGACGATCGGAACAGATCACCAAGGGGCTGCTGTACGAGACGTGCTGTTAGGCAGTCTGTTCTGTGAGGGTCCATGACGGGTCCCCCCAGGCTGCCTGTGTGGTGAGGATCCACTGAGAGGCCCCCCAGGTCGCCTGTCCTGCCCCTTCCTCCAGTCTTACGGAGTGTAGTCCATTGGGATTTTTCTTGAGTTAGGGAGACTGCAGAGGAGTGAGCTTATTTCTTTTCTTTTTCTTTCTTTTTTTTTCTTTTTTTTTCTGAGATGGAGTTTCGCTCTTGTCCCCAGACTGGAGGGCAGTGGCACAATCTCAGCTCACCGCAGCCTCTGCCTCCTGGGTTCCAGCGATTTTCCTCCCTCAGCCTCTCAAGTAGCTGGGATTACAGGTGCCTGTCACCACGCGCAGCTAATTTTTGTGTTTTTAGTAGAGATGGGGTTTCACCATGTTGGCCCGGCTGGTCTCGAACTCCTGACCTCAGGTGATCCGACCACCTCAGCCTCCCAAAGTGCTGGGATTACAGGCACAAGCCACTGCGCCCTGCATGAGATTATTTCAAAGCACAGTAGTTTATTTGACATACATGGCACCAGGTTTGCCACTGAGAGCCATCCTTTCTGATCGATTGGGGGCAGATTCTTTTTCCTCTTTATTTTTTATTTTTTATTTATTTATTTATTTATTTATTTATTTATTTTATTTATTTATTTTTTTTGAGACGGAGTCTCGCGCTGTGTCACCCAGGCTGGAGTGCAGTGGCGCGATCTCGGCTCACTGCAAGCTCCGCCTCCCAGGTTCACGCCATTCTCCTGCCTCAGCCTCCGAGTAGCTGGGACTACAGGCGCCCGCCACCACGCCCGGCTAGTTTTTTGTATTTTTAGTAGAGACGGGGTTTCACCATGTTAGCCAGGATGGTCTCGATCTCCTGACCTTGTGATCCACCCGCCTCGGCCTCCCAAAGTGCTGGGATTACAGGCTTGAGCCACCGCGCCCAGCCTATTTATTTTTTTTGAAACAGAGTTTTGCTCTTGTTCCCCAGACTGGAGTGCATTAGCGTGACCTCAGGTCACCGCAACCTCCGCCTCCTGGGTTCAAGCGATTCTCCTACCTTAGCCTCCCTAGTGGCTGGGATTATAGGCGCCTGCCACCACGCCTGGCTAATTTTTCTATGTTCAGTAGAGACGGGGTTTCACCATGTTGGGCAGGCCGGTCTCAAACTGCTGACCTCTGGTGATCCGCCCACCTCGGCCTCCCAAAGTGTCTTTTTCCTCTTTAAGAACATCCTCCTCTTTTTTCTCCTGTCACAGTGTGGTCCTCCCCCACACCCCTGCGTGTCCTGTTGGGATGCGAGACAGATCCCCTGAGAGGTGCCCGCAGGCTCCCTGTCCTGTGCGTGTCCTCTGGTTCCTGTTGGGATGCGAGACAGATCCCCTGAGGTGCCCGCAGGCTCCCTGTCCTGTGCGTGTCCTCTGGTTCCTGTTGGGATGCGAGACAGGTCCTCTAAGGTGCCGCAGGCTCCCTGTCCTGTGCGTGTCCTCTGGTGCCACTGCTTGGGAGCAGCCAGTGTCTTTGATGCTGACGTCTGCTGGAGCAGGCTCTGTTCGGGGTGTTCGGTGAGCTGGTGGAGACCCAGGCCCTGTTTGTCTCTGGCAGGGGCATAAGCTGGTAGGTGCTCACTGACGTCGTGTCTGAAGGTGACTCAGTTTAGAGAGCGGGCGCTGGGATTCCTTGGAACTGATTTTCTTTCTTTTTTTTCTTTTGCTTGCAAGGGAGAGGAGGTGGGCAGGAGGAACGGCCCTTTGTGGACCAGTTTGGGTTTGACGTGGTGACGTGCTGTGGATACCTCCCCCAGGTGAGTGCACAGCGTTCGCCTCTATTTCACAATCAGGTCAGCAGTTCGGACACAAGGGTCGGGGGAACACACCCCCTTCCTTTTTTTGTGAGCTTTAGTAAAAGTATTTGCACCGTTTTTTCTTTGCTGATGTTTGAGAGGTTGACGTGAGATTGACCCACCTAATATGCTAGGTAAGCATGAAGAAACGGAGGAGGAGCAGCAAGTTAGGAGCTGGATTTCCAGGTGGGTAAAAATGAGGGAATTTCACAAATGTTTTGTTTTAGGTATACTAAACTCTCAAAGAGGGTGCAATGACAAGGGTTTGTTAGCTTTTGGTTGTGTGATTTGATGGTTGCTTCCCTCCACGTTTCAGCCTGGGGAGTGCTGCCCGATGCCCAGCACGTGTGGCATGGATAGGGCTCCCGTCCTATCCTCGGGAGGAGGATACAGATGAACTTAGAAAACTTCCGGGGTTTCCTGGTGGGCACGGGGGCAGTAGAAAGACTTTGAAATGGGGAAGGTTGTCCAGAAACCTGCTTAGGGGCGGGGAGTGGTGCTCTCTGGTCCTGCCTGCTCTGTGGGGGTTTTAGCCAGCTCTGCCCCTTCCTCTCGTGGCTGTACTCACACTATGTGTGTGCACGTGTGTGTGCATATGTGTATGCATGCATGTGCGTGTGTGCATGCATGTATGTGCATATGTGCACACGTGTGTGCATGTGTGTATGTGTGCACACGTGTGTGCGCATGACTGCGTGATGCATGATGTTGGCATCCTGTGCTACTCCAGTCTTGTGTGTCTGTCTCCCTTCCCTCCTGGGTGGTGAGCACCTGTGTCCTGGATGTCCTCTCTCAGGGTCCTTCTCAACGGGGCTCCGTGTGACTTTTCCCGTCACCACTGTATGGGGAGGGGCTGTCTGGACAGATGTCAGAAGTGACCCACAGGTTCGGGGCAGGTCAGCCAGCTCTGGCCTCGGTACTCCAGTGTGAGTGGAAATTAAGAGGAAATGTTAGCCAGTTGCTTTAGCAGAAAAAAAAAACAATTTTTTTTTTTTAAATATAAAAAAGCCCTGGTGGCTCTTGCCTGTAATTCCAGCACTTTGGGAGGCTGAGGTGGGAGGATTGCTTGAGCCCAGGAGTTCCAGACCAGCCTGGCCAACATGGCGAAACCCCCTCTCTAGTAAAAATACAAAAAAATTAGCCGGGTGTGGTGGTGCGGGCCTGTAGTTCTAGCCACTTGGAAGGCTGAGGTGGGAGGATTTTGCTTAAGCCTGGAAGTTCAGGCTGCAGTGAGCCGAGATCGTGCCACTGCACTCCAGCTTAGGTAATGGAGTAAGACCTTGTCTCACAAAAATGAAGAAAGAAAGAAAATGTTCTGGGCCGGGCATGGTGGCTTATGCCTGTAATCCCAGCACTTTGGGAGGCTAAGGCGGGCAGATCACCTGAAGTCAGGAGTTTGAGACCAGCTTGACCAACATGGCAAAACCCCATCTCTCCTAAAAATACAAAAAAATTAGCCGGGCGTGGTGATGGGTGCCTGTAATCCCAGCTACTCAGGAGGCTGAGGCAGGAGAATTGCTTGAACCTGGGAGACGGAGATTGTGGTGAGCTAAAATCACACCACTGCACTCCAGCCTGGGTGACAGGAGTGAAACTTCATCTCAAAAAAGAAAAAGAAAAAAATAAAAAGTAAAAAGTAGTACAGTGAGATATCTTTTGTTACATATTGAACCTGTAAAGACCAAAAAGTGTGCTGCATGTGTGCCAGCCAGAGCACGAGGGAGCAGGCACTGTGGCACCCTGTGACGCGAGTGTGACTTGGGGCAACGATCTTTATGGAGAGGAACTTGGCGACGCCTATCAAAAAAATTTTAAATTTAGTTTAAATTTAAATTTAAATTTTAAAAGATAGAGTCTCACTCTGTTGCCCAGGCTGGAGTGCAGTGGTACGACCATAGCTCATTGCAGCCTCAAACTTTCTGGGCTTAAGCCATCCTCTGCTCCAGCCTCCCATGTCGCTGGGATTACAGGCATGCACCACCACGCTTGGCTAATTTTTAATTTTTTTGTAGAGACAGGTCTCACTATGTTGCCCAGGCTGGTCTCAAACTCCTGACCTCAAGTGATCCTCCCACCTCAGCCATGCAAAGTGCTGGGATTACAGATATTGGCCACCACTCCCGTCCCCCTTTCAAATTTTTTATTTTTATTTTTTTTGAGACGGAGTCTCACTCTGTCGCCCAGGCTGGAGTGCAGTGGTGCAGTGGCCGGATCTCAGCTCACTGCAAGCTCCGCCCCCCGGGTTTACGCCATTCTCCTGCCTCAGCCTCCCGAGTAGCTGGGACTACAGGTGCCCGCCACCTCGCCCAGCTAGTTTTTTGTATTTTTTAGTAGAGACGGGATTTCTCCGTGTTAACCAGGATGGTCTTGATCTTCTGACCTCGTGATCCGCCCGTCTCGGCTTCCCAAAGTGCTGGGATTACAGGCTTGAGCCACCGCGCCCGGCCTCAAATTTTTTAAAAAAATTTATTTATTTTTTGAAATGGAGTCTCTCCGTCACCTAGGCTAGAGTGTGGTGGTGTGATCTTGGCTCACTGCAACCTCCAGCTTCTGGGTTCAATCAGTTCTCCTGCCTCAGCCTCCTGTGTAGCTGGGATTACAGGTGCCCGCCACCACATTCGGCTAATTTTTGTATTTTTAGTACAGACGAGGTTTCACTATGTTGGCCAGGCTGGTCTCCAACTCCTGACCTCAAGCGATCTGCCCGCCTTGGCCTCCCAAAGCGCTGGGATTACAGGCATGAGCCACTGCACCTGGCCCCTCTTTCAAAATTTTAAATGGACTTATGCTCTGACCCAGTAATTATCCTTCAGGGTTTATTCTACAGGCATATTGACACGTATGCAAAATGGCACAGACACAAGGGTATTTGCTGCACCACTCTTGGTACTATGATAAGGAAAATCCAGAGGACCGCTGGGTGAAGTTCTGGTGCATCATCTGATGAACTGTTGTCAGCTACTACAAAACAATGTAAAGAAAGCAGGAGTAGGGCCGGGTGCGGCGGCCCACGCCTGTAATCCCAGCACTTTGGGAGGCCGAGGCGAGTGGATCACCTGAGGTCAGGAGTTTGAGACCAGCCTGACCAACATGGCGAAACCCTGTCTCTACTAAAAATACAAAAAAATTAGCCGGGCGTGGTGGCAGACGCCTGTAATCCCAGCTACTTGGGAGGCTGAGGCAGGAGAATCGCTTGAACCCAGGAGGCGGAGGTTGCAGTGAGCTGAGATCGCGCCCCTGCACTCCAGCCTGGGTGATGAGAGCGAAACTCCATCTCAAAAAAAAAAAAGAAAGAAAGAAAATGTTCTAGAAGCCTCTTCATTCTTGGAAGGCTACAGAGCGGATCCTGAAGCATCTCCATGCTTCCCACTGCTCCTGGGATAGGATCTGAGGTCTCAGCATGTCCATGAGACTCCAGTTCCCCCCGGGATGTGGTTCCCCCCTCAGTCTCCTGTGACTGCCACCCCTTCCACGTGCCGCCCCTGCAGCCCTCTCCACTTTCAGATCCTTGTGGGTAGCTGAGTTCTCCCTCACTTCTGGCATTTTCCAGTGAACTCTGCTTTTGCTTTTGCTGTTACTGTGCAGGTGAATGACTGGCAGGAGGACTGGGTTGTGTTCTATGCCCGGCAGCGCATTCAGCCCCAGATGGACATGGTGGAGAAGGAGTCTGGGGACAGGGAGGCCCTCCAGCTTTGGTCTGCTCTGCAGGTGAGCGGGGCCTCACTGCACGCCCAGCACCTGCCACATGCCCCTCTTGCCTGAGGTCGGGGAGGTGCCAGGGCAGGTGAGGCCACCTCTGAGTCTGGTTCTGGATGGGAAGCGGGTGCCTGGCGGTGTCCTATCCGCTGCTGCCTGGGCTGGGGGCAGGCACCTGGAGTGGTGCTTAGGGAAACATGGGCACTCCTCGTGCATGCTTTGATCAGTTTGCTGAGGCTCCATTTTCCTCCCTGCAGTTAAAGATCCCTGACCTGTTCCGTGATCTGCAGATCATCCCAGCCTTACTCCACGGGGATCTCTGGGGCGGAAACGTAGCAGAGGATTCCTCTGGGCCGGTCATTTTTGACCCAGCTTCTTTCTACGGCCACTCGGAATATGAGCTGGCAATAGCTGGCATGTTTGGGGGCTTTAGCAGCTCCTTTTACTCCGCCTACCACGGCAAAATCCCCAAGGCCCCAGGATTCGAGAAGCGCCTTCAGTTGTATCAGCTCTTTCACTACCTGAACCACTGGAATCATTTTGGATCGGGGTACAGAGGGTCCTCCCTGAACATCATGAGGAATCTGGTCAAGTGAGTGGGCCTTGCTCTGGAAGGGGCCTCAGAGGTTTCTCCACAGTCCTCTTCAGGGCACATTCTTGTTTCTTCACATGGCCGGAGTAGCTTTAGACCAACGCAATAGCTTATTTCCAAGCCTTGCAAAGTATATAATACCCGAGAGGAAAGGTTTCGTCATCCCAGCGTTGACCACTTTGTGGGGGTTTGTAGGTAGAGGGAGCCGCGCTGGAGGCAGGGTGTGAACACAGGGATGTGTGGAGTGTGGATGACTCTGAGCCCCACTGCTGCTGCAAGGTGGAGAAACTAAGTGATCTCCCGTGGGGCGGGAGAGGGTGTCTGGTGCGCAGGGAGGTGGCTGGCGCTCCTGGGCACTGCTGCTCGTAGGGCACCTTCCCGCCGCTCCTCCCTGCTCTTCTGTACGGGAGTGTCTCTGAGCTGCTCGTAGGGCACCTTCCCGCCGCTCCTCCCTGCTCTTCTGTACGGGAGTGTCTCTGAGCTGTGTGTCTCTGAGCTGCTCGCAGGGCACCTTCCCGCCGCTCCTCCCTGCTCTTCTGTACGGGAGTGTCTCTGAGCTGTCTACGTGGATGCTTCTTGGTTGGCCAGACTTGGGCGTAGACATGAAACCATCTTACTAAAAGCATCTTAAAATGACCAATTCCAAAATCAAGCATATTCCCGCTTCTTCCTGCATGATCCCTGGGCTCTGCCACAGGCTGAGCAAGTCTGTAAACGGATTCTGGGAGAGACCAAGCCGCTGGCCGTAGGGTGTCCGTGGGTAAATCCAGGAGTCTTCATTGCTTCTGTTATGACCCCATCTCTGCCGTTTTCTAAAGCTTGCTGAGTTGTCATTTCCTTTGCAACAGTAAAATACGTGCTGAACTAATATTTTTCCTTCCTTCAGTATTGTAGTAATGAGAAATATTTCATGAATGGCATTGATGCTAATAAATCCTTTGCGCAAAAATTTGAATAAACTTTCAGTGGTTTCAATAATGTACAAGATTGTATATTTCTCTCATTTATTGTAATTCAGTAGTTAGTTGTTTGCTGAAAAACTTTTGTAATAATATTTTGTGACAATAAACAGGCACAACTAGTGATTTTGTTGTTTTTAGAAACAGGGTCTTGTTCTGTTGCCCAGGCTGCAGTGCAGTGGCATGATCATAGCTCACTGCAGCCTCCAACCCCCAGGTTCTAGCAGTCCTCCCATCTCAGCCTCTCAAGTAGCTGGAACTACAGGCGTGCACACCACACCCAGCTAATTTTTGTATTTTTAGTAGAGACGAGGTTTTACCATGTTGCCCAGGCTGGTCTCGAACTCCTGAGCTCAAGCAATCCTCCCGAGTGCTGGGATTACAGGCCTAAGCCACCATGCCTGACCCAACTGCCCTGCCCTGCCCTGCCCTGCCTGTCAGAGTCTCACTCTTTCCAAGCTGGAGTAGTGCGATGGTGCGATCTCAGCTCGCTGCAACCTCCGCCTTCCACCTTCTGGGCTCAAGCAGTTCTCATGTCTCAGCCTCCCGAGTAGCTGCAGTAGCCGGTGTGTCACCATGCTGGCTAATTTTTGTATTTTTAGTAGAGACTGGGTTTCGCCATGTTGCCCAGGCTGGTCTCGAACTCCTGAGTTCAGGCAATCAACCCGTGTCGGCCTCCCAGCTGTTTCTTTCTTTTTAAGATAGCGTCTCGCTCTGTCACCCAGGCTGGAGTATAGTGGTGCGATCTCAGTTCACTGCAGCCTCTGCCTCCTGGGTTCAAGGGATTCTCCTGCCTCAGCTTCCCGATGTAGTTGGGACTACAGGTGTGTGTCACCACACCTGGCTAATTTTTGTATTTTTAGTAGAGACGGGATTTTGCCATCTTGGCCAGGCTGATCTTGAACTCCTGGCCTCAAAGAATCTGCCCGCCTCGGCCTCCCAAAGTGCCAGGATTACAGGCCTGAGCCACCATCCCTGGCCCAACTATTGTTTCTTTAAAAAACTCTTTTTAACCTTGTCTTTTTGTTAGGCTAAAAGGATAGCTCAGAGCTTCAAAGAGCAGGACTAGCCTAAGAACTGTCTGATATTTGGCAGAGGTGCAGTGTAGCTGCTATTCTTACTCACCTGTGGAAGATGTTAAAGGGAGAATGAAAGTAGCTGTAGAATTGCCTTCAGGGGAAGAAGCCATGTTGTGAGCTTGGCGGACACCCAGTCTGAGGGTCACCCAGGGTGCCATGAACTGGGCTGAAGGGGATGGATGGATGACTTCTCTTGTTAGCTTGTTTCTGTTGTAAGTCAGGGCCCCTCAGCAGAACGTAGAACAACCGAGCTCCTTTAGAATGCTGGTTTTTGTGTGGAGTGAGGAAGGACCATGAGTCTGGTTGTCAGTTTCCAAGCTGACAGGTCCTAGACTACCGTTTGCCAGGACTGCAGGTTGTTTACTTTGACCCTGGGAAAAAGATAACTGTTCCCAAGAAAAGTGATGTCCCAAAGCGGTGCCATCCCCACGGCAAGTGTGCCACTCGGCTCCCCACCGGGTGGGTCTGTCCCGATGGGCACGTGTGGCTCGGCTCCCCACCAGGTAGGTCCATCCCGTCGGCACCTGTGCTCCTCGACTCCCCACCGGGTGGGTCCATCCCGACGGCACCTGTGCCCCTCGGCTCCCCACCGGGTGGGTCTGTCCCGATGGGCACGTGTGGCTCGGCTCCCCACCGGGTGGGTCCATCCCGTCGGCACCTGTGCCCCTCGGCTCCCCACCGGGTGGGTCCATCCCGAGGGCACCTGTGCTGCTTGACTTCCCACCGGGTGGGTCCATCCCGAGGGCACCTGTGCCCCTCGGCTCCCCCCACCGGGTAGGTCCAACTGAGCGATGCAGTGGGTTTCCAGGAGGGTTTTGGTTTTGGCGGCTGCCAGGCCTGAGGCCGTCCACAGAGTCCACAACTGAGGCCGTCTGGGAAGCCCGGGCTCCTTCCCTCTGTGGTCAGTCACGTAGGAGCAGAACGGCCGTCGGGCCGGGAAACGGGATGGAATGTGGATCCGTTCAGCTTTAGGGAATCGGAAGAGAAGGCTGGACGTGCAGCTCACACCTGTAATCCCCGCACTATGGGAGGAGGCCGAAGCAGGAGGATTGCTTGAGCTCAGGAGCTTGAGACCAGCCTGGGCAAACAGTGAGACCTCATCTCTAAAATAAATAAACAAACAATCGGAAAAGAAGAGTCTCCATTTCCTGTTCTGTATTTCACAGGAACCATCAGTGTCTGAAACCCCACAGCCCTGAGAGGTGAACGGCTTTCGGTTCCGGATGCTGCTGCATTTGGAGAGTGCGAGGCAGCTTCCCTGGGTTGTTGGTCGGTGGAGGGCTAAACTGGAGGGAATTCCAGGAGGCAGGGAGAGGGCTGAGGTCAGGATATTGTTCGGACTTCCTTCATCGAGCCCACACCCCAGGCCTGGGTGACGCCGGCTCCGTGGCCAGGCTCGGCTCTGTCCTGTGGTCTCCCCACACCCTGCCCATGTCTGTGTCAGGCTCCTTTCTCGGATCCTCCTCGATTCCTCCAGCTTGAGGTCCACATCCCACTCCACTCCGTCCACACCTCTCCCCTGGGCTAGTGGTGGGATCACAAGCACCGGTGCCCAAGACCTGACCAGCAGCGCAGACCAGGCCCTGTGCTAAGACATCCAGGCAGATGGGGGAAAAGATGGGTGGTACCACTCCCAGAACGGGAAACCAGATGGAGGGCAGGTTCTTTTTTGTTTGCCACGGAGTCTCATTCTATCACCCAGGTTGGAGTGCAGTGGCACGATCTCGGCTCAGTGGGACCTCCACTCCCAGGCTCAAGCAATTCTCCTGCCTCAGCCTCCCAAGTAGCTGGGATTACAGGCGTGTGCCACCACGCCCAGCTAAAATTTTTTTGTATTTTTCATAGAGATAGGGTTTCACCATGTTGACCAGGCTGGTCTCAAACTCCGGACCTTGTAATCCACCCCCGCCTCGGCCTCCCAAAGTGCTGGGATTACAGGCATGAGCCACTGTGCCTGGGTGATACAGGTCGTTTCAAAAACAGTATTATTTGCACACCGTACAATTTATACTACTAATCCTGTAAGAAACTTGGGGGCACTTAACTGCCCTGCCCTTGAATCTTCAACAGCTCTTCACCCCCCATCTAGAGGACTTCCTAGCCTGGTGCCCGCATATCTGTTTCTTCATTCAGGCACCTCTCCTCACTGAGAGACCTGAGCACTCGTACGGTTCTCCGTGTGACACCTAATATCTGACTGTAGACTCATAAGTTGTAGGAAGGAAAATTACAAGGGGCTTTGAGAAGATAACAGAGAGGACTGACTCTAGACCAAAGTGTTGGAATTCCAAAAAAGAGAACCAAGAAAACAGAGGGAGAACATCATAAAGAGCTAAAGACGGTCCCAGGATTGGAGGACCCATGAGTCCTGTTCAGGGGAGGACAGGAGACTCACCCTAACACCTCCCTGGGAATTTTTCACTGGTGTCACAGAGAAGACCCTAAAAGCCTGCAGAGATAGAACAGTTTCCACACAAAGAATAAGAACCAGAATGGCCATGAGCTTCTCTACATCAAAACTGGAGCTGGCAAGCCGTGGCACCTCCTCAGTTCCTAAAGAAATGTCTGATCTCCAAGCTGGAATTCGATACCAAGCCAAACTGTCAACAAGGAACAAAGAAATTTACAGACGTACGAGGGCTCACATTGGCCTATCATGAACCTTCTGTCAAGATGCAATAGCAGGGTGGGCTTCAGATGAGAAAAGAAAGCCAGGGAGTGGCACATACCCTTTCTGCAGCTACCACAGCCATTCTCCTGTCCTACCTGCTGTTCTGCGGCAGCCTTGCCACTCCTGTCATGAGGTGGCTGTTTGGCCGGGTGCCATGGCTTACAGCACTTTGGGAGGCCGAAGTGGGCGGATCACCTGAGGCCAGGAGTTTGAGACCATCCTGGCCAACATGGCGAAACCCCGTCTCTACTAAAAATACAAAAATTAGCAGGGCGTGGTGGTGCGCGCCTGTAATCTCAGCGACTCAGAAGACTGAGGTAGGAGAATTGCTTGAACCCTGGAGTTGGAGGTTGCAGTGAGTTGAGACTGCACTCCAGCCTGGGCGACAGAGACTCCAACTCAATCAATCAATCAATCAACCAACCAACCTCTCGCAGATGTTGGTCTCATCAAAAGCTGTAGGCTTTATCTTCCCAGAGGCTGCCAACCTCTTAGAAGAGGTGTCTCTACAAAAGTGGGCACCTGCTTGTGGAACAGAGTCGCAGAGTTCCAGCTGGGCCTGGGGAGTTTCCTGTGACGCATCCTGGGAATGCAGAGTCCTGGCCCCGTCCCGGAACCTTCCGGGGACTCGCTGCTGCAGGGCTTCCTCGGGAGACTCGTGGGTTGAAGTCCCTGCCCGGTCCCGGAACCTTCCGGGGACTCACTGCTGCACAGTTTTCTCGGGAGACTCGGCTTCCTCGGGAGACTCGTGGGTGGAGAAGGTGGGGCTGATGTCAGAAGGACACTCTTGACATCCCCCTGCCACCTCCCAGTGCAGTACCCTTGGCAGATTAATCTCTCTGTGCCTCAGTTTCCTCATCTGGAAGGCGGGGGTAGTGACCAGCCCCTTCACAGGATGGTTGTGAGGCTTCGTTGACATTTCACTTGGGTGCTAGCACACAGCAAAAGCTCAATAAATGCCATTAGCCCCAAATCGCTCTTCCTGGGCCCTTTCTTATTTTGTAAAGTGAACTCACCATGGGCTGAATGAAAACCCAGCAGAGAGTGGGGGAGGGCTTCACGGGCTCATGAGGGGGGTGCAGGGGGGTCGTGGTAGGGGCCCCCATGACCTGGTCCCCCAGCTCACTTTAGGCCGGGTGCGGTGGTTCACGCCTGTTATCCCAGCACTTTGGAAGGCTGAGGTGTGCAGATTACTGAGGTCAGGAGATCGAGACCAGCCTGGCCAACATGGGGAAACCCCGTGTCTACTAAAACTACAAAATGTAGCTGGGCATGGTGGCGGTCGCCTGTAATCCCAGCTACTCCGGAAGCTGAGGCAGGAGAATCCCTTGAATCCAGGAGGCAGAAGTTGCAGTGAGCCGAGATCCCACTACTGCACTCCAGCCTGGGAGACAGTGAGACTCCATCTCTTAAAAACACAAAAAACAAACACGAAAAAAACCTCACATCAAATGACTTCAGCGTGGACTGGGCTCAGTACCCACCTGCTTGTGTGCACGCGTGTGTACCCACGTGTATGCATGCATGGGCACGCGTGGGCACTCCCGTGTCTCAAGTCCCTTTCCCAGGACGTCCTGGAATCTGGGGTCCCACCCTGGGCCCGGTCAGCGCGTGCCATGGGAGCCCCCTCGTCAGCCTCTCTCTGGGATTGGCACCTGGCACCCCGTGCGCAAGCCCCACGTCATCACGGGGGCCTCTGGGGCCGGGCCTGGTCTGCAGCGTGGGAAGCCGGCCAGGCCTGTGACCCGCGCCCGAGCCGAGGGCCGGACCTGCGTCCGCTGCGGGGAAGGGATTCCGGGTCCCTGCAGGGAGCTCCGGCCCCAGCGCGCCCGCGAAGAGCTGCGCCGACCCCGGCTCCTTCCCCCGCAACCCGGGCGCAGGAAGCCGGACCAACGCGGGGAGCGCACGGCGAGCCCGCCCGAGGCCGCCCCTCCCGCCGCCCGGGGTCACGCGCCGCGCGGTCCCGCCCCGCCCCACAGCGCCTGGGCCGGGCTCCGAGCGAAGCCCCGCGCCCCGCACCCATGGAGCAGCTGCTGCGCGCCGAGCTGCGCACCGCGACCCTGCGGGCCTTCGGCAGCCCCGGCGCCGGCTGCATCAGCGAGGGCCGAGCCTACGACACGGACGCAGGCCCCGTGTTCGTCAAAGTCAACCGCAGGACGCAGGTGCTGGCCCGTGCGCAGGCGGGGGCTCTGCGGGGCTCTGCGGGGCTCTGCGGAGCGCGGGGAGGCGGCGGGGTCGGGGGCAGGCGCATTTCCTGGGGCTGGGCCTGGGGAGGGGGCGGTCAGCTTTGGCCCTTGGGAGGTGGCACCTGCTGGGTGGGCCCGGATCAAGCGTTCAGTGACGGTTTGTGTCTGCACGATCCGTGACCTTCCTTTGGCCTCGGTGCGCAGCGCACAGGGTTTTGGGGGTGGTTTTAACTTTTCTATCCAGCAAGCGTCAGGGGAGGTGAGGCTTGGGGTCCCTGGCTCCACTTTGGGCCGCCCCTCTCAGCCCACCGTCCTCCTGGCAGTGGGGAAGAAGCAGAGACATGGCTGGGCCCCTGCCAGGGAGGGACCCCATGGGCCAGGCCAGCGTTCTCCTTCTCACAGGCCGTGCCTGTGTTTAGACCTGATTTCTATCTCCTGCCGAAAATAGTTCTGTTTAAGAATGTATGGAAGGCCGGGCACGGTGGCTCACACCTGTAATCCCATCACTTTGGGAGGCCGAGGTCAGTGGATCACCTGAGGTCAGCAGTTCAAGACCATCCTGGCCAACATGGTGAAACCCCGTCTCTACTAAAAAGTGCAATAATTAGCCAGGCGTGGTGGCACGGGCCTGTAATCCCAGCTGTTGGGGAGGCTGAGGCAGGAGAATCGCTTGAACCCAGGAGGCAGAGGTTGCAGTGAGCCGAGATTGAGATCGTGCCATTGCACTCCAGCCTGAGTGACAGAGCGAGACTCCATCTCAAAAAAAAAAAAAAAAAGTATGGAAAATATTATCGGAGAAAGTGGAGAAGGTTAGGCCTTGAGAGCCGAAAGGTGGGGAAAGGCAGGCCTGGGTGCCCTGCTGGCCTGAGTGGGCTCAGGAGGCCCTGTACACTCTGGTGGGGGAACTGTCTGAGGGGCAGCAGGGGTCCTGGTGGGCAGTGCTGGCAGGAGGAACCCCAGAGCCATGCAGCCTGGGTGTGCGATCGGATCCTCCTGCACCGCTGGCTCTGCCGGCTCAGAACCCAAAACCCTCAAAGTGGGGAGTCCCACTCACAGGGAAGCAGTTTTTGGTTCAGGCTTCCCACGGGCCCTGGGAAGCTTCCTCAGCTGGTCCTGAAAGCTCTGCCGGGTGAGACCCCTCCTTCCCTCCCACCCCCGTGAAGGGCCTGCCCACGGTAGCTGCTCAGTCCTTGCAGGAGAGCAGGTGATGCTGGAGCCCCTGGGGCAGGCCCAGGAGTTCCCGGCATGGTGCTTGTGAGCTCACCCTGGGAGCAGGGCTGGGGCGTGCCGGCCGCCCTCCCACCTGGGGACGCTCACACCCACCCTTGGTGCAGGCTGGCCAGGGCTGCCAGGCTGGGGAGGCTGTCCCTGAGCTTTCCCTGGGGTACTTTGAAGGAAAGGGCGTTCTGTTCCTGTGCACCAGTAGATGCTTTGGTCTCATTCATGAGGTTTGATTTTTTTAAACATGCAATTCTATACTTTGGGAGGCCGAGGCAGGTGAATCACTTGAGGCCAGGAGTTCGAGACCAGCCTGGCCATCATGGTGAAACTCCAGCTCTAGTAAAAATACAAAAAAAACACAGCAGGGTGGGGTGGCCCACACCTGTAATCCCAGCTACTCAGGGGGCTGAGGCAGGAGAATTGTTGGAACCCAGGAGGTGGAGGCTGCCGTAAGCCGAGATCATGCCACTGCCCTCCAGCCCGGGTGACAGAGTGAGACCCTGTCTCAAAACAGACAAACATGCAATTCTATAGGCCGAGGTATTCACAGACCACGTTCATCAATGCATGTTTTCAACTAATGTGTAGTGTACGTGAGGTGAGAGTTCACCTGACGTACGGTAGGAATGTTTGTGGGAATATTTCAGAAACAGGAAGGCCCAGGTCCCGGGGGAGGCAGAGGCCGGCCAGGTGTACGGCGCCTTTGAGCTTCCCAGCCCCTGCCTTGGACCTGAGGCCCCGCCTGATGGGCCCAGTCCTCTTCTTCCCTGCCCGAAGTGTGTGCCCAAGTCAGCTCCACCGATGTGTGTGCTGTGGCTGCCCCACACTAAGTAAGGCAGCAAGGAAGGTGGGTAACCCGGGGGTCCAGCTCCGGACCTTGGTTCACTCACACCTCCCCACGCCCTCAGTGCTCCCTGGTGCCCACACGTGGCCTGTGCATCCTCCTGTCACAGCAGCCTGCAGACCCCACACTCCTCATGCTGCAGGCTTAGCCTCAGCTTGCAGCCTCTCTCTCCGACAGGAGCCCCTCTGCACCTTGCCCTCTGCGTTGGACGCCAGCTCCCAGCCAGCTATCAGTGACTGAAGGTCCTTGTGACTCCCACATGTTCACTTCCATCAAGGGCCCGGTAGGCAGAGGCCCTGGCTGAGTCAACAAGGCTGATAAGGCTCACAGCTGTGTTCTGGATGCAGGCCCGGCAGATGTTTGAGGGGGAGGTGGCCAGCCTGGAGGCCCTCCGGAGCACGGGCTTGGTGCGGGTGCCAAGGCCCATGAAGGTCATCGACCTGCCGGGAGGTGGGGCTGCCTTTGTGATGGAGCATTTGAAGATGAGGAGCTTGAGCAGGTGAGTGTGTGTGAGACCCATCTGCACACACGTGTACAGGCAGAGAGAGACTCCGGGACAGGCAGAGAGAGACTCCGGGAGAGGCAGAGAGACTCCGGGAGAGGCAGAGAGACTCCGGGACAGGCAGAGAGAGACTCCGGGACAGGCAGAGAGAGACAGAGAAAGGGATAGAGAAGGGGAGGGAGACAGAAACAGGGAGAAGCCTGTGGCTGAGCTGTCCTCACAACTGCCTGGCTATCAGAGGCAGGGCCAAGAGTTCCACCCTGCCATTCTTAATGGAGATAAAAAGTTATTGCTTTCTGGTATATGACTGGTTTTCCTAGATTAGTTTGGCTGTAATGAGGTTGCATAAAATAAGTATATATATATATATTATTATTATTATTTTTTGAAACACAGTCTCGCTCTGTTGCCTAGGCTGGAGTGCAGTGGTGTAATCTCGGCTTATTGCAACCTCTGCCCCCAGGGTTCAAATGATTATCCCACCTCAGCCTCCTGAGTAGCTGGGACTATAGGTGTCCGCCACCACACCCGGCTAATTTTTGTATTTTTAGTAGAGATGGGGTTTCACCATGTTGGCCAGGCTGGTCTCAAACTCCTGACTTCAAGTGATCTGCCCACCTCGGCCTCCCAAAGTGCTGGGATAACAGGCCTGAGCCACCACACCTGGCCAAAATAAGTATATTTGAACCCATCATTTGCTTTGTACTTTATTTTTATTTTATTTTTTTCCGAAACAGAGTCTTGCTTTGTTGCCCAGGCTGGAGTGCAGTGGTGCCATCTTGGCTCACTGCAACCTCTGCTTTCTGGGTTCAAGTAATTCTCCTGCCTCACCCTCCCGAGTAGCTGGGATTACAGGTGTGCGCCACCACGCCTGGCTAATTTTTGTATTTTTAGTAGAAACGGGGTTTCACCATGTTGACCAGGCTGGTCTTGAACTTCTGACCTACTGATCCGCCCGCCTCGGCCTCCCAAAGTGCTGGGATTAGAGGCGTGAGCCACCGCGCCCGGCCTGTTTTGTACTTTATAGCACATTAATGCCAGCTCACTTTGGGCGGAGTGAAGCGATCTATGAATGCTGTGGAGTCCTTACATTTTTTCTAATTATTAAAGTCATACATGGTCATTGTATAAAATGTGGAAAATACAAACTCATGTGAAGACATAAAGCCACCATGATTCCATCAGCAAAGAATGATCACTGTTAACATTTGGTATATGATTATCATGCCAGTCTTTTTTTTTTTTTTTTTTTTTTTTGAGATAGAGTGTCACTTTCTTGCCCACACTGGAGTGCAGTGGTCTGATCTTGGCTCACTGCCACCTCCACCTCCCAGGTTCAAGCAATTCTCTTGTCTCAGCCTCCCGAGTAGCAGGGATTACAGGTACCCCACCACCTCACCCAGCTAATTTTTGTGTGCGTATGTGTATATATATATATTTTTTGAGACAGAGTCTTGCTCTGTCACCCAGGCTGGAGTGCAGTGGCGCAATCTCAGCTCACTGCAAACTACACCTCCTGGGTTCAAGCAATTCTCTTGTCTCAGCCTCCCGAGTAGCTGGGACTATAGGCGCCCCACCACCTTACATAGCTAATTTTTTTTTTTTTTTTTTGAGACATAGTCTTGCTCTGTCACCTAGGCTGGAGTGCAGTGGTGCAATCTTGGCTCACTGCAAGCTCCACCTCCCGGGTTCACGCCATTCTCCTGCCTCAGCCTCCTGAGTAGCTGGGACTACAGGCGCCCGCCACCACGCCTGGCTAATTTTTTGTGTTTTTAGTAGAGATGGAGTTTCATCGTGTTAGCCAGGATGGTCTCGAACTGCTGACCTCGTGATCCGCCCACCTCGGCCTCCCAAAGTGCTGGGATTACAGGCGTGAGCCACCGTGCCCGGCCTAATTTTTGCATTTTTAGTAGAGACAGCATGTTGGCCAGGCTGGTCTCAAACTCCTGACCTCAGGGATCTGTCTGCCTCGGCCTCCCAAAGTGTTGGGATTACAGGTGTGAGCCACCACACCCAGCCCGTCTTTTTCTTTCCTTTTTTTTTTTTTAAGACGGAGTCTTACTCTGTCGTCCAGGCTGGAGTGCAATGATGCAGTCTAGGCTCACTGCAAGCTCTGCCTTCTGGGTTCTAGTGATTCTTCTGCCTCAGCCTGCCGAGTAGCTGGGACTACAGGTGCCCGCCACCACGCCTGGCTAATTTTTGTATTTTTAGTAGAGATGGGGTTTCACCATATTGGCCAGGCTGGTCTTGAACTCCTGACCTCATGATCTGCCCGCCTTGGCCTCCCAAAGTGCTGGGATTATAGGCATGAGCCACCATGCCTGGACCCCAGTCTTCTTCCTGTTTGTGATTTACATTGGTTTTCACAAAAACATTTGTAGCCGATTTTTTTTTTTTAATTTTTTTTTTTTGTTTGTTTTGAGACGGAGTCTCGCTCTGTCGCCCAGGCTGGAGTGCAGTGGCTGGATCTCAGCTCACTGCAAGCTCCGCCTCCCGGGTTTACGCCATTCTCCTGCCTCAGCCTCCCGAGTAGCTGGGACTACAGGCGCCCGCCACCTCGCCCGGCTAGTTTTTTGTATTTTTTTAGTAGAGACGGGGTTTCACCGTGTTAGCCAGGATGGTCTCGATCTCCTGACCTCGTGATCCGCCCGTCTCGGCCTCCCAAAGTGCTGGGATTACAGGCTTGAGCCACCGCGCCCGGCCTTTTTTTTTAATTTTTAAATTTCTTGTAGAGATGGGATCTCACTGTGTTGCCCAGGCTGGTCTTCAGCTCATGGCCTCATGCAGTCCTCCCACCTCAGCCTCCCAGAGTGCTGGGATTGTAGGCTGGAGCCACTGTGCCCCTGTGCCTGCCCCTGCATTTTCACTTATCATTACTTTTTCAGCACCCCTCCCTGAATTCCTGGTACCTCCCAAGACTTCTGTTGAAGCTCACTTGGTGATTACATGATTTTATTTTCTGGAAAGGGTCATTGCCAGTGCTAGGCATGGCGGTTCACACCTGTAATCCCAGTATTTTGGAAAGCCAAGGCAGGAGGAGACCCCATCTCTTAAAAAAAAAAAAAAAGCCAGGAATGGTGGCACAGGTGTGTGGTCCCAGTTAGTTGTGAGGCTGAGGTGGGAGGATTGCTTGAGCCCTAGAAGTCAAGGCTGCAGTGAGCCATGATTGTGCCACTGCACTGCAGCCTGGATGACAGAGCAAGGCCCGGCCCCAGAAAAGAAAGAAAAAGGAAAACAAAGAGTCATCGCCTGGTGTTCACTTTTTACTGTTTAAAGAGCGGAGAGTAGTTTTTAGTGTATTTAAAACATTTCTCAAAATGGAACAAACTGGGTGGTGTTATTTATCATTTGTTATTTTAATTAGCTGCATTTCTTCTTTCCTTAGTCAAGCATCAAAACTTGGAGAGCAGATGGCAGATTTGCACCTTTACAACCAGAAACTCAGGGAGAAGTTGAAGGAGGAGGAGAACACAGTGGGTATGTTCAGATTGCTTTTTGGTACCCTTGGCCCAGCCACACTGTCTACCTTAGATTGGCGCTCATGGTACTTCTTGGTGGCATTTCAATAGTAGGCCGAGTTATATCCATCTCTCTTTACACTACATTATGAAAATGAGATTATTAAATAAGAATTTTGATGTAGCTGACAAGCTAGTAGAATTGGCACATGATCCCTTTTATACCCAGCCCTCCTTTCTGGTGTGCTTGAGGTAATAATAACCCCTTTTATACCCAGCCCTGCTGTCCAGTGTGCTTGAGGTAGGACTGTCCTGGCAGATCCATATACTGACTAACTGCTGTTGTATGTAGTACATCCTCAGACCACCCATATTCTAGCACGCGTAGCCCAGGCGTATACTGATGCTCTGCTGAGGTCTGGCATTTAAGAGAAAGACAAACAGCTCCTTCAGGTCAAGGATCTCTGTCAACAGGCCGAAGAGGTGAGGGTGCTGAGCCTCGGTATGTGAACAAGTTCGGCTTCCACACGGTGACGTGCTGCGGCTTCATCCCGCAGGTGAGTGCCTGGGAGAGGGTGTTCCCTGATGCCGTAATGCTGGCCACCCACTCTTTATATGTGACAGAATGCCAGTCCCCCAGGCACCAGCAAGATTGACTGCCTGATTTCTGAAAGCAGAGTACAAGCTGTGAAACCTGGAATGGGGAGAGCAGATGCCGAGGGTCACTGAGCTGAGCTGGGGCAGGAAGATGAGCATTCCACGCAGAGGGAGCCTCAAGTGCAAAGGTTGTGTTGTGCAAGGCTCCTGATGAGTGTGAGGGACTGGAGACTGCGTGATGGGTGGTGTGCAAAGTCAGGGATTAAGTCCTCATTACTCAGCTCCTTCCCTGAGGCCTTTACAAATTATTATTTATTTAGATACAATTGAGATATAATTCACATAAGATCCACCATTTTAAAGGATTAGAATTAATTGGTTTTAGTACATTCACAATGGTGTGCAGCCATCACTGCTGTTTAACTCCAGAACATTTTCTTCTTTTTTTTTTTTGAGACAGAGTCTCACTCTGTCGCCCAGGCTGGAGTGCAATGGCTGGATCTCGGCTCACTGCAAGCTCTGCCTCCCAGGTTCACGCTATTCTCCTGCCTCAGCCTCCCGAGTAGCTGGGACTACAGGCGCCCGCCACGTCGCCCGGCTAGTTTTTTGTATTTTTTAGTAGAGACGGGGTTTCACCGTGTTAGCCAGGATGGTCTCGATCTCCTGACCTCGTGATCTGCCCGTCTCGGCCTCCCAAAGTGCTGGGATTACATCATTTTCTTTCTTTCTTTCTTTCTTTTAATTTGAGACGGCGTTACGCTCTTGTTGCCCAGGCTGGAGTGCAATGGCGTGATCTTGACCCACCGCAACCTCAGCCTCCCGGGTTCAAGTGATTCTCCTGTCTCAGCCTCCCAAGCAGCTGGGATTACAGGCATGCACCACCACGCCCAGCTAATTTTTGTATTTTTTGGTAGAGACGGGGTTTCATGTTGTCCAGGCTGGTCTTGAACTCCTGACCTCTGGTGATCCGCCCTCCTTGGCCTCCCAAAGTGCTGGGATTACAGGCATGAGCCACCGCGGCTGGCCTTAATTTTGTATTTTTAGTAGAGACAGGGATTCTCCATGTTGGTCAGGCTGGTCTTGAACTCCCGACCTCAGGTTATCCGCCCGCCTCGGCCTTCCAAAGTGCTGGAATTACAGGTGTGAGCCACCGCGCCCAGCCAGAACATTTTCATTATCCTAAAGCAGAATCCATTAGCAGTCACTCCCCATTTTCCCCTTCCCTGGTCCCTGGCAGCCTCTACTGTACCTTCTGTCTCTTTGAACTGACTTATTCTGGATATTTCATATGACTGGAATCACATAATATGTGACCTTTTGTGTCTGGCTTCTTTCACTCAGCATCATGTTTCACGGCTCTTCCACGCTGTAGCAGGTATTAGAATGTTATTCTTTTATGGCTGAATAATATTCCACTATATGGCTAGACCACATGTTTCTTTATGTATTCCTTTTTTTTTTTTTTTTTTTTTGAGACGGAGTCTCGCTCTGTCGCCCAGGCTGGAGTGCAATGGCGCCATCTCGGCTCACTGCAAGCTCCGCCTCCTGGGTTTACGCCATTCTCCTGCCTCAGCCTCCCGAGTAGCTGGGACGACAGGCGCCCGCCACCACGCCTGGCTAATTTTTTGTATTTTTAGTAGAGACGTGGTTTCACCGTGTTACCCAGAATGGTCTCGATCTCCTGACCTCGTGATCCACCCACCTCGGCCTCCTGAAGTGCTGGGATTATAGGCGTGAGCCACTGTGCCCAGCCTGTGTATTCCTTTTTATGGCTGAATAATACTGGGGCCTCTTGAACCATCATCTTTGAAATCTGTGAAGTTTCAAAGAAGTCTTTGGACAGCCCCAGTGCTCTGTGCTTCCCTCAAAGCAGCCGTTATTGGACCATATTTTGGTTTTGTTAGGAACACAGCACCCATTATATAGGAGCGAGTTCAGAGTCACTGCTTCTTGAAGAGAGAATACTTTCCAGTCTGTCTCCTGGTCAAAGCCCGTCCTGACTAGTTGGGTCCCTGCGGACAATGGCCAAGCTCTCCCCGGCGCAGGTGGAGGGCGAGTCTCCCAGCTGGAGGTCACTTGGGGCAAGATCCTCATGACGTCCAAGCAGATTTAGGGTTCCCAGCCCACAGGCAGTCCTCACAGCTGGGCTCGCTACAACAGCACATGGAGCTTCCCAGGTTTACCAAGGCCCCCGAGATCTCAGCCACCGCTGGCTCTCCTGGGGTCACACACTTTTCTGGAGCCAGTGAGCAGCACCCTCTTCATCGTCCGGGTGAGCACGGCTGGGCGCAGCCTGTGGTCCTGCTGTGGATGCTGAGGTCAAGGGTTGCAAGTGGCTGGGTCTACAGGACTTGGCTGGCCCAGCAGGGTAGTGTTTCAAAGAAACGAAGTGAAATCTTACCCAAAGCCCCTGTGTGTGAAGTGGACGAGAAGGGGGCTGGTCTGTTTGGAGCGCAGGGAGGCCCTCAATACCCCTCAGACTCCAGGATCAAAGAACCCACCTCAGATCAGGTGCAGCCTGGCTAGGAAGGGCGAGGCACCAGGGAGGACACCTGCCCAGCTTCCTGCATGTGGTGCCTCGGACAGCACCAGGTTCTGGAGGCTTCCCCCTCCTTGGGAGGGCTGAATGGGTCCTGGGGGAGTGTGTGCTGCAGCCACTGGGGGGCAGTGCTGAGCGGTGGGCTCCTTGGACACCTGGGCACTAAGGCCCGCTCAGGCTGCCCGCTGGGTCGGCTGCGGTGCTTGCCCCATGCTCTGTACATGGCCCCGTACAGGCACCGTTCTAAGCGCTTCATCGGACTCAACTCACCCACTTGCCCTAGCAGGTAACCAGGCAGATAATGTCACTGATCCGTTGTATAGATGAGGAACGTGATGTGCAGAGTTCACACCGGGGTCTGTGGAGCTTGTCAGTGGGGCAGCCGGGCTTTTTTTTTTTTTTTTTTTTTCAGACGGAGTCTCGCTCTGTCGCCCAGGCTGGAGTGCAGTGGCCGGATCTCAGCTCACTGCAAGCTCCGCCTCCCGGGTTCACGCCATTCTCCTGCCTCAGCCTCCCGAGTAGCTGGGACTACAGGCGCCCGCCACCTTGCCCGGCTAGTTTTTTGTATTTTTTTAGTAGAGACGGGGTTTCACCGTGTCAGCCAGGATGGTCTCGATCTCCTGACCTCGTGATCCGCCCGTCTCGGCCTCCCAAAGTGCTGGGATTACAGGCTTGAGCCACCGCGCCCGGCGCAGCCGGGCTTTGACTCTTGGTCTGGCTTCATAGCACAGGCCCTGACCACGGCACAGCCCCTCTGTCAGGGGAGGCCTGGTCATTGGCACCAGCTGTGTACCCAGGTGGCCATTCCCTGGGCAGCGTGGAGGGTCACAGCCCCTCTGTTCAGGTGGCAGGACTGGACGAGCCCATGCTGCTCTCCTGCTCCCAGCACTAAGCCTGGTTGTCTTCCGGAAAGAGGACAGAGCTCAGACGCTGGGAGCTTGGGTGGGCCAATGGGAAATGGCGGGAGGCTGCATGGTGCACCTCTGGGCTGGGGGTCTGACAGCCAGGCTGTGGGGAGGGGCCTTTCCATCCTGCTCTGGAGGTGCACAGAGCACTAGGGGCGAGTCCAGGGGCCGAGTCACCACAGCACGCATGTGCAGGGAGAGTCCTGGTGGGAGCCACTGACAAGGGTGGTCCTCCCCAAAGGAGTTTTACAAAATAACCCTTTGTATAAAATCAGCTTCGTATTTTTCTCTACTGAGGTATAACTGACATAAATTGCACCCATTTAAGATGTATAATTTGGTACATTTTGACATGTTTGTACCTGTGAACCTCTTACCACAGTCGAGGTAGTATACTGATTACCCCCAAAAGGTTCCTCATGCCCTTCCCTGCCCCGGGCAACCATTCATCGGTATTGTCACTGTAGATTAGTTTGCATCTTGTGGAATTTAATATAAATGGAATCATGTGGTATGTCTTCTTTCCATCTGCCTTCTCTCACTCAGCATAATCATTCTGATATTTATTCAAGTCCTAAATCCTTTGATATTCATCCGTGATACGCATCCATGTTGCATGTGTCAAAAGTCCATTCCACTGTATGGATCTGACACAGCCTGTTTATCCCTTCACACGTGGATGGATTTCTGGGTCACTTCCAGTTTTTGCTTATACAAATAAAGCTGCTGTGAACCTTTGTGTACAAATCTTGGTCTGGACAAATGCTTCCACTTACCTTGGGTAAATACCTAGGAGGGGAAGGACTGTGTCCTATGGTAGGTCCATATTTAGCTCTTTAAGAAACTACCAAACTCATTTCCAAAGTGGTTGCGCCCTGTTACAGTCCCACCAGCAGCATATGAGAGTTCCAGTTCCTCCACATCCTTGTCAACACTTGAGATTTTCTGTTTTAAATTACAGCCATCCTAGTGGGCGTGAAATATTATCTCACTGAGGCTCTACTTTGCATTTCCATAATGACTAAAGATGTGGGACATCTACTCGTGTGCCTGTTTGCTGACAAAATACCGTCTTTGGTGAACCATCTG
Source organism: Theropithecus gelada (assembly GCF_003255815.1). Taxonomy (NCBI): domain Eukaryota; kingdom Metazoa; phylum Chordata; class Mammalia; order Primates; family Cercopithecidae; genus Theropithecus; species Theropithecus gelada. The sequence continues at coordinate 56,100,361 of NC_037684.1, forward strand.
TTCAATTATTTTGCCCAATTTGTGAATAGGGGTTTTTCTTATTATTGAGTTTTGAGAGTTCTTTGTATATTTAAGATATAAGTCTTTTACCAGATATATGATTTGCAAATAGTGTCTCCTAGTTTGTGTATTTTCTTGGAAGTGTCCTTCAGAGGCCAGGCACGGTGGCTCGCGCCTGTAATCCCAGCACTTTGGGAGGCCGAGGCGGGCAGATCACTTGTCAGGAGTTCAAGACCAGCCTGGCCAACATGGTAAAACCCCATCTCTACTAAAAATACCAAAAAATTAGCCAGGCATGGTGGCGGGCACCTGTAATCCCAGCTACTTGAAAGGCTGAGGCAGGAGAATCGCTTGAAGCTGGGAGGCGAAGAAGTTGCAGTGAGCTCAGATCATGCCATTTGTACTCCAACCTGGGCAACAAGAACAAAACTTGGTCTCAAAAAAAAAAAAAAATTCCTTATTATCCTTTTTTTTTGTTGTTGACATGGAGTCTTGCTCTGTTGAGCAGGCTGGAGTGCAGTGGTGCGATCTCGGCTCACTGCAACCCCTGCCTCCCAGGTTTAAGCAATTCTCCTATCTCAGTCTCCCAAGCAGCTGAGATTACAGGCGCCTGCCACCAGGCCGGGCTAATTTTTGTCTTTTTAGTAGAGATGGTGTTTCACCATATTGGCCAGGATGGTCTCGAACTCCTGAACCCGTGATCCACCTGCTTTGGCCTCCCAAAGTGCTGGGATTACAGGCATGAGCCACTGCGCCTGGTTGGTCATTACTGTGAGATCTTTGCTAACACAGACGTTTAGTGCTATACATTTCCCCCAAGTACTGCTTTAGTGGCATCTCACAAATTATAAGTTGTGTTTTTGCTTTCATTCAATTGAAAACACTTTCTCATTTCCCTTTTGAAGTCTTCCTTACACAGATTTTAGAAGTGTGTTAGTTTTCAAATATTTGAGGATTTCCCATACATTTTCCTATTTTTTGTTTTGTTTTGTTTTTCTGAGACGGAGTCTTGCTCTGTCGCCAGGCTGGAGTACAGTGGTACAATCTTGGCTCACTGCAACCTCTGCCTCCTGGTTTCAAGCCATTCTCCTCCCTCAGCCTCCCTAGTAGCTGGGACTACGGGCATGCACCACCACACCCAGCTAGTTTTTTTATTTTTAGTAGAGACGGGGTTTCACCGTGTTGGTCAGGATGGTCTCGATCTCTTGACCTCGTGATCCGCCTACCTCAGCCTCCCAAAGTGCGGGGATTACAAGCGTGAGCCACCAGGCCTGGCCTGCCTATTGATTTTTGATTGAATTTCATTATACTTTGCATGCTTAAATTCTTTTCAATTTATTGAGACTCGTGTGCATGGAGAGAGAAATCTTACTCTATTCCTCTTATAGGCCACTAATCCTATTGGATTAATAATTCACCCTTACAATTTTATTTAACCCTAATTACCTCCTAGAGGCCCTTCCTTCAAATACAGGTGTGTTAGGGGTTAGGGCTTCAACGCAGGAATGCGGGTGGGGGCACCATTGAGTCTGTAGCAGGATATGGGATTTATCTATTTTTCCTGCAGTTTTTCATGTATTTTGAAGCTCTGTTATTATAGGCAGAGGCATTCAGGATTATTATGTTTACTAGTTGACTCCCTTTGTGAAATGACTATACTTCATTTTCTTTGCTTTGAAATCTGCTTTGTCTTGTATTAATGTAGCCACTCTAGCTTTCTTTTTTTTTGTTTCTTTTTGAGACGGAGTTTCACTCTTGTTGCCCAGGCTGGAGTGCAGTGGTGCGATCTCGGCTCACTGCAACCTCTGCCTCCGGGTTCAAGCGATTCTCCTGCCTCAGCCTCCCGAGTAGCTGGGATTACAGGCACACGCCACCACGCCTGGCTAATTTTGTATTTTTAGAAGAGATGGTGTTTCCCCCGTGTTGCCCAGGCTGGTCTTTAACTCCTGGGCTCAAGGGATCCACCTGCCTTGGCCTCCCAAAGTGCTGGGATTATAGGCATGAGCCACCGTGCCCAGTCTCCAGCTTTCTTTTGACTAGTGTTAGCATGGTGTATCTTTTCCATCCTTTTAAGTTTTTTTTTTTTTTTTAAAATAATGTCTTTTTGCACATAACTTATTATTGGATTTGCTTTATTTTTCCAACCTGCCAATCTGTCATTTTCCTAGAGTATTTATTTTTGACATTTGTATTTAACGTGCTTAGTCATATGGTTAGGTCTGAGTCTGTCATCTTGGGATTTTTTGTTTGTCTCATCTGCCCTTTGTTCCCTCTTTACCTGCCTTCTTCCGGGTCGAGTATTTTATGTTTCTGTCCTACCTCCTTTGTTGGCTTACTAGCTATCTTTGCTGTGTTTTTAATAGTCCCTTTAGGGTTTAGCAGCACGTGGCTCCGAATTGCAACACTGGCCTCTTTTCCCTTGTTGCCCAGGTGAATGAGTGGCAGGATGACTGGCCGACCTTTTTCGCCCGGCACCGGCTCCAGGCGCAGCTGGACCTCATTGAGAAGGACTATGCTGACCGAGAGGCTCGAGAACTCTGGTCCCGGCTACAGGTGGGCACAGCAGTGACTTCTCTGGGAAAGAGCTGGTTCTCTCATGATCCCACTGCATTTGGGTGGGGTCCTCTGTAAAACTGAGCTGGAGCAGGGAACACTGAGATCTGGAGCGTAGCGGGTCAAGACAGAGACACATCAGGGAGGAAGGGGGGCAGGGTAGGGGGTTCCCCTGACAGGGAATCCAAAAGGGGTGAGAAGTGAAGACACACTTGGCTCCTAGTGCCCCTCTCCACTGCTGGGTTCCCAGGTATTTAACCTCAGACTTTCCTCATGTGAAACACAGGTGCTTGTAAATGGTGGCGTTTACCATGATTACTTTTCTTACTATCAGTAACACTTGTCCACTCCATCCTGTTCCTCTCCCATGGGAAGATGTAGGTACCAGATGCTCCAGAGTGACCAATTTCAAAACATAACTCTCGGCCAGGTGCGGTGGCTCAGGCCTGTAATTGCAGCACTTTGGGAGGCCTAGGTGGGCGGATCACTTGAGGTCAGGAGTTTGAGACCAGCCTGGCCAACATGGTGAAACCCCGTCTCCACTAAAAATGCAAAAATTAACCGTGCATGGTGGTGCATGCCTGTAATCCCAGCTACTCGGGAGGCTGAGGCAGGAGAATTGCTGGAACCTGGGAGGTGGAGGCTGCAGTGAGTGGAGATTGCACCATTGCACTCCAGCCTGGACGACAGAGTGAGATCCTGGCTCAAAAAGAAAAAAAAAATCAAAATATAACTCTCAAAATGTTAAAAAAGAATGTGCATGTCAATCCAGAACGAGTATGCATCAGAGAGACTTTAACTTATTAATGAAGAAACTAGGCTGGGTGCGGTGGCTCACGCCTGTAATCTTAGCACTTTGGGAGGCCGAGGTGGGTAGATTACCTGAGGTCAGGATTTCAAGACCAGACTGGCCAATATGGTGAAACCCTATCTCTACTAAAAATGCAAAAATTAGCCGGGTGTGGTGGCGGGCGCCTGTAATCCCAGCTACTCAGGAGGCTGAGGCAGGAGAATCGCTTGAATCCGGGAGGCGGAGGGTGCCGTGAGCCGAGATGGCGCCATTGCACTCCAGCCTGGGTGACAGAGCGAGACTTCATCTCAAAGAAAAAACAAACAAAACCTGCAGACATCTGTGTAGGGAAATAAAAGTGGAGAGAGTTTGTGAAGGTAGCGCAACACTGCTTCCTATTCTGCGGATTGATTAACATTGCAGCCCCGGAGGTTCTCCACTGCGTGGAGCTTCTGGACCTAAATTAGGAGGAAATCCTAAGTGAGACAAAGCTGGACTCCCTGAAGTCAGGTGGCCCCTATTTCTGGGCTCGCAGGCGGTGCTGGGGCTGGACACCAGAGCGGCTCGCGAGTGGGCTTTGCCTTATTTCCAAGAACGAGGCTGGGGCGCCCTGAGGCCGGTGGTAACGCAGCCGTTGCTCCCGTAGGTGAAGATCCCGGATCTGTTTTGTGGCCTAGAGATTGTCCCCGCGTTGCTCCACGGGGATCTCTGGTCGGGAAACGTGGCTGAAGACGACGTGGGGCCCATTATTTACGACCCGGCTTCCTTCTATGGCCATTCGGAGTTTGAACTGGCAATCGCCTTGATGTTTGGGGGGTTCCCCAGATCCTTCTTCACCGCCTACCACCGGAAGATCCCCAAGGCTCCGGGCTTCGACCAGCGGCTGCTGCTCTACCAGCTGTTCAACTACCTGAACCACTGGAACCACTTCGGACGGGAGTACAGGAGCCCTTCGCTGGGCACCCTGCGGAGGCTGCTCAAGTAGCGGCCCCTGCCCCTGCCCTTGTCCCCTTCCCCCTGCCCCTGTCCCCGACCCCGTCCCCGACCCCCGGTTCCGTCCCCGCCGTCCCTGCCCCCCGTCCCCGTCCCTCTGTCCCCGTCCCCGACCCCCAGCTCCCTCCCCCCCCCGGCCCCCTGTCTCGACCCCCGTTCCGTCCCCCCCCCCCCGTCCCTGCCCCCCGTCCCCCTGACCCCTCCCAGATCCTGGGGACCAATAAAGCCCGCAGCGGGCCTCGGCTGGCGTCCTGCGCCTCCTTCCTCCGCGCGTGGGGCTGCTTTTCAGGGCCAGACACACGGCCAGCTGTGCGCGGACGTGTTTGCGGCGATTCAGGGGAAACGCACGCGGACCCGGTGGCCAAGACCAAAGTCGGCGCAGCGCCCCCGTGGGATCCGCGGGTCCCAGCGCGGCGGGAGTGGGAGTCAGGGCGGTAGGCTCTGAGGGGTGGGTCCCTGGGCCCGCCTCGCGCCCCCACGCGTGCTCAGGCCCCGCCCCGCTCCACCTTCCCGCGGCTCCACCTCGCATACCCGCCCCTGCCCCCGGCGTGTTGAGGCCCCGCCCCACCCCCGGCCCCACCGCAAGCCCCGCCCCTCCCGCCCACGCGTGCCCGGGCCCCGCCCCCTGCCCACGCGTGCTCAGGCCCCGCCCCGGCGTCCCCCGGCCCCACCCGCAGCCCCGCCCCCTCCCCGCCCACCGCCTGCTCAGGCCCCGCCCCGCTGTCCTCTGGCACCGGCTCCACCCTGTTGCCCGGCCCACCGCGTCTCAGGCCCCACCCCCTGTCCCGCCCCGCCCACCGCGTGCTCAGGCTCCGCGGAGCGGTCCCGGCTCCATTCGCGCCCCGTGTCTGTCCGCGGCGCGCTTTTCCAGAACCTTTGGGCCCCGCCCCCGCTCGTGTCCTCACGTGCACGGCGCGGTCCCGCGCGCGGTATTTTGGCGGCCGGCGCGTTCCGTAGCGAGGCCGGCGAGCGGGGTCGGAGGTCGCGGGGCGGGGCCAGCGTCGGTTGCCGCCTCAGCGGGCGCCGCCTTTTCATCCCTCATCTCTCATCCCCGGCGCTCACGCTCTAGCGGAGTCGGAGCTGCGAGTCCGTGAGGCGGGGGCGCGGTCCCCAGGCAGCCGAGATGGCCTTGAGCGACGAGCCGGCCGCGGGCGGCCCCGAGGAGGAGGCGGAGGAGGAGACACTGGTCTTCCGCGCCGCGCTGGAGGCGTTCGGCGAGAGCGCGGAGACCCGGGCGCTGCTGGGCCGCCTGCGGGAGGTGCACGGCGGCGGCGTGGCGCGCGAGGTGGCCCTGGAGCGGTTCCGCGGTGCGTGGGCGGGGTCGCGCGCCCGCTTCCTCCCCCGGCCCGGGCTCGGCGCCCCGGGTGCACTTTCCCGGGCGGGGACCGCAGCCCGACGGCGCCGGCCGCTCTGCTTGGGCTGCCGGTGCGCGGTCCCGCGGGCCGTGGTGGGGCGCGGCCTTCCCAGGCGGGAGAGGGCCACGCCGGCGCGGCGTTAGGTGCACGGGGCAGACGCGCACCTCCCTTGGGGGGACCGTGGCCCGCGGAGCGCCTGCTCGCGCGCGGGGTGAAGCCTCTGCGGCCTCCCGCCCCGTCCCCGTCACTGGAGGAGGTGCCCGGGCCGGGGAGACTCGGCCCAGACCCCTCCGGACGGCCGGTCAGCCCTGCCGTGCCTGCCTCCACCGCGCGCGGTTCCGGTGAATGCGGTGTGGACGGGGAGATAGGCAATGGGAGGGGAGCGCAGGGAACAAACCTGCTGCACACAAAGGGCGCCGTGGGTGGGGAGGGCGGCAGCCGGTTCGGGGGACGCGGTGGACAGCGCGGGCTGGCTGGCCGGGTCCGTGCCTCTGCAGGCGGGGCGCGGTGTGGGTACCCCGTGGAGGCCATTCGATGAATCTCAATTCTCCGAGTTCAGACCCACCTTTACCGCTGTCTCTAGTGGGTTATTTCCAAACAAGTCCTTAGGACCTCGCAGTTAAATAGTTACGTAGGGTTTTGTAATTCAGTGAAATCATCTTTGTAGACCCTTTGGGTAAGAAGAACTTGTGCGATGACAGCACTCGGATTTTAGGAGTCAGGCGGGGTGGGGGCCCGTGGCGGGGGAGTGCGGGCCACGGCGTCGGATGCTGCTGCCTGTGAGTTCTGTTACTTGGACCTGATACTTCATGGCCCGTTTCTTCGGCTGTAAGCTGGGGCGCATAACGATACCTCTGTGCAGAACTGTTCTGAGGGTGAGGGACCCTCATCCGGGAACCAGTGAAGCCAGATTTCGGGTTCCTGGTGTAAGAGCCCAATGGGTTCTTTATTCTTTCCCTTTTTCTTTTTTTTGAGACAGAGTCTTGCTCTGTCACCCAGGCTGGAGTGCAGTGGCAGGATCTCGGCTCACTGCAAGCTCTGCCTCCCAGGTTCACGCCATTCTCCTGCCTCAGCCTCCGAGTAGCTGGGACTACAGGCACCCGCCACCACGCCCGGCTAGTTTTTTGTATTTTTTTAGTAGAGACGGGGTTTCACCATGTTAGCCAGGATGGTCTCGATCTCTTGACCTCGTGATCCACCCGCCTCGGCCTCCCAAAGTGCTGGGATTACAGGCTTGAGCCACCGCGTCCGGCCCCTTTTTCTTTTTTTTGAGACGAAGTCTTGCTCTGTTGCCCAGGCTGGAGTGCAGTGGCGCGATCTCGGCTCACTGCAGCCTCTACCTCCCGGGTTCAAGCGATTCTCCTGTCTCAGCCTCCTGGGTAGCTGAGGCTGCAGGCGCGCGCCACCACGCCCGGCTCGTTTTGTAGTTTTCGTAGAAGGGGTTTCACCATGTTGGCCACGCTGGTGTCAAACTCCTGACCTCAAGTGGTCGCCTGCCTCAAGCTCCCAAAGTGTTGAGATTACAGGTGTGAGCCTCCGCGCTCGGCCCCAGTGGGTTCTTCTTGCGGTCTGCCCAGATAGAGTTGATTTGTCAGGGCGAGGGAATTTCCATGGAGGTTTAGTTCACGCAGAGCTGGTTGAAAGCTAGACTAGACTAGGAGTGTGTGTGTGTTTTTTTTTGAGGCGGAGTCTCACTTTGTCCCCCAGGGTGGAGTGCAGTGATGAGATCTTGGCTCACTGTAACCTCCACAACCTCCACCTCCCGGGTTCAAGTGATTCTCCTGCCTCAGCCTCCCGAGTAGCTGGGACTACAGCTGCGTGCGACCACGCCCGCCTAATTTTTTTGTATTTTTAGTAGAGACGGGTTACACCGTGTTAGCCAGGATGGTCTGCATCTCCTGACCTCGTGATCCATCCGCCTCAGCCTCCCAAAGTGAGCCACCACGCCCAGCTGGAGTTTTATTATTACTCAAATCAGTTTCCCTGAGAATTTGAGGGTTAGGGTTTTTTAGAGGTAATCTGGGGGAAAGGATGCGGGTGGCTGATTGGATAGGGGCATACAATCATAGGGGAGTCGGAAATGATCCTCCGTGATGTGCCGAATCGCTTCTGGGTGGGGCCCCAGGAGCAGTGGGCGGGTCCAGGTGGAGCTTTCATGGGTCGGAGGATCCTAGTGTAGGTGTCGGACTTGGAAACAATCTGAACAGACATCTTTAAAGGCCAGACTCAGGTTCTGCAATGGTGATGTGGTCTGCAGGAGTAATTGGAGAACTCGCATGTCTTGTGATCTCAAGAATAATGGCTGGCAATTATGTTACACCTCAGCGGAATTCAGGCTGCCCGCCTCCTAGCCTGGCAGCCTCTAACTTTACAAAGGCAGTTGGGTTTTGGGGAAGGGCTCTTAGCATGTAAGCTGTCAGCTAAATGTCTCCCAAAGGTAACTTAAACTTGAAGACTAAAGGCATGAGGGGGTTGGCTGGATCAGATCTCCCGCATTGCCACAGTTTCCTCACTGATCTTTTGCAAAGGCAGTTTTGCTGGGAAGCAGTGGGTGTGTTCAGATGTGGAGATGGGAGCTGCTGGATTGGACAGAAGCAATTTCAGCTGCTGAGAGGAGGCCAAATAGGTGGCTCAGGGTCTGGGAAGCTGAGTCAAGGGTTTGAAGAGCTGGCAGCTGTGTGGAAGGGAGCAGTGCCTGGGTATGTGAACCAAAAACCTGAGACAAGTCTCAGTCAGTTTAGGTTAAGGATGTGCCCGTGAGGCAGCCTCAGGAGGTCACATGTCCCCAAGGAAGTCGGGCTACAGCTTAGTTTTATACGTTCTAGGGAGACATGAGACATCAATCAATACCTGTAAGATGTACATTGGTCTAGTTAGGAAAGGCCAGACATCCTGGGTGGGAGGGCGTCCAGGTCATTGGTGGATTCAAATATTTCACGATTGGTGATTGGTTGAAAGAGTTTATCCAAAGACTTGGAATCCATAGAAGGGATTGTCTAGATTAAGATAAATTGTGGAGACCAAGGTTCTTTTTATGCAGATGAAGGTTCCAGTTAGCTGGTTTCAGAGAGAATAGATTGTAAATGCTTTTTATCAGACTAAAAAGGTACCAGACTTGGTTAATTTTCTCCTGATTAGGGAAAAGACCTAGAAAGGGAAGGGATTCTTTACAGAATGTAGCTTTTTCCCACAAGAGACAACTTATTAGGGCCATTTCAAAATATGTCAAATATATTTTAGGGAAACATACTTTGATTTCCTTCAGGGCCTGCTGTCATGTGATGCTATACTAGAATCAGGCTGGAATTTGGTGTCTTATTGGTTAAGATTTAATTACAATTTATTACTACTTTTTTTTTTTTTGAGACTGAGTCTGGCTCTGTCTCCCAAGCTGGAGTGCAGTGGCTGGATTTCAGCTCACTGCAAGCTCTGCCTCCCAGGTTTACGCCATTCTCCTGCCTCAGCCTCCCGAGTAGCTGGGACTACAGGCGCCCGCCACCTCGCCCGGCTAGTTTTTTTTTGTATTTTTTTAGTAGAGACGGGGTTTCACTGTGTTAGCCAGGCTGGTCTCAACTTCCTGACCTCGTGATCCGCCCGTCTCAGCTTCCTAAAGTGCTGGGATTACAGGCTTGAGCCACCGCACCCGGCCTACTACTTAAGTTTTAATACTAATACTGATCAGCTGTGCCTGAATTCCAGCTGGAGGAGTGCATAATGAGGCTTGTGCGGACCCCCGCCCACTCCCTTCCCATCATGAGGCCTGAACAAGTTTTTCGGGTTAAGTTTGGAATGCCGTTGGCCAAGAGGAGGGGTCTGTTAGATGGCTGGGGGGCTTAGAATTTTATTTTCAGTTTACAGGCATGTTTGGCAGGGAAGTGTGAGAGGAACGCTAGGGATGTGTGTCTCACAAGGACAGCCTTGAGCTTGGCCCTTAATGGCTGGCAGAGGCAGGGGAGAGTGAAGGAAGGAAGAGGCGAGGAGGAGACTGTTAGGAAGAGTATAGAGGAAGTGGGAAAAGAGGAACGGTGTGCCAAGCAAGTAAAGTGCACGAGACTGGGCCACAGTGGCCCTCAAAAGGCTAGAGGGAGGTGGGGCATTCCCTCCAGGTGGCCTCTGTGGCCTCCTTCAGTGAGAGGGGAGGTGTGCTCTTGAGAACTGGGGAAGAGGTGGAGCTGCCCTGTGGAAGTTAGCAAGGGAAAACGGGGTTTCTCAGGCTCATGGGTATGTTTGGCCTAGTAATAATTAATTTTCATGTTATGTTTGTTTTTAGTAATAATGGACAAATACCAGGAGCAGCCTCATCTCTTGGACCCACACCTTGGTAAGAATAGAAGCTGCTGATTTTGATCTTTCAATTACAGATGACCACAGAGACCTTGGTGTATGGTTGGCACATGCATATGCTTTGCCAGGATAAAGTGCCAAGAAGTGTCCCTGTCTTACTTGCTTGCAGGGCCCGGCTGGTTGGTTTTAGCCGACCTGTGATAGTGGCTTGAGTTCCAGATGTCACTCTAGGCTGGGGACTGGGGGGAGAGGTATCTGAGCTACTTTCTTCCTCTCTGCTAAAGAAACAGCATTTGCTCCTCATGTGTTTTTAGTTTACAGTAGTTTTAGTTTACATCTGAGCACATGTCTTTTTGATAATAGTCATACAGCATCAGATGTTTCACATGGGCCATCATTTAATCCTCACGGCAGCTAAAGAGGGCGTCTGTGGTCATCTCCAGTTTACAGATGGGGACGCTGAGGCTTGGTTTTCTTACTTTAGTGTAAGGGGTGTGATTTCTTATTGTTGTCTTTATTTTTCACGTATTTCACACTGATTAACATTTTTTTTTTCTACCTACAAATAAAACGCATGCTCCTGGCAGTTAACCTGGGAAAGAGGAAGGTAGCAATATTCACCACGTTGAGAGGCAGCATGGGTGGGGACTATACACCCTGGCTTCACAGCCCGGTTTCACCACTCAGTCTTTGAGCTGCTTTTTGCCTGGGTTTCCTTGCCCCCTGTGGTGTTGAGATCTGTGTGGGAGGCACTAAGGGTCAGCCTTTCGTGTGCGCACACATGCTTCTTAAAGAGTAGCTGGTGCTGTGCATCCTGTTCTGGTTTTTTTCTTTCAAATAACACATTTTGGCTGGGGGTGGTGACTCACGGCTGTAATCCCAGCACTTTGGGAGGCCAAGGCGGGTGGATCACTTGAGGTCGGGAGTTGGAGACCAGCATGACCAACATGGTGAAACCCCATCTCTACTAAAAATACAAAATTAGCCGGATGCGGTGGTGCATGCCTGTAGTCTCAGCTACTGAGGAGGCTGAGGCAGGAGAATCGCTTGAACCAGGGAGCGGAGGTTGCAGGGAGCCGAGATTGCACCACTGTACTCCAGCCTGGGTGACAGAGTGAGACTTAGATTTTTGTAGGAGGTGAACTTTCTGGACTGTCACGGGTCTGAGGAACAAGGAATGGATTTTTGCGGTTGGTGGATGGCATGGCTGGGTGGAGACAGAAAGTGTGCTTCCATCCATTGTCTTTCCACTTCTGGTGTTGCCAGACCCAGACCCAGCGTCTGGATGTCTTCTTTTTTGAGACATAGTCTTGCTCTGTCGCCCAGGCTGGAGTGCAGTGGCGAGATCTCAGCTCACTGCAAGCTCCGCCTCCTGGGTTCACGCCATTCTCCTGCCTCAGCCTCCCAAGTAGCTGGGACTAACCAGATGCTGGCTGTCACGCCTGGCTAATTTGTTTTGTATTATTATTTTTTTTTTAGTAGAAACAGGGTTTCACTGTTAGCCAGGATGGTCTCGATCTCTCTTTTTTTTTTTTTTGAGATGGAGTCTCGCTCTGTTGCCCAGGCTGGAGTGCAGTGGTGCGATCTTGGCTCACTGCAAGCTCCGCCTCCCGGGTTCCCGCCATTCTCCTACCTCAGCCTCCCAAGTAGCTGGGACTACAGCGCCTGCCACCACGCCGGGCTAATTTTTTTGTATTTTTTTAGTAGAGACGGGGTTTCAGCGTGTTAGCCAGGATGGTCTCGATCTCCTGACCTCGTGATCCGCCCATCTCGGCCTCCCAAAGTGCTGGGATTACAGGCTTGAGCCACTGTGCCCGGCCTATCCCTTCATTTCTCTCAGCTTTTTCTTTGCTTATTTTGAAGCTCTGTTGGTTGGTGTGTATACTTACAGAATTATTAAGCCTTCATGATGAATTGATCCTTTTATTATTATGAAACATCCATTTTATCTCTGATAATATTACTTGTTCTGACATTTACTTTGTCTGATATTCACAGAGCCACTCCAGCTCTTACGATTCGTGATTGGTTGGAATATCTTTTTCCTTCTGCTTGCATTTAATCTAGCTATGTCTTTTTGCTTGCTTGTTTTTGTTTTTTAAGAGACAGCATTTTGGGTCAGGCGCCTGTAATCCCAGTACTTTGGGAGGCCGAGGTGGATGGATCACCTGAGGTCAGGAGTTCAAGACCAGCCTGGCCAACATGGTGAAACCCCGTTTCTACTAAAAATACAAAAATTAGCTGGCCGTGGTGACGTGTGCCTGTAATTCCAGCTACTTGGGAATCTGAGGCAGGAGAGTCGCCTGAACCTGGGAGGTGGAGGTTGCAGTGAGCCAAGATCACGCCACTGCGCTCCAGCCTCGGGGACAGAGCAAGACTGTCTCAAAAAGAAAAAAAAAAAGAGACGGGTTTTGCTCTGGTGCCCAGGGTGGAGTGCAGTAGTAGGACCATAGCTCTTTGCAGCCTTGAAATTCTGGCCTCAAATGATCCTCCCACCGTGGTCTCCCAAAGTGCTGGGAAAACAGGCATGAGCCACCACACCTGGCGGGGCTCAGTGTCATGTTGATGTTCACTTTTACAGTAAATGTTTCATATGCTTTTCCCTAGAATGGATGATGAACTTGTTGTTGGACATAGTGCAGGATCAGACATCTCCAGCTTCCCTTGTGCATCTGGCTTTTAAATTTCTTTACATCATCACCAAGGTAACGTTACCATAGCCCTTCAGAGCTGACAGATGCTTTTGTAATATTCTTGGTCCAGAGGTTACCCTCCAAAATGTTATTTCTCAAGACAGACAGTTCTCGGACACAAGTTGTGGGTTTAATTCTGTCCCTTTTTACTGTATGTTGGGGATCAGAATTGAGTGATGTGCGCCCTTTGGCTGAAACAGTGTCAAGATATTTAGCATCTTGCATTTGAATAGATTGAAGCACCATCTAGCTAGGAAGGGAATGGGGTGAAGATGAGACTAACTCAGAAAAAGTTCTTACAAGGGAAAAGGAGGCCGGGCGCGGCGGCTCACACCTGTAATCCCAGCACTTTGGGAGGCTGAGGTGGGTGGATCACCTGTGGTCAGGAGTTCGAGACCAGCCTGGCCAACACGGTGAAACCCCGTCTCTACTAAAAATACAAAAATTAGCTGGGCTTGTTGGCACATGCCTGTAATCCCAGCTGCTTGGGAGGCTGAGGTGGGAGAATGGCTTGAACATGAGAGGCAGAGGTTGCAGTGAGCCAAGATCACGCTGTTGCACTCCAGCTTGAGTGACAGCGCGAGACGGTAGAATGGAAGTGCCTCTCACACTTTAACGTGCAGATGAATTTCCTGGAAATTTTGCTGTACTATAGATTTTGAGCAAGTGGGTCTAGTTGGGGTCCCATAGTCTGCTTTTCTTGCAAGCTTGCGGGTGTCTCTGTGCTGGCCCAGAGGCTCACTGTTGGCAGTTTTGACTATGGGAGTACTCACAGCCATCTCAGGGTAGGACCTGGGGTTCGTAGTGGTGAGGCAGTATTTCTGTTGTCTGGTGGGAGAGTCCTTGGCCAGCGAGAGGACACTGCGGGTGGGCTGCCAAGGACACGCAGGTCTCTGTAGCTCTGCTGTTTGAGGTTAGGATTTCTCCGGAAGGTGTGGTATCACTGAGTTTCATGGAAGTGTTAATGAATTTGAGCCCTTGAGGTTTGTATGCATTTATTCTTCATAAATGTCAGAGGACAGTCATGTAAATGAACATATTTAATGACTGATGGCGTAAATATGGTAATGAACAACACTAGCCAGTTTAGGAAGGAAGGATAGCCTTTTTATTTTATTTATTTTTTTGAGAGATGGGGTCTTGCTCTGTCACTCAGGCTGGAGTGCAGTGGTGCAGTCAGCTCACTGCAGCCTCAAACTCTTGCTCTCAAATGATTCTCCCTGCTGCCTCAGCCTCTCAGACTACAGGCCTGAGCTACCGCGCCTGTCTGATTTTTAAGTTTTTGTGTTGCCCAGGCTAGTCTCCAGCTCTTGGTCTCAAGCTGTTCTTTTGCCTCAGCCTCCCGAAGTGCTGGGATTACAGGCGTGAGCCACCGCTCCTGGCCATGGGTAGCTTTCTTGTGGTGACTGTGGTCTTATTAAATTGTGCCACTGTAATGTGACAGAATTCTCTTTGATCAGTGGGTCACATAGGTGGTGATTTTTGATGAAAGGGAAGAAAGGCAATTTTGCTGCTCTCTGTATTTTTAAATTTTATAATAATTCAGCATCTCTTTATTTGATAGGTTCGAGGCTATAAAACATTTCTTAGTTTATTTCCCCACGAAGTTGCTGACGTAGAGCCTGTTTTAGATTTGGTCACAGATCAGAATCCCAAGGACCATGAGGTGAGCGACTCTGCCTCCCCCCTCCTCTCCAGCCCCTTCGTGCCTGTCCTTCCTCCCTGCTTGCCCCACCCTGCTGCACCTTCCCCTTCCTGTTTCTTTCAGTTTTATCTCCCTTTGTTTTGTGTCACTCCTCTTTTCTTTCTTTTCTTTTGACTTTTCCTTCTTGTACAAGTTGCTTTAAATTGTTTTTGTTTAAAATTGCCCCTTTATCAAGAAAAATTATGCCTATGTATAGTTTAACAATAAATCCGTCATTGTTCATATGTTTTTTTAACTCGTGGAAGTATAAGTGTGTTGGGTTCCCAAGACCACCCCAGGTTTGATGCTTCCCGAGGAGGACTCGCAGCACTCAGCATAGATTCCTCCTTTTGGCTTTCACTTGTTAGGGCAAAATAATACACAGCACAATCAGCAAAGGGAAAAGGCACATGGGATGGAGTCTGGGGAGAACCAGGCAGGAGCTCCCAGGGTCCTCCAGCTGGGTCCCACAGCGGGGGTGACATTCCCCCAGCAGTGAGATGTGACCTCACCTGTGAGGTGTCTATCAGGGAAGCATGTCTGAGCCTCAGTGCCCAGGGCTTTCGCTGGCGTCTGGCCACGTGGGCACCTCGGCCTGGCATGAAATAAAATTCCAGACCCCCAGGAGGAGAGCAGGTGCCAGCATAAAGCACACGCTTTGTGCAGATTGAGCCAGCGAGGGGCCCTCATCAAGCAGGACTTGGTGGGAACCCTGCTGGTGTCCAGGGCCCTGGATGCCAGCCCACGGCCGGCCTCGCCAGGGGCCTTTCCTCGGACGGCAGTGGGGCCTGCTGTGCTCGCTGTCTTCTGCACAGTATGTATTCGGAAGAGCACATGGTTTATAACCGTGCTGTGCAGTGGCTTGTCTCGGCGTGGGCGTGCCTGCTGAGAGCTGTGGGGCATTTCCCTGCTGCTCTGCCCTCCATGCCCTTCTTTCCCTAGTGCCTCCAGCGCCCCCCAGTGGAATGATTGCAGGGACAAATTGGATCTAATAAAAAAGGGTACTCCTTTTTTTATTAGAAGTTGATAATTGTTTCTTTATTCTTTTTGTTTTATTTTATTATTTTATTTTTTTGAGACGGAGTCTTGCTCTGTCGCCCAGGCTGGAGTGCAGTGGCATGATCTCGGCTCACTGCAAGCTCCGCCTCCTGGGTCCACGCCATTCTCCTGCCTCAGCCTTCCGAGTAGCTGGGACTACAGGTGCCCGCCACCACGCCCATCTATCTCCTGACCTCATGATCCTCCTGCCTCAGCCTCCCAAAGTGCTGGGATTACAGGGAGCCACCACATGCAGCCCTTTTTAAAAAACTTTTTTTATTTTAAAGACAGTTTCATTCTTGTTGCCCAGGTTGGAGTGCAGTGGCACAATCTTGGCTCACTGCAACCTCCGCCTCCCGGGTTCTTTTTTTTTTTTTTTTTTTTGAGACGGAGTCTCGCTCTGTCACCCAGGCTGGACTGCAGTGGCCGGATCTCAGCTCACTGCAAGCTCCGCCTCCCTGGTTCACGCCATTCTCCGGCCTCAGCCTCCCGAGTAGCTGGGACTACAGGCGCCCGCCACCTCGCCCGGCTAGTTTTTTGTATTTCTTAGTAGAGACGGGGTTTCACCGTGTTAGCCAGGATGGTCTCGATCTCCTGACCTCGTGATCCGCCCGCCTCGGCCTCCCAAAGTGCTGGGATTACAGGCTTGAGCCACCGCGCCCGGCCTTCGCCTCCCGGGTTCTAAGCGATTCTCCTGCCTCAGCCTCCTGAGTAGCTGAGACTACAGGCATGCGCCATCACGCCAGGGTAATTTTGTATTTTTAGTAGAAACAGGGTTTCTCCATGTTGGTCAGGCTGGTTTAGAACTCCTGACCTCGGCCGGGCGCAGTGGCTCACGCCTGTAATCCCAGCACTTTGGGAGGCTGAGGCGGGCGGATCATGAGGTCAGGAGATTGAGACCATCCTGGCTAACATGGTGAAACCCTGTCTCTACTAAAAATACAAAAAATTAGCCGGGCGCGGTGGCCAGCGCCTGTAGTCCCAGCTACTCAGGAGGCTGAGGCAGGAGAATGGCGTGAACCCAGAAGGTGGAGCTTGCAGTGAGCAGAGATTGCGCCGCTGCACTCCAGCCTGGGTGACAGAGCGAGACTCTGTCTCCCAAAAAAAAAAAAAAAAAAAAGGGGCCGGGCGCAGTGGCTCAAGCTTGTAATCCCAGCACTTTGGGAGGCCGAGACAGGCGGATCACGAAGTCAGGAGATCGAGACCATCCTGGCTAACACGGTGAAACCCCGTCTCTACTAAAAAAAAAAATACAAAAAACTAGCCGGGCGAGGTGGCGGGCGCCTGTAGTCCCAGCTACTCCGGAGGCTGAGGCAGGAGAATGGCGTAAACCCGGGAGGCGGAGCTTGCAGTGAGCTGAGATCCGGCCACAGCACTCCAGCCTGGGTGACAGAGCCAGACTCCGTCTCAAAA
>NC_037684.1:56117261-56126048 GCF_003255815.1 Theropithecus gelada
AAAAAAAAAAAAAAAAAAAAAGGAACTCCTGACCTCAGGTGATCCCCCCGTAGTCTCAGCCTCCCAAAGTGCTGGGATTACAGGTGTGAACCACCGTGCCCGGCCTTTTTTCTTTATTCTTAGGTGTTTGTACTTTTTATCTGTTTTTCACTTTCCCAAAAGGCCAGTTTGTATGTTGAGAGGGGCCAGCGAAGAGAAGCTGTTATACTGATGTATTATGATTTTTCTTTGTTCATTTCGATGTCTCTTTTGTCTATGGAGCTGGCTAAGTTACAGCAGTGGGTGTGCGTGGTGGGGATTCTGGGGGGATGTGGCGAGCAGCTGGTGAATGGCCTACATTTCTGGCCCTGAGGGTGATGGCACTTGAATGGCTTTAGTGGGCATTGGGTGGGCCTGGAGGACAGTGACTTTAAGTAGATTGTGGCCAGTGGCCTCTGTTTTTCAAACAAGACTCATTCATACTGTGATTGAATTTTTAGACTTGGGAAACCCGCTACATGCTGTTGCTATGGCTCTCTGTGACCTGCCTGATCCCTTTTGATTTTTCTCGCCTTGATGGGAACCTCCTCACCCAGCCTGGGCAAACACGAATGTCCATAATGGACCGTATTCTCCAAATAGCAGAGGTAAATATCATGCAGATAATTAGCTGCTAATTAGTATTCACTTTCATGGTCATGCTGTCTTGATATTAGTGTTTTACTCAGTAAGCTTTTGATACTTACATATTTATTCAACTGCTGTTTTTGTCAGTGAGGTAAACTCCCATATGATAACGTCTTTTGAAATTGTGATAATTCATGTAGGGGTCAGGTTGAGTTAGAAAATCTCATTTCTTTGTAGATGATGCAAATACTCTGTTGAGGGTAATCATGGCAGGTAAGGAAGGGGTTTAGTGGCAATGGTAAGAGAAAATAAGGACCCATTTTACATTTAGTTCTTAACATTATATAAAAGATGTTCGTTTGTAGGAAAACTAGAAAGTAAAGATAAGCATGAAAAATACTAAATTTAGATTTATGAAATTCTAGCATCAAGAGATACGTTGTTTATTTTCTTCAAACTTTTCCTGATGTAAATATTATGCATATAAACACAGCTTATTGTATTAGTTATCTATTGGATCATAAGTAATTACCCCAAACTTGAGTGTTTGACACACATTTATCCTCTTGCAGTTTCTGTGGGTTGGAGTCTGGCATGGCTGAGCTGGGTCCTCTGTGTCAAGCTTGTCCACAGCTGCAGTTAAAACTTGACGTGGGCAGGCTTTGCCCCAAGGCCGTTGGATTGAGTCCACCCTCAGTTCTTTGCCACCTGGGCCCCTCCAACTTAGCAGCTTAGTCCATCAAAGCCTGCAAGGGAGAGGCTCTGCTAATGAGATGGAAGTCATGATAATATGTTACCTGATCATGGAAGTGATGTCCCATTCCTCTGCCAGATCCTGTGGTTAGCAGCAAGTCACTGAGTCCAACCCACAAAAGCGAGCACTAGGAGCAAAGCCTGCAAGGGAGAGGCTCTGCTAATGAGATGGAAGTCATGATAATATGTTACCTGATCATGGAGGTGATGTCCCATTCCTCTGCCAGATCCTGTGGTTAGCAGCAAGTCACTGAGTCCAACCCACAAAAGCGAGCACTAGGAGGCTGTCAGGCTCTGAGCCATCTCAGTTGTCTTGGTCTTCCTGCCACGCTGACTGCGATAATGCAGGTCAGTGTTCACTGAGTGCCTGCTGTGTGCCTGGCACTGTTCAAACACTCATAGATTAATCTTTTTTTTTTTTTTTTTTTTTTTTTGAGACGGAGTCTCGCTCTGTCGCCCAGGCTGAAGTGCAGTGGCCAGATCACAGCTCACTGCAAGCTCCGCCTCCCGGGTTCACGCCATTCTCCTGCCTCAGCCTCCCGAGTAGCTGGGACTACAGGCGCCTGCCACCTCGCCCGGCTAGTTTTTTGTATTTTTTAGTAGAGATGGGGTTTCACCGTGTTAGCCAGGATGTTCTCGATCTCCTGACCTCGTGATCTGCCCGTCTTCATAGATTAATCACTTATGGATTAATAACCTATACATTGGGTTGGGCGTGGTGGGTCACTCCTGTAATCCCAGCACTCTGGGAGGCTGGGGCAGGCAGATCACGTGAGGTTAGGAGTTCGAGACCAGCCTGGCCAGCATGGTGAAACCCTGTGTCTATTAACAATACAAAAATTAGCTGGGTCTGGTGACAGATACCTGTAATCTCAGTTACTCAAGAGGCTGAGGCAGAAGAATCGTTTGAACCTGGGAGGCGGAGGTTGCAGTGAGCCGAGATTGTGCCACTGCACTCCAGCCTGGGTGACAGAGCGAGACTTCGTCGCGAAAAAAAAAAAAATTTAGCCGGGCGCAGTGGCTCAAGCCTGTAATCCCAGCACTTTGGGAGGCCGAGACGGGCGGATCACAAGGTCAGGAGATCGAGACCATCCTGGCTAACACGGTGAAACCCCGTCTCTACCAAAAAAAAAAATACAAAATCTAGCCGGGCGAGGTGGCGGGCGCCTGTGGTCCCAGCTACTCGGGAGGCTGAGGCAGGAGAATGGCGTGAACCCGGGAGGCGGAGCTTGCAGTGAGCTGAGATCCGGCCACTGCACTCCAGCCTGGGCGGCAGCGTGAGACTCTGTCTCAAAAAAAAAAAAAAAAATTTAACCTATACATTGATTTATAGATCATCAGTGATTAATTGATTAACTGTGATAATCATTTAATTTTCCTTCACGAGGTTGTTGACAATTCTTACCCTCATTTAACCAAGAAGGGAACAGGCATAAAAATTAATAACTTACTTTGCTCATAAATGGTGGATCCATATTTGAATCCAGGCCATTTATCTCTGGAGTCGGTGCTCTTCATCAGGGCTCAACACTGCCCCATGACCTGCTGTTCTGAGTCCTTTTTACCCTCAGCAACACGTTCTTAGTGTCCTATGATGTCAGAAAGTATCCCCCTCATAATTGTTAAGGGAGAAGGTACTCCGTTGTAACCTAATTTAAAATTCTCTCTGATAGATGGATGTTTTGTTTGTTCTTGTTTTGTTATGTTAGAAGTAGTGTGGTGATGGGCCAGGTGCGGTGGCTCACTCCTGTAATCCCAGCACTCTGGGAGGCCAAGGTGGGCAGATCACCTGAGGTCAGAGTTTGAGACCAGCCTGACCAACATGGAGAAACCCCGTGTCTACTAAAAATACAACATTAGCTGGGCATGGTGGCACGCGCCTGTAATCCTAGCTACTCAGGAGGCTGAGGCAGGAGAATCCCTTGAACCTGGGAGGCGGAGGTTGCGGTGAGCTGAGATCGCACCATTGCACTCCAGCCTGGGCAATGAGAGTGAAACTCTGTCTGAAAAAAAAAAAAAAAAAAAAAAAAAAAGAAGTAGTGGGGCCAGGCGTGGTGGCTCACGCCTGTATACCCAGCACTTTGGGAGGCTGAGGTGGGCGGATCACAAGGTCAGGAGATTGAGACCATCCTGGCTAACACGGTGAAACCCCATCTCTACTAAAAATACAAAAAATTAGCCGGGTGAGGTGGCAGGCACCTGTAGTCCCAGCTACTCAGGAGGCTGAGGCAGGAGAATGGCGTGGACCTGGGAGGCAGAGCTTGCAGTGAGCTGAGATTGTGCCACTGCACTCCAGCCTGGGCGACAGAGCGAGACTCTGTCTCAAAAAAAAAAAAAAAAAAAAAGGTAGTGTGATTTACCCACCCTTGTTTACTTGTCTGTGGAGAGGGACTACCAGGTCAAGGGAGCATGGTTTGTCAAGACTTGGCACTCTGTGATTGCCGTTAGAAAGCCTCCCCAGAGGCCAGGTACGGTGGCTCATGCCTATAATCCCAGCACTTTGGGAGGCTGAGGCAGGTGGATCACAAGGTCAGGAGTTCAAGACCAGCCTGGACGAGATGGCGAAACCCCGTCTCTACTAAAAATACAAAAATTAGCTGGGCTTGGTGGCTGGCGCCTGTAATCCCAGCTACTCGGGAGGCTGAGGCAGAGCACTGCTTGAACCTGGGAGGTGAAGCTTGCAGTGAGCCAAGGTTGTACCACTGCACTCCAGCCTGGGCAACAGAGCAAGACTCTGTCTCAAAAAAAAGAAAAATGCCTGCCCCAGAAAAAAGATTTTCTAAGTGTATAGTGTATTGTTTTGGGAAAAAAAACTAGCCAAGATAAGCATTGGAAACATTTTAAGGCAGCCCTCCCAAAAATAAATCTAGCTGGGCATGGTAGTGTCATGCCTGTAATTCCAGCACTTTGGGAGGCCAGGGCAGGAGGGTAGCTTGAGCGCAGGAGTTTGAGGGCAGCCTAGCCAATATAATGTGACTCAATCTCTACCAAAAAATGAAAAAAAATTAGCCAGGTGTGGTGGTACACACCTTTGGTCCCAGCTGTTCCGGAAGCCGAGGCGGGAGGGTCACCTGAGCCCAGGAGGTTGATGCTGCGGTGAATTTTTTTTTGGGATGGAGTCTTGCCCTATCACCCACACTGGAGTGCAGTGGTCTAATCTCAGCTCACTGCAACCTCTGCCTTCGAGGTCAAGCAGCCCTCCCACCTCAGCCTCCTGAGTAGTTGGGATTACAGGCATGCGCCATCATACCTGGCCGATTTTTGTATCATTAGTAGAGACGGGGTTTTACCATATTGACCAGGCTGGTCTCAAACTCCTGACCTCAGGTGATCTGCCTGCCCCAGCCTCCCAAAGTGTTGGGATTGCAGGCGTCAGCCACGGCGCCCAGACTACAGTGAGCTTTGATCGCATCACTGCACTCCAGCCTGGGCGACAGAGCAAGACCCTATCTCAAAACAACAACAAAAAACCCCAAGACCAGCTACTCGGGAGGCTGAGGCAGGAGAATGGTGTGAACCCAGGAGGCGGAGCTTGCAGTGAGCTGAGATGGCGCCACTTCACTCCAGCCTGGGCAACAGAATGAGACTCCATCTCAAAAAAAAAAAAAAAAAAAAGTGTATACATCTACTCTGTACCCCCAAAATTAAAAAACTAAAAATTAAAAAATGTAAGCATTTGTAGTAAATCTAGGTGCTCTTCAGTTTGATGGGGCCTCTTGTCTAGTCTGAATGCTCCAGTACTGATGGTTCAGTGTGCTGGAAAGCACATTAGGTGCTGGATGAATACTCTTGATTCTTTGTTACAATTGGGTAGCTCCTTTGTTTACATTTTCCTGCTCTGTTCTTGCAAATGTGTGTTTCAAGGGGGTGTGATCAAATGCTCTGTGTAGCTCAGGCACTTACTGGTTGAGTGTAGCAGTTGGCAGCTGTAGCCCTTGGCTCAGATTGAAGACAGGTTTTTCTTTGCAGCTTTGGACTTAGGCCTGTGCTGGTAAGGTTTATGAATCTGGGCCCTCAGGAAGCTGGTGAGGGTGGGACTGGTGACTGGGGTCCCTGAGGCTGGCGTGTGCAGGACTGACCATGCCTGCTTTGCAGACTGTATGGGGTCCCGGAGGCTGGCGTGTGCAGCAGTGACCGTGCCTGTGCTTCCCCCTTTCTTGCAGTCCTACTTGATTGTCAGTGACAAGGCCCGAGATGCAGCTGCCGTCCTCATGTCTAGGTAAGTTTCCATGGCGTGTTTTTGGTGCGTGGCTGGTGGGTTCTGAGGGGTTTGTCGGGGTACTGTTACGTGTTTCATGCGTGTCTTTAGTCCTCAGATGGAGGACCCAGGGAAGTCTTCGGACTCCTCAGACTCTGGCTTTCTCTGAGGCAGCGTGCACCACTGTTTGGGCACAGAAGACCTCCGACCCTGAAGTGACCACCCTCAGTGGTGGTCTGGGGTGCCGGTGGGGGTCACCTGACAGGCCCATCGACAGGCGTGCAGGTCTAGAAGAGGCGTGGCGTCATCCCTGGGGTGCAGCCTCCCCACAGGGATGGGGTGGCAGTTACAAGAAACAGCTTGTGCCGTCTCCCGTGGAGATGATGGGTGGTAGTGGGCCATTGTGACTGGGGATGAAAATCCCCAGCGTCCTGTGTTCACTGCACCCCCGTATGCTGCAGACAGGGGAAGGCGGTTTTCTCTGTTGAGCACAGCAGGCCTGCGGTGTTGGAAAGATACCAAGGATGTGTGTGTAGACTGAGTGAACCTGTTTCATGAGATGCAAAAAGGAAGAAAGCAGTATTTCTAAATCAGTAGTTTACATGACACGTGATCTTAAGTATGTATGTAGTTTACTAGGTCAGAACAGTTGACATTTTCCCCCTCTGCAGTGGTGAAAGTCTAAGGCTGGTCATAAAACCTTTCAGTGGTTGTGGTTGGGAATATGGTCAGTGCCCCATGCAGTGTCACCTTCACTTGGCTGTGTAGCTGCAACTTGCACAGCTTCTTTCTCAGAGAAGTGGGAGGAGAGAAGCTTCCTTTCTGGGGCAGTTGGAGGCACTGGATGAGGGGTTTGTGACAGCCTGGAGCTGAGGAAGGAACCTGAGTCCCCTGGAGCAGGTGAGGCCCCTCCCGAGAGGGCAGAGGCTGCTTCCTGTCTTGTCAAGGACATAAAAAGATGATCGTCTAATTATAAAAGTAATCTGTGTGTATTTAGATAATAGAGTATGAAGTACAAAATGAGACCCTTGAGTGCTTTCATCCCGTGGGGGTGTGATGGCCCCTGTCTCCCTGCCGTGTGGCACCAGCTCTGTCCATGGTCTCCCCTCAGGGCGGCACCAACTCTGTCCGTGGCTCAGTTGCCGCACTCGCCTCTTTGCACTGCGGACCAGGAGACGGGCCCACGCGTCATTGTCTTCTTCCAAAACAAGACGACCTGGTGCGAGAATGTCTTTTCTACCTGTCCGTTGCTGTGGGACATTTAGACTGCTGCCCTCCCAATTTGGTATTAAAACTCTGTTGCGAATAGTCCATGTAAAATTGTGTACCATTCTGAATGATTTCTAGGGATGAGTTTCTACAAGTGGAATGAACATTTTCAGGGTCTGAATGCAATTACTGGAGAGGCTGAACAAGTTGAAAGTTCTTTCCCCATATTTACTAGCTGGGTCAAACCTTAAGAATGTTTGCCAACTTCGTTCAATGGAAACTAGTTACCTGCTTTTATTCTTATTTTTCTTAGCAGCAGTACTGAGGGTTGGGTAGATTTTTGCGGAATGTGGCTCTGTGGAGTGCCGTGCCTGTGGGCCGGGGGAGGCAGCGTCTGAGTGCCTGCTCCCTCCGTGGGGTCCTCCGGGAGACGTGCTGTGGGCCGGGGAGGCAGCGTCTGAGTGCCTGCTCCCTCCGTGGGGCCCTGCAGGACACGTGCTGTGGGCCGGGGAGGCACCGTCTGAGTGCCTGCTCCCTCCGTGGGGCCCTGCAGGACACGTGCTGTGGGCCGGGGAGGCACCGTCTGAGTGCCTGCTCCCTCCGTGGGGCCCTGCAGGACACGTGCTGTGGGCCGGGGAGGCACCGTCTGAGTGCCTGCTCCCTCCGTGGGGCCCTGCAGGACACGTGCTGTGGGCCGGGGAGGCACCGTCTGAGTGCCTGCTCCCTCCGTGGGGCCCTGCAGGACACGTGCTGTGGGCCGGGGAGGCACCGTCTGAGTGCCTGCTCCCTCCGTGGGGCCCTGCAGGACACGTGCTGTGGGCCGGGGAGGCACCGTCTGAGTGCCTGCTCCCTCCGTGGGGCCCTGCAGGACACGTGCTGTGGGCCGGGGAGGCACCGTCTGAGTGCCTGCTCCCTCCGTGGGGCCCTGCAGGACACGTGCTGTGGGCCGGGGAGGCACCGTCTGAGTGCCTGCTCCCTCCGTGGGGTCCTGCAGGACACGTGCTGTGGGCCGGGGAGGCACCGTCTGAGTGCCTGCTCCCTCCGTGGGGTCCTGCAGGACACGTGCTGTGGGCCGGGGAGGCAGCGTCTGAGTGCCTGCTCCCTCCGTGGGGTCCTCCGGGAGACGCGAGCGCGCTGGCTCCGGATCCGGGCGGACTCCTGGCGAGACACCGCAGCGCCACCTAGTGCCGGGATGAGCAGGTGCTTCTCGGCCGAGCCAGTTTCAGTGCAGAACCTCTGAGCCTGGGGTCCGGGAGAGGGGGTGCCCGGGCGTCGGTGCCTTGGAGCCTTTTTCCCCCTTGGTCTCGCACACTGATTCGCAGTGTTTGAGAATGGCGGATGCCGTCAGTGGAAGAGCTCTTAACGGTTGCTTGGCTGGTTCCTGGACACCTCTCAGACTCACCGCAGGTTCTGAGTTTCCTGTACTTCTCAGACCCCTTTTTGGTGTGGGGATTGTTACAAGTCAGGCCAGGGCTGCGAGGGGTCCTGTGCCAGCGTTTGTCTGTGGTGTGAGTTTGTTTTCTGCTCTCCAGGGAGGAGCAGCCTGCTCTCGCCCACTCTGCTCTCAGGATTGGATGCTTCTCCCTGTAGCACTGGCGGCTGTACCCATCTCCCTTGACGAACCGAGCTTGCCAACATCCATAGCCTTGTAGGTGACTCTTGGTGTTACATTGTTGATAGAACATGCAGACTGAGTGCTGCTTTAGAAACCCTTTAATAGAAAATATGCCTTTCGCCAGGCGCGGTGGCTCATGCCTGTAATCTCAGCACTTTGGGAGGCTGAGACAGGCGGATCGCCTGAGGTTCGGAGTTCAAGACCAGCTTTACCAACATGGAGAAACTCCGTCTCTACTAAAAATACAAGATTAGCTGGGCGTGGTGACATGTGCATGTAATCCCAGCCACCCGGGAGGCTGAGGGAGGAGAATTGCTTGAACCCGGGAGGTGGAGGTTGCGGTGAGCCGAGATCGTGCCACTGCACTCCAGCCTGGGCAACAAGAGCGAGACTCCGTCTCAAAAAA
>NC_037684.1:56126211-56128698 GCF_003255815.1 Theropithecus gelada
GGCCTGCAAATTCTTCGCGAACCTTCCCAGCCATGATGCTACATAAGTCCAGGAAGGGGGACAGCATGCATTTTATTGCATCGTTAGCTTTTTTTGTTTTTTTTTTTTTTTGAGATGGAGTCTCGCTCTGTCGCCCAGGCTGGAGGGCAGTGGCCGGATCTTAGCTCACTGCAAGCTCCACCTCCCGGGTTTACGCCATTCTCCTGCCTCAGCCTTCGGAGTAGCTGGGACTACAGGCGCCCGCCACCTCACCCGGCTAGTTTTTTGTATTTTTTAGTAGAGACGGGGTTTCACCATGTTAGCCAGGATGGTCTCGATCTCCTGACCTCGTGATCCGCCCGTCTCGGCCTCCCAAAGTGCTGGGATCACAGGCTTGAGCCACCGCGCCCGGCCCCTTTATTCTTATAGATTACTTCTTTTTTTTTTTGATACGGAATTTTGCTCTTTTTGCCCAGGCTGGAGTGCAGTGGCATGATCCCGGCTCACTGCAACTTCCACCTCCCGGGTTCAAGCGATTCTCCTGCCTCAGCCTCCCGGGTAGCTGGGATTACATGCACGTGTCACCATGCCCAGCTAATTTTTGTATTTTTAGTAGAGACAGGGTTTCACCATGTTGACCAGGCTGGTCTTGAACTCCTGACCTCGTGATCCACCCGCCTCAGCCTCTCAAAGTGCTGGGATTACAGGCGTGAGCCACTGCGCCCAGCGCATTTTTTTCAGATAGCTATTTTTCTGATTATGAAAGGCAGGAATGGCAGGCGTGGTGGCTCCTCCGTCTCCTGGCCCGCCCAAGTGTCCCTTCTGGGAAGTGGCCCCGTCGCTGTTGAGGGAGCGCCTCGTGCCTCCCTCCTGGCATCACTGCCGTCTCCTTCCCTCCCCCCCCATAAAGATGTGGCCAGGATGCCAGTCAGACCTGCTGGCTTGGCCTGAAGAGGAGGCGGGCAGGCTTGGCCAGTACTAGTCCTGCCCCCAGCACCTCTCCCACTCGGCTGCTCTGCTTCCGACCACATTGTCTTTGCATTTCTTGAGTTCCCTTGGCTCCCTTCTGCCCTGGGCCCTGGCTCTCCAGCTTCCCTGGGCAGCAGCACTTTCCTACCAGGTTTTTAGCGCCCCTCGTTGAGCTCTCTGGCTTCCCGTCTTCTCTCTAACCAGGGCGTGCCCTCCCCCCATTTCCTTTGTGACATTTCTTTGCACTTTGGAAGTCCCCAGCTGTTTGCCATTTCTTTCCAGAGTGTCAGCTGTGGGAGGGAAGAGCCTTGTCTGTTGTTCCCTGAGTGGCAGTGCCAGTCTCGATCATGGAGGCAGAGCTGGGGGCCTGGTCTGGGAACCGCTGGTGGAGAAATAAGGAGGATTCGGGCTAATTAGCTGGGCATGGTGGTGGGCGCCTGTAGTCCCAGCTACTTGGGAGGCTAGGCAGGAGAATTGCTTGAACCCAGGAGGCAGAGGTTGCAGTGAGCCGAGATCATGTCACTGCACTCCAGCCTGGGTGACAACATGAGACTCCATCTCAAAAAAAAAAAAAAAAAAAAAAGGAGGACTTGGGGTTTTGGTTTGGGAGCTCTGTGTGCTCAGGGTGCCCTCTGCTGAGGCCAGGCTGCAAGAGGGGTGGGGAGTGTGAGCAGTCCCTGGAACATGAGGCCGAGTCCAGCTGGGAAGACTTTCATGGGGCTACACGAGTGGCTGGCTGTGGAAACAGGCCTGTGCACACGACCCATGGCAGGTGCGGGGGAGGGAGGTCGAGGGGGCTTGGGGCCAAGCCTTGCACGTGGGCACGATGTCCTGAGGTTAAGGGATGCAGAGCTGGGTCCAGGGAGGAGGGAGGGGCTGAGAAGTGGGAAGGGGCTCCCTGGCGGTAATGGGGACAGGTAAAACTGGGGAGGATGGTGGGGGCAGGTGGGAGGGGATGGGCAGTAGGCCTGAGTGCATCCTGAGAGGTTGTGGTGGAGAACCAGCTGCTGAGGGCCCTGGTCAGGGTAGTGACTTGGTTTCTAGGGTTGGAGAGAGGAGGAACTAGCTGGAGGAGGACAGGATTCAGTACAGTGCTGGTGTCTTGCTGTAAGGTGCGTGAGGTGGGAGGGTGTAAGGAGGGGGTGTGTGTGGGGTGGGCTGGTGAGGCGTGGGCGAGGTCTCAGTGCTGAGGCCTTGGCTGAGCTGCAGCTTGTGTTTTTATTTCCTTTTGGCAGATTTATCACACGTCCTGATGTCAAGCGGAGCAAGATGGCTGAGTTCCTGGACTGGAGCCTGTGCAACCTGGCCAGTTCCTCCTTCCAGACCCTCCAGGGGGTCATCACCATGGACGGGATGCTGCAGGCCCTGGTAAGTGCTGCCTGCAGGGGCCGTGGAGGTAGCAGGGAAATGACAGCTTACATGGGGACCACAGAATGATGTTACCTGTGGTTCCATCTTGATGTCATTGGAACCCCGTGGGATTGATGTAACCGGGCCAGGGTCTTTTTTTTTTTTTTTTTTTTTTTTTTTTTTTTTTGG
>NC_037684.1:56128798-56306234 GCF_003255815.1 Theropithecus gelada
TTTTTTTTGAGACGGAGTCTCGCGCTGTGTCACCCAGGCTGGAGTGCAGTGGCGCGATCTCGGCTCACTGCAAGCTCCGCCTCCCAGGTTCAGGCCATTCTCCTGCCTCAGCCTCCGAGTAGCTGGGACTACAGGCGCCCGCCACCACGCCCGGCTAGGTTTTTGTATTTTTAGTAGAGACGGGGTTTCACCATGTTAGCCAGGATGGTCTCGATCTCCTGACCTTGTGATCCGCCGGGCCAGGGTCTTAAGGGGCAGTTTCCTTCTCCCACTGCTGTGGGTCCTGCCTCAGGCCGGGCTGGTTTCTGCGTTGGTGCTGGTGGATGGGCCTGGAGCCCCACCCGTCGCCAGCAGAGGGCAGTGGTGCCACGCAGCCGGGGCTCCCCGGGGTAGGCTTCTCCGCACCTGGTCTCCTGCTTAGTTCCTGTGTAAAGTGCAGAGGTTGAATGAGCTCTAATAAAACGAGGTGGGTGAGTTGAAACTTGATGCTGTTCCTTTGCACTGGGCTTGGGTTGGATGTTCCTGACTGCTTCATTTGGATACAGACCCTGACCTCTGCCTGCAGGTGTCTGGTTGGTGCCCTGGCTGCAGCCCTTTGCCAACCCTTTCCCTCCCTTTCGCTCTGGCTGTCTCTTGTGTTACCTTTTCTTGTGCTAACGAGGAGGAAAGATCAAGTCTCAGAAGAGGGCGAAGCCTCTTTTGGGTCAGCCTTCTGGAGGGGGAGCCAGCAGCCTGCTGTGGCCGTTGGCGCGATGGGTTCAGCACCTTCCTCTCTCTTTCATTACAGCAGGTGAGGCTTTGAGAGCACTTCTCATCCTTGTCTCACGCTGTGGAGCCTGTGGTCCCTCTGAGGAGCAGGGCACTTTGTTCTTCTTGTTTAAAATATATTTTTTGGGCCGGGCGCGGTGGCTCACGCCTGTAATCCCAGCACTTTGGGAGGCCGAGGCGGGCGGATCACAAGGTCAGGAGATCGAGACCACGGTGAAACCCTGTCTCTGCTAAAAATACAAAAAATTAGCCGGGCGCGGTTGCGGGCGCCTGTAGTCCCAGCTACTCGGGAGGCTGAGGCAGGAGAATGGCGGGAACCCGGGAGGCGGAGCTTGCAGTGAGCCGAGATCGCGCCACTGCACTCCAGCCTGGGCGACAGAGCGAGACTCCGTCTCAAAAAAAAAAAAAAAAAAAAATATATATATATATATATATATATTTTTTTTTTATAGAGACAGGGTCTGGCTATGTAGGCCAGGGTAGTCTTGAACTCCTGGCCTCAAGTGATCCTCCTGCCTTGAGATCCTCCTGCCGTTGTGATTCTCCCAAAGTGCTGGGATTACAGGCCTGAGCCTTCATGCCTAGAAGGACACTTTGGAGTGCATTTTAGGGTAGATGACGAGTGCCACCTCGTGGTGGCGTCCTCCTGTCCGCGGTGTCATCCTGGCTGTGGCAGGTTCTGCCGGGGAGTGGGAGGCTGTCAGCTGGGTGAAGGGTGGGGGCCATGGGAGTGATAACCTGGGGTGAGGGCGTACGTTTCTTGAGGGGGAATTGGGAAGTGTCCTCAATGTCTGCTGCTTCCCGGTCATGCTGCCATGGTCTTCAGGAGGGCAGCCCTTCAGATGAGGAGAAGGTTTCAGACGTGTGAGAGAAAACTGCAGACGTGTTTCCCGGAGCCTGTGCTCTGCCCAGGTGATGTCTGTTTTCTTCAGGCCTCCCATCAGCCTCCACATGAATGTGACAGATTCAGCAGTTTTCAGAAGTTAAGATATAATTCACATACCACAAGTAGTTCATCCTTCTAAGGGAAATAATTCTGTACTTCTTAGTATATTCACAAAGCTGTGCACTTCAGGACACTGTCATCACCCTGGAAGAAACCGTGATTGTACCCAAGCAGTCCCTCCCTCACCCTCCCTAGCCCCCGCAGCCGTGGATCCATGTTCTGTCCCTGTGTACTTGCTGGTTGTGGACATCTTACCTCGCCAGAGTCGTACACTGCACGGCGTTCTGCGTCTGGCCTTCGCTGAGCCCGACGTGTCCAAGGTTCATCCGTGTTGAGGTGCTGTCAGTGCATCGTTCCCTTTATTCCTTAATCATGTGCCAGTGTATGGGTATTTTCTGCTGTTACAAATTATACCGTTAACAACTTTCATGTGCAAGTTTTTGTTTAAACTTAATGCTTTCAGGCTGGGTGTGGTGGCTCACGCCTGTAATCCCAGCACTTTGGGAGGCTGAGGCAGGCAGATTACTTGAGGTCAGGAGTTCGAGACCAGCCTGGCCAACATGGTGAAACCCCATCTCTACTAAAAATACAAAAAATAGCCGGGCATGGTGGTGCAGGCCTGTAATCCCAGCTACTCTGGAGGCTGATGCAGGAGAATTGCTTGAACCTGGGAGGCAGAGATTGAGTGAGCCGAGATCATGCCACCAGCCTGGGCGACAGAGCAAGACTCTGCCAGGAGAAAAAAACAAAACAAACACAACTTAATGCTTTCAGTACCTTGGGTACATAGCACTAGGTTTTAATAAAATTTTAAGCAAAATTTGGAATGTTTCCATCTTTCTGAAGTCTTCAAGATTTTTCTGGTGGCGTACCTGCCGTGCTGATGAAATAGAGGACCTGCTCGTGCCAGGCATTTTTGGGCGTTGCAGGTACAGATGTGCCATCTGCGTCCCCAGGTGCCCCTCATTCTGGCCACGCTGGGGCAGCGTCCTCAATGTCTAAAGAGGATTCATTGCTGTCTAAAGAGGGTTCATTGCTGTCGTGGAGGTCAGGGCAGGCTGAGGCTGGCCTTGGAGGGTACGGGGGTGGAGGGGTAGGGCAGGGAGGATGCAGGTCTCAGATGTGCCCACGTTGGTCCATGGATCCTCAGGGAATGTGCATTTATGTTTTAGGCAATTCTGGTAAAGGTGGTGGATACACATGGTTAATTTGAAATTTAGGTGCAGTTGGATTCTTCATTTTTTTGCCTTGAGTCCCACTGAGGAAATGTGAAGAAGGGGAAGATGGCAGTGGCCAGCGGGGGGTT
The DNA here is from genome assembly GCF_003255815.1 of Theropithecus gelada. Taxonomy (NCBI): domain Eukaryota; kingdom Metazoa; phylum Chordata; class Mammalia; order Primates; family Cercopithecidae; genus Theropithecus; species Theropithecus gelada. The sequence goes on from NC_037684.1 coordinate 56,131,819, forward strand.
CCTGGGATTCCGGTAGCTTCACCTTCATGTTGTGATGCTGGGTGCATGGACAGCCTCCCACATGACCAAGGACGTGCTCTCAGGGCCCTAAGACCCCAGAAGAACGGGCCGCCAGCACCAAGAAGTATGACATGCGTGTGGAAGACCGTGAGCCTTACCTGGCTGGTAGCATGGGGTGTGGTACCTGCCGCAGCTCTCTGACCCGTCGCAGCGGGAGGGGGTCCCTGCTGTGTGACTAAGACCACTGGACCTGACCCATCGCAGTGGGAGGTGGTCCATGCTGTGACTAAGACCACTGGACCCCAACCATCGCAGTGGGAGGGGGTCCATGCTGTGACTGGGACCACCTGGCCTGAGGTTGGACCAGTGAACTGACAATGTTGGCACCTACATGTGTGTCAGGATCCATGTGGATACGTCCCCCGCACCTGTTTCTTGGACTGTCGTGTAAGCAGCTCTTCAGCTTCACAGGCTTCCTGATCACGTTCTGGGTGGGAAGAAGTACCCAGCCTGCCAGCCCGTGGGGCCAAAGCTGTGTCTTTGCAATAATCTGCACCTGGAACCGTGGCGATCCCACCAAAGAACCTGTGGCTCACAAGATCTGAGGAGGCTTCCTGGGCTTCTCTGCCCTCTAACTAGGATTTCCTCATCCCTAGAAATTTAACCTTAATGAAATCCCTAAGAAAACTCGGTGCTGTGGGGAAAACGTCTCAGGTCAGGAGAGCACACGGGAGGTCTAACAGGATGTGACCAGTGCTGGTTGTCTCCAGTGGCTCTGCAGGGAAGGCTGTTAGCCCTGCCCCGAGTGTGGGTGCTGCTTTGGGAGGGTAGGCACATTTGATCTCTGTCCGGTCAGTGTCTGAGACCACCTTTGTCCAGTTGAGAATCTGCACTCTTGACGGGCTTCTGGGGGTCTCCTGCAGCTCTCATCAGCCTGGCCTGGGAGCCTCCCCTTCTCTCCCCTCCCCACCCATGTTGTTGGGTCAGCAGGATACCCCAGCCTTGGGGCTGGAGCCAGCTGTGGCTGCCCAGGGACTTGTAGGCAGTTGAGGCACACCAGCTCCTGGCCAGGCTGGCTGTGGGAGAGGCAGCCTCCTGGTGAGGGGCTGTGGGCCACTGCGTTCAGGCTGCCTTGGAGGGCTCCACGGTGCATCCTGGCGGTGTTCCCTGGGCACAGGGCTCCGAGTCCTTCCCGGCTTGGGAAGGTCATGTGGCCACGTGTGTCTAGTTCTGCAGCTTCTTTGTCTGCGGGTTCGGTTCTTTACTTTTTTTTTTTTTTGATGATCTTGCTGGTTTTCTCTAGATTGTTCCCAAGTTTTCTGTTCTTCCATTCCCAAGGTGGGAGGTGCGCGGTGCACAGCCTGGATGTGGAATGCCCAGAGGGCGGGTGGGCGGGCCAGCTCGCTGCCCCTTTCCCCTGCCAGCTGCTGGGACAGGTAGGAATTCCTGTAGCAAAATCAAGCCAGCCAGGAGTGGGGAAGGGCTTTTTACTTTGACATCTCCAAGTTCCACGTTGAGGTGGAGAGAAGTTCGTTTTTCCCCTTCCTCCCAAGGTGTGAAAAGGTTTTCTCAAAGGCATAGGAAGCCGAGCCTTCTGTCACCCCCCAGCATGTGCTGGCACAGAGTGAGGCGTGCTGTCCCTGCTGTTTGGTGCAGAGCACCCAGGCAGTTTGGCACCAGCACCTCACAGCTATTCAGAGATTTGCCCTCAGCGAGAGTGAGTAATTGTCTGACGCAGCCGGCTGAAATCCCTGGGAAGGGAATGAATGAAACTGCCGTGAAGCAACGCCTGGCAGGGCTGGGCTGGTGGCAGCTCCTGGGGCCGGCGTGTCCCTTCCAGAGCGTCTGAAGCCCTGGGCAGCTGCTGGAGAATCTCGAGTCTTTCCAGAGCCATGCGTGTTGTTTCCTTCTCTCTCTTTGAAGGGTCCGTTTGGTCTGATCCAGGTGGCCCCAGCAGGAGGAAGTCGTGCTGGGTGCTGAGCGGGCGGGAGGTTTCACCATGGGCTTGGCAGAGCTGCAGGCAGAGGCCGGGTGCCCGCCGTGCATGATGAAACTTGCAGGTGAATTCTGCTTAGGGTTTCATCTGTTTCCTTTGATGCACTTGGCTTCATTGTCATCCACCTGTTCATTACTGTGGGCGAAACAGGTGAACTCTCAACAAGTACCATCGAAACCAGGATCTGATCTTCATTTCCCTCGAAGCATAGTTCCCTTGCAGTGAGGGTTTTTAGCTCCTGTGGGAGGGAAGCTAGTGTTTGGCAATGTAACTTCCCTGGAAGGCCCCTGTACTCCAGCTTTAAAAACACCCTTTGGGTTAGTCCCACTTTAAGCATTAAGATTAATGCAACTTGAGGAAATTCAAGGAAGGAGAAAAACACATTAAAAATGGAAAATGGGCTGGGTGTGGTGGCTCATGCCTGTAATCCCAGCACTTTGGGAGGCCGAGGCAGGTGGATCACTTGAGGCCAGGAGTTTGATACCAGCCTGGCCAACGTGGTGAAACCCTGTCTCTACTAAAAATGTAAAATATTAGTTGGGCTGGTGGTGGGGCACGCCTGTAATCCCAGCTACTTGGGAGGCTGGGAGAATCGCTTGAACCCGGGAGGCAGAGGTTACAGTGAGCCAAGATCGCGCCACTGCCCTCCAGCCTGGGCGACAGAGCAAGACTCCATCTAAAAAAAAAATTGACGGCCGGGCGCGGTGGCTCAAGCCTGTAATCCCAGCACTTTGGGAGGCCGAGACGGGTGGATCACGAGGTCAGGAGATCGAGACCATCCTGGCTAACACGGTGAAACCCCGTCTCTACTAAAAAATACAAAAAACTAGCCGGGTGAGGTGGCGGGCGCCTGTAGTCCCAGCTACTCGGGAGCCTGAGGCAGGAGAATGGCGGGAACCCGGGAGGCGGAGCTTGCAGTGAGCTGAGATCCGGCCACAGCACTGCAGCCTGGGCGACAGAGCGAGACTCCGTCTCAAAAAAAAAAAAAAAAAAAAAAAAAAAAAATTGACAAAAAGGAAAATGGCTGTGTCATTTGCATGTGTGACTCCGCTTGCCGATTGATAGTTGTGCTCTCTTGGTTGTGCGCTCTTTGATTGGAAGAGTGTTGACTGTATGGCGTGGGTTTCTCCCTGTGTGTTCTCACAATGGCTGGGAGGCGGCGGCAGGGCAGGGGACTCGGAATGTGAGTCGGGGCTGTTGACAATGGAAATGGTAATAGGATACTCTTCCCCTTATCGGCTGTTAGGCTCGAGTGTCCCCTTCGCAGTGCGGTTTCTTTTTATTTTTATCATTGACAAAAGCACAATTCTTGTTAAAGGATAAAATAGTCACAAACAACAGCATTAAAAACCAAGAAAGCCAGAGAACACTGGCACCGTCAGCCTCACCCCCAGCTCCTGCCGGGCACTTGTGAAGAGAGGCACTGAAGCCACTCTGCTTTTTTATAGTTATTAAAAGCAGTCAGGTCTCCGAGTAGGAGTGGTTGTGGCCCAGAGTGCGTGGGCCGGGACCAGGGCTCGAGCCGCTGTGAGCTCTGCTGAGGCCCTTTGCTGACTTGGCTCTCCTGTGACCTGAGGCAAGGGTGAGCACCAACGCCCACCCCACCTGGGAGGGAAGGGGCAGGCCTCTTACCGGGAGGTTGGGGTGAGGCTAATTAGCACAGTCACAGTCTTTGAAGGTGAAAGAAGACAGCTGATTATCTAAAACGTTTCTCATTTAGGCTGTGATTTTTTTTCAGATTTGGAGAACAGCACCCTACTGTTCCATTCAGGCCAGAGGAAGATGACCACGTGGCCCTGTTTAGTTGTAGTGCTCTCTTGGGGCAAGGTTTTGGATGGAGGCAATGGGGCAGGAGCCGTCTGAACGTGGGTACTTTCCAGAGATCTTGCTCCTGTAGCGTTGGGGTGAAACGAGGTGCCCCAGGCCACACTGGTTCAGTTTCCTCGTGGCGTTAAGTAAAGACCTGGAGCAGCAGCTCTGACACTTGTTTCGCGTCGCTCAGCATTTTATGTGGGGCGGGCACAGTGGTGTGAGTCTCACAGAAACCTGCGTGGTGAGCCGCACGCCCTTGTTCCTCTCAGCCCTGGCCCATCCCTGCCGAGGTGGCGCGACCTGCTCTCACAGGCAGCCTGGCGCGGGGTCATGTGCTAGACGGGGAGGGGGCTGGGTGGGTCACCAGCCTCACCCCCCTCAGTTCTTAGTGAGGAACAGACAGGCAGAGAGCTGGATGGTGCGCCAGGCTGGGCTGGTGCTGAGTGGGCTAGAGCTGGGTGTCAGTGGCCCACGCCCCAGTCATCCTGGCCTGTGGCCTCTGTGCAGGATGGGGTGCCCCTGCCCCTCACCTGCCCCGCCCTCACCCATGCCCCAGTCATCCTGGCCTGTGGCCTCTGTGCAGGATGGGGTGCCCCTGCCCCGCCCTCACCCGGCTCACAGGCCTGCGATGCCTGACTGCCCACGCAGTCACCTTAGAGGCACCTTCCCTCTAAGGCAGATGTCCCTCAGGCTTTGGCCTTGGCTATTGATATCTCAGCTCTGATTCACCCTTGACCTTTATTTCCTGATTTCTGTCCTTGGCTCTCGAGCCCTCCTCCTGTGGACCTGTTGGGTACACGTGTGACGCTTCAGAACCCGCAAGTCCCAGGTCACACTTGTTGGACCGTCACTTTCCCCTCTCGGCCTGTTTACTCGGGAGCCCAGCGACAAACGGGAGCTTCTGTGCTGCTGTCCATGCAGGCGGCCCAGGAGCCGGGCTCCTCCCTGGGACACCGTGTTCCTCCCACTGTCTGCTCACGCCCGTCTGTGTAGATGTGGCTCTAACATGTCTCCTTTCCTGGTTCATTGCTTATCTGTTCTCACGTGGCTGTGCCGCCAGCCTGTCCTGGGGGTCCTCGTCCCAGCACGTGGCTCTATGCTTTGTGTCATCCTGAGTCTGCCCTACTCTGCCGCCTGGTCCAGATGGGAGCCATTGCCCTCTGTGAAATGTTCCCTGTGGAGGCGCTGGGCTCCCCGACTACCCTCCTGCCTCTCCTGTGGCCGTCGGCTGCGGTGAAGGTGCTGGTGGAGGGTGTGAGCCTTCTATTCATAGAGTGCCAGGCTCCGTCCCATGCTGCCTCTGTGCCCTTGATGCTGGCAGCACACCTGCTGTCCTGTGGCCTCGGAAGCCTGTGGCCTGGGTAAAGGGTGGCCTCATCTTGGCCTCAGAAACAGTAGGGCTCAGGCTGTGGCCCACGCCTGGGGCTCCCCATCCCCACCGTGTGTCCTGGTGTCTTTGCTTGGCTCGCCGGCCTCCGTGGGCTCCCCAGGCGGCAGGCGGCTCTCAGCCATGCTCTCCGTCCTCATGCTTTGTTTATGCCCTGGCAGAGCTGCTCAGGTGGCCAGCCCATGGGACCCCTGTGCACCCTGCTGCTCCCAGCGTATGTCAGCAGCGCCATCCGGGAGATGTGGCATCAGCACAGCCTTGTCCTTGTCTCTGCCCGTTCTTCTTTCCTTGCCTTTATGTGTCTCCTTTTTTCCCTTCCACACGGGGTCCACAGGGGATAGCCACATCCCCTGGCCTCTTGGTTGGTGGATCTTCGTCCTCCTGCTGGGCTCAGAGCTGTGCCACCCCCACCTGCACTGCAGAGAAGCTCAGACCCCTCTCTGACTTGAGACGCTGGAGCCTTAGCCCCCCGCTTCCCAGGCCAGCGCCCCTTCAGGTCCCTGCAAAGCCACTGCTTTTCGTGGTCTCTCCCGCTGCTGCTGAGCCCGTGGGCTGCTTGGTGGCTTGGGAGCTACATACAATTGTATTTTGTCTGGTTTGTTTTCAGGCTTTCTGTGGCGGGAACTGTGTCTCTTGCATCTTTTTTTTTTTTTTTTGAGACGGAGTCTCGCTCTGTCCCCCAGGCTGGAGTGCAGTGGTGCCATCTCGGCCCACTGCATGCTCCACCTCCCGGGTTCACATCATTCTCCTGCCTCATTCTCCCAAGTAGCTGGGACTACGGGCGCCCGCCACCAGGCCCGGCTAATTTTTTTTGTATTTTAGTAGAGATGGGGTTTCACTGTGTTAGCCAGGATGATCTTGATCTCCTGACCTCGTAATCTGCCTGCCTCGGCCTCCCAAAGTGCTGGGATTACAGGCGTGAGCCACTGTGCCCGGCTGTCTCTTGCATCTTTTATGTATCAGTACGTTGGGCAAATGGGAGATGCATGATGGATGTTTTTTGGTTAATTGGGAAATGGTTAATTTTATGTAAAAGCATAAATAGTGATAACAGAACTATATTTGGGAGGGACTAGACTTCTAAAATTGGGTTCTGTCTGTAAGGCTAATCTTCCCTTTCCCTTTTCTTCATCTTTCCTGCTCACAGGTTTTCTTTTGATATTGTGGAGATTGCTGTGTGTGACTGCGTTTTTGCTGCTGTTAGAAGTTGATTCTTTTTTTCTTTATGAGACAGAGTCTCTGTCACCTGGGCTGGCGTGTAGTGGCACGATCTTGGCTCACTGCAACCTCTGCCTCCTGGGTACAAGCAATTCTCGTGCCTCAGCCTCCTGAATAGCTGGGACTACAGGTGCGTGCCATTATACCTGGCTACTTTTGTATTTTTAGTGGAGATGGGGTTTCACTATGTTGGCCAGGCTGGTCTCGGACTCCTGACCTCTGGTGACCCACCCATGTTGGGCTCCCAGAGTGCTAAGATTACAGGTGTGAGCCACCGTGCTAGGCCCTAGAAATTGATTCTAATCCGTTTAGATCTTGTAGGTTTCCTGTGTTTGAAATTCTTAAATTAACAGGGAATTTTTTTTTTTTTTTTTTTTTTGAGACAGAGTCTTGCTTTGTCATCCAGGCTGGAGTGTAGTGGCACAATATTGGCTCACTGCAACCTCTGCCTCTGGGGTTCAAGCGATTCTCCTGCCTCAGCCTCCCAAGTAGCTGGGATCACAGCCACCACACCCAGCTTATTGTATTTTTAGTAGAGACGGGGTTTTGCCATGTTGGTCAGGCTGGTCTCAAACTCCTGACCTCAAGTGATCCGCCTGCCTCAGCCTCCCAAAGTGCTGGGATTACAAGCGTGAGCTACTGTGCCTGGCCATGGATCATTAACCTCTTTTCTAGCGTCTTACCTCTGTGTGGTGGTTCACGATTAATAAAGGGCTTTTGCGAGCTTTTGTTCGGCCTTGGGAGGTGCGTGGGCTCCCTGCTCCTCTCTCCTGTGGGAACTGTTGCCTTTGGGTGAGGGGCGCACCCCGGAGGTGTCACACACACCTGAACGTGAGCGCAGTCACTGTCACGCAAAGCTGGGCTGTGCAGAATGAGCTCAGAATAGCAATCAGAAGGCTCGGTGATGGCGGATTGTTTAAGCTGGAATACTGTAATGCTGCTGTCTGTTTACGGCTGTGAGGTCACTACGTGGGCTGCTGAGAGCATTTTAAAACGCTGAGTGAGTCATGAAATAGTCATGTGTCCCCTAACAGTGGGGGTTAGTCCTGAGAACTGCGTCGTTGGGCAGTGTCATCGTGTGAACACCGTAGCGTGCGCTTAAAGTAGATCGTGTGGCCTGCTGCACTCCCAGGCTCGGTGGTGTGGCCTGCTGTACTCCCAGGCTCGGTGGTGTGGCCTGCTGCACTCCCAGGCTCGGTGGTGTGGCCTGCTGCACACACAGGCTCGGTGGTGTGGCCTGCTGCACTCCCAGGCTCGGTGGTGTGGCCTGCTGCACTCCCAGGCTCGGTGGTGTGGCCTGCTGCACACACAGGCCGTGTGGTGTGGCCCTGCTGCTCCCAGGCTGCAAACTCGTACAGCACCTGACTGTGCTGAATACTGCAGGGAACTGTAACACAGTGGTGTTTGCACATCTAAGCATAGAAAAGGTACAGTGAAAATACACTATCAGCTGGGCGCGGTGGCTCACGCCTGCAATCCCAGCACTTTGGGAGGCCGAGGTGGGTGAATCACGAGGTCAAGAGATCGAGACCATCCTAGCCAACATGGGGAAACCCCATCTCTACTAAAAATACAAAAATTAGCTGGGCGTGGTGGCGGGCACCTGTAGTCCCAGCAACTTGGGAAGCCAAGGCCGGAGAATTGCTTGAACCCGGGAGGCGGAGATTGCAGTGAGCCAAGATTGTGTCACTGCACTCCAGCCTGGGCGACAGAGTGACTTTGTCTCCAAAAAAAAAAAAAAAAAAAAAAAAAAAAGTTATATATATATATACACACACGTATATATACTCATATATATACATATAAATACACACACATACATATGTAAAATCATTTTATGGGCCCACTATCATCATGTGGTTCCTCATTGACCAGAATGTTCTATGATGTAGGACTATAGTGCGATACACTGTCATGAACAGATTGATAAATGAGGTGGAGGATGATGCCTGTGAATGACAGACGTAGGAACCACAATCGTCTTGTGTTCCAAGCTCTCTTTGAGGGCTGTGTTGCCTTGGTTTACAGATGAGGACGTGGACCGAGGTCAGGGGCTGCCAGGTTGGTACTGGGGTGTGGAGCTGGGCCTTGTGTGGTCCCCACCTGCGAGCGAAGGCGATTAGTGTTTACCTTACAGTCCAAGGTTAGGTGAAAAATAACACCTTGTTCTTGAAAGATAAAAGCTAGATGTGACTGTTTCGATCATTGAAGCATTTCCGTGTGAAATTACCTTCGTTTTTTGGTGGCAGTGGCACGGTTGCGGCTCACTGCAACCTGCACCTCCCAGGCTCAAGTCATCCTCCCACCTCAGCCTCGTGAGTGGCTGGGATTACCTGTGCACGCCACCACGCCCGGCTAATTTTTGTAGTTTTTGTAGAGATGAGGTCTCGCCATGTTGTCCAGGCTGGTCTCGAACTCTTGGTCTCGAACTCTTGGGCTCAAACAGCCCTCCTGCCTCGGCCTCCCACAGCACTAGAATTCTACGCATGAGCCACCACACCTGCCTGAAATTAGTTTTCATTTTGATATTTGTTTTCTTAAAATTCTTTATAATTTGCCAGAAATATATTTTGTCAGAAACAGTTATTTTTTCACTCTGGGGTTCTGATTCTAATCAGTCATTTACTAATTCAGCAATTAAAATTTTCACTTGTCAATGCCTTTTTTCCTCTGAATGTATGGTGGTCCTGAGGGGGGTGCATTGTGCTCGCTCCTGGGGGCGGCGGTGGTCTGGCCTGGCCCCACCTGCGCCACCTGGCCCCACCGTCAGGACAGGCTCTCCTGTTTCCGAGTGCTCTCCCGTCTAGGGCAACCACTGTTCTTTCTTGGGGTGGTGGTGGGGGCTCTCTGAGGTGCCCCTCGCCTTGGTTTTTGCCAGCAGATACGCTGGGAGTTGGGATTTTTCTGGGCTCCAGCAGTGATGTGGTGGGAAGGCTCCTTTCCTGCACTGCTGCTGAGGGGAGCCTCGAGCGTACCGGTTCCTCCGTGAAGCCTTGTACGTGCTGCGAGGTGCAGCCCAGCGTGGGTTTCACTGCCCTCCAGGAAAGGCCTGGCCCTGGTGGGCTTACTGCAGCGCAGGCACGGACCTGGGGCTGTGCTCTCAAGGGATGCCAGCCTGGAAAGGGTTGTTTTGGTGTTGAAGATCCTCTTCCGTGTCTGTCCTGTGGCACTCGGTGTGGCGTGCCCAAGAGTGGCTTTGGACGTGGCTGCCCTCCGTGTGCTGAGCCTGTGGGGGCACGGATGCGGCTGGTTGTTTCCCAGGATACTGTTTCTTGGTGTGGAGGCAGACTCCGGATGGCAGAAAGGGGAGCAGCCTCGCCCTCCTCGTCTGCGGAGTCGGCACGGTTACGTGGGGCCACAGGGTGACCTGCTGGCGTGGAGCTAGCGTGGTCTCGGCCTCTGCCTTGGTGCCGGCCGGCCCTCACAGCTTCTCAGAAGCCTGTGTTACCAGCGAGAGCCAAACCTGAGCTGCTGTGGTGTGGGGCCCTTCTCCCAGGGCCTCCCTCGGGTGGAGCTGCTTTTCTTGGCCTAGATTTGGCGGTGCCTGAAGGGAGCCTCAAACCAGCATCTCTTGCTTGGCAGCGGGTGAGCTTGCTCCTGAGTAGCTCGACAGCCTGTGATTTACTGGGCTTGGAGAACATGCCCCGGGGAGGGGAAGCTGGCTCGCACGTTGCAGGGAAGCCAGCTTGGGTGGGTAGCCATGGAAAGGTGGGGCGGGTTAGGATGATTGCTGAGAAACTCCTTTTGTTTGCACCTTGTGCTGTGCTGGTTTCTAGAACAACAAAAACAGACCTGGCGGTCATGCCTCCTTTACTGTGCAGTGGTGGTTCTCTCTAATGCCTGGTGTGATTGCCTCTGTCTAGTGTATGCTTTTCAGCAGGTGGTTTTAAGTTGGTTCCCCTTATGCTTCCATGAAAGTGGGCTGTGCCCCCCGTTTTATGGCCTAGCTCATGAGCACTCAAAGACCGTTGATGACTAGAATGTGCTCCTCTGGCCGCGTCCTCCTGCCAACAGGTTCCCCATGCCGCCGCCACACTGATCACTGGCTGCTGCACACTTTCTCAGGCGAAGACAGCCTCACTTTTAAGTGAAATAAATGGGCCGGGCGCGGTGGCTCACGCCTGTCATCCCAGCACTTTGGGAGGCCGAGACGGGCGGATCACGAGGTCAGGAGATCGAGACCATCCTGGCTAACACGGTGAAACCCCGTCTCTACTAAAAAATACAAAAAACTAGCCGGGCGAGGTGGCGGCGCCTGTAGTCCCAGCTACTCGGGAGGCTGAGGCAGGAGAATGGCGGGAACCCGGGAGGCGGAGCTTGCAGTGAGCTGAGATCCACACTGCACTCCAGCCTGGGCGACAGAGCGAGACTCCGTCTCAAAAAAAAAAAAAAAAGAAATAAATGGAAACAAAGCCCTGTCTTCATTGACTCGTTCCTCCCGTCGTCCCTTTTGCCCTCCTGAGCCCATGCCTGGGAAAGTGGGTAACTTTTGGGGCTTTTCTCTGTGTGTGCTGACTGCCTAGGAGTGCAATTCAGCTGGAAACTGTCCCCAGGGGAGAGAGAAGAGTGAGGAGAAAAATAACCTTTGACCTGTAAACGTGTGGGGTGCTTATGGGGTGCTGGTTTCTCCCTTACTGCAGATGGTGGCTGGCCCTGGCCTTGGTGCTGTCTCCTGTGTGTGGCTGGGGACAGCGGAAGCTGGGCTGGGCCTTTCCAGGTGTCGGGCGTCCAGGCGAGTTACAAGAGACGCTGCTTGCTTTTGCGAGAACTCATCACCACTTGTATCGTAGTCTGCTGTTGAGAATGTTGTACTACACTTCGCAGGAATTTAGTAACTAAAGAATGTTCATGTGTGAGGGCACTCTAGGAATTCACCAGTGTCTTGGATTCTTTTTATTTAGTGAGAGAGACCAGATGACGTCTTAGCCCGTTGCCGAGTGACACGGGGGGACGTGTTACCCCGTTGTTGAGAGACACCGGAGAACATGGTAGCCTATTGTTGAGAGAGACCGGGGGACACGCTAGCCTGTTGTTGAGGGAGACCGGGGGACACGCTAGCCTGTTGTTGAGGGATACCAGGGGACACGCTAGCCTATTGTTGAGAGAGAACGGAGGACACTCCAGCCTGTTGCCGAGAGAGACTGGGGGACACGCCAGCCCATTGTTGAGGGATACCAGGGGACACGCTTGCCTGTTGTATTAGGGAGACCGGGGGACATGGTAGCCTGTTGCTGAGAGCAGTTAGTTATTTCCCAGATCTTCGTCCTGCGTCGCTGCACAGCTGCTCTTCTGGTTTAGGTTCTGGCCTTTCCCGCTGGGGTTTTCCAGCAGCCTCTGTAGCGGTCTTTGTTGTTTAGCGCTTCCTCGTTCATCCCCACGTTCTCCATCCCGCTGCCGTTGGAGTCTGGTCACATGGCCGCTGCTGCAGGTGATGCGGGGGTGCCCTTCGCCTACAGGACGAGATTTCAGCTGCTCCCAGGTTTATTGTTGTGGAACAACGAACCCCACAGCTGGTGGCGTCAGTGACAGCCGCACTCTTGCGTGTACCGACTCTGTGGCCTCGCAGGGTGGGGTGCAGAGGGTGGTTTGTTACTGCCCTTCGATGCCTGGGCCTCTGCCGAGAAGACCACATGGCAGGTGCCTGGAAGGGCTGTGGGTGCGGCGGAGGCCCTCGACTGAAGCTGGCCCTTCCTGCGTGGCAGTTGGCTTCCCGGAGGGAGTGTCTCGAGGGGCGGTGTCTGGAGAGAGCCTGAAACAGGGTGCCGGGCTTCCGACCTGAGATTGGAGGTCACTGGCGTTGCTCCTGCCTGCCTCTGTTGGTTGTGGCAGTTGGAAGCCTACCAAGGTTGGGGGTGAGGGACCCTTGATTGTCCATCTGGCAAACTCTGTTCCCCACGGATGTGGCCAGCTGGCCGCTGTGACAGCTTCCCTGTGAAGTTTCCTGTCTTCTTATCCCCCAGGCATGGTTAGGTTTCTTGTTGCACATTAGGTGGGCTTCAGGCCGTCAGCCCACCTCCCAGGGAATTTGAGTGTGTGCTGTGCCCTGCGACTGCCCCCGAACCCTGCCTCCCGTTGAGGGGAGCTCGCCTGTGCCCTACAGTTTCTGCTCAGCAAGTGTTTGCTGTGTAAACCAATGACTTAGGGTTAAAACACATACTAAGTTGGATACATCTGGATTGGTGTGAAGTAATTTAACTTTCAATTTTGTATTTCATACAAGCTAAAGATAGGGAAGAGTTCTTTTTTTTTTTTTTGAGACGGAGTCTCGCTCTGTCCCCCAGGCTGGAGCGTAGTGGCCAGATCTCAGCTCACTGCAAGCTCCGCCTCCCGGGTTTATGCCATTCTCCTGCCTCAGCCTCCCGAGTAGCTGGGACTACAGGCGCCTGCCACCTCGCCCGGCTAGTTTTTTGTATTTTTAGTAGAGACGGGGTTTCACCGTGTTAGCCAGGATGGTCTCGATCTCCTGACCTCGTGATCCGCCCGTCTCGGCCTCCCAAAGTGCTGGGATTACAGGCTTGAGCCACCGCGCCCGGCCGTAGGGAAGAGTTCTTAAAGTGAAATGAGAACTCGTTTGGGCAAACAAGGATCATCTCCATTCACTTGGTAGGGAACGTGTTACTATCTATTTCCCTAAAAAGAGAGGGGCTGAGTCTCTGACCGCCTTGGTGAATGTGTTATTTTGAGTGGCTCGGTGAGGTGGGTGCTGCCACTGCCCCGTTTTACAGACAGGAACGGAACGCAGAGACCCTGCTCTGCTCCGCAGGTGTGCCTGGTGGTCTTCCTGGCTGTCTCCTTTCCGTTTTGCTCATAGGTGTGGAATCTGCTCGGCAGGTGTGACTGGTGGTCTGCGTGGCTTCGCTGCTGCTCCGTTCAGCGCTTAGGAGAGCCTCCCAGCGGGCTCTGTGGAGAGAGTCTGAGTTCCCTCTCCTTTTAAGATGTTTCTATTCTACACTTAGGTAAGAGATCAGGCAGTTTACAGGGTTCATAATGCACGTAAAAGACGCCAGTATTTAGTGAAAGCCCCTTCACCTTGGCTGAGCAGCCCTGATGGGCGGCACCTGCTGCTTTGTTTTACTGTGTGGTGGGCGACGGCGAGGACCCAGGCAGGGGTGGCGCGGTGTGTGGTGCAGATGGTCTGAGACAGATGCAGCTCTCACCTTGCCTGTGAGATTCTGTTTTCTGAAGGAAAGGAAATTCATTCGCTTTTTCTTAGAAGGGCTCAGTTGTAGGCTTCTTTGGTTACAGGGCTTGGATATTTATGTGAATCATCAGTTTTGTCCTCCAGACTTTAAAGCAGAAGGTAAAACCTGAGGTTGAGAATTCAGGAGGGCTAGAACCAGTGTTTGAGAGAAAATCTGATATTCCTGTTTGGTCTGATGGACTCCAGGTGATGACGTCCATGTGTGTGCGTCGTGGGGACCCGGCTGCCAGGTGTGTGTGTGAGACCCGGGCTGAACCGGTCACCCTTCTCATTTGTTGGTGAAGCATGAATGCAGATGGAAGCCTCTGTGAGGTGGTTTGGCCTGTAACTTTACTCCTTTGTGTCCTTATTTATACACAGATACTTTGTAAAAACCTACTGAGATGTCTTCTTTTTCAGGCTAGAAGTGCCCTGAACTTAAACCCGGACGTGTTTTGTGATGCCGCGATGAGGGAGGGGTGGAGAGGCTGCAGCCTCCAAGAGGGGACTGGACTTATCATTGCATCCCTGTTTTCAGATGAACTTTTGGGAGATGATTTCACTAGTCTCTTACTTATCATGTACAGAAAGTGTTTTCTTTATTATTAGGTGGTGAGTGTTTAGAATAAAAATTCTGAAAGATGTGATGAATTGTTTTTACAATTTGTGTTTTAAACTTGTATTTGTAACATTAAAAGACTTTTTTTTTTTTTTTTTTAGGCACAAATATTTAAACATGGAAAACGTGAAGACTGCTTGCCCTATGGTAAGGTTTATTTATTTATTTATTTATTTATTTTTATTTTTTTGAGGCAGAGTCTCGCTCTGTCGCCCAGGCTGGAGTGCAGTGGCGTGATCTCAGCTCACTGCAAGCTCCGCCTCCCGGGTTCACGCCATTCTCCTGCCTCAGCCTCCCGAATAGCTGGGACTACAGGTGCCCGCCACCTCGCCCGGCTATTTTTTTGTAGTTTTTAGTAGAGACGGGGTTTCACCGTGTTAGCCAGGATGGTCTCGATCTCCTGACCTCGTGATCCGCCCGTCTCGGCCTCCCAAAGTGCTGGGATTACAGGCTTGAGCCACCGCGCCCGGCCAGTAAGGTTTATTTTTAAGAGAAGGTATCTTTGTGATGTGAGTTTGCTCATATACAGTCAGGAGTCTCTCCTTCACGTTTTCTTCATAGGTATAGGAACTGTACGTTGCTATGTTCGGACACTGTCTTATCATTCTTTCTTTTGTTGTGGGTTTTAGTAACTGGACTTTTTTTTTTTTTTTTGAGACTGAGTCTCTCTCTCTTGCCCAGGCTTGGAGTGCAGTGGCACAATCTCGGGTCACTGCAGCCTCCGCCTCCTGGGTTCAAGCAATTCTCCTGCCTCAGCCTCCTGAGTAGCTGGGATTATAGGCGCCCACCACCATACCCAGCTAATTTTTGTATTTTTTTTCTTTTTTTTGAGACAGAGTCTTGCTCTGTCGCCCAGGCTGGAGTGCAGTGGCACTATCTTGGCTCACTGCAAGCTCTGCCTCCTGGGTTCACGCCATTCTCCTGCCTCAGCCTCCTGAGTAGCTGGGATTACAGGCGCCTGCCACCACACCCTGCTAATTTTTTGCATTTTTAGTAGAGATGGTGTTTACCATGTTAGCCAGGATGGTCTTGATCTCCTGACCTTGTGATCCGCCCACCTCAGACTCCCAAAGTTCTGGGATTACAGACATGAGCCACTGCACCCGGCCTAATTTTTGTATTTTTAATAGAGATGGCGTTTCACCATGTTGGCCAAGCTGGTCTTGAACTGCTGACCTAGTGATCTGCCTGCTTTGGCCTCCCAAAGTGCTGGGATTACAGGCATCATAACTGGACTTTTCGTCACTTTCCTAGTCCTTTCATAAAGAGGGATTGCTGCTCCCTCCCTCGTGAGGGAGGTCTGGGCAAAGCCTGTGTTATGATCGGAGGTTGGACCTGGCTTTTGGGGCCCGGTAGCAGCCATGTTCCTCTGATAGCCATAGCCACCACCTCTTTTGCCTTCTTCCTAATTCTCTTAATGTATTCTTTTTGAGACTGGGTCTTACTGTGTCTCCCAGGCTGGAGTACCGTGGTATGACACAGCTTGCTGTAGCCTCGACCTCCTGTGCTGAAGCCATCGTCCCACCTCAGCCTCCTGAGTGGCTGGGACTACAGGCGAGCTTTACCATGCCCGACTAATTTGTGTATTTTTTGTAGCAGTGGGGTCTTGCCGTGTTGTCCAGGCTGGTCTTGAACTCCTGGGCTCAAGTGATCTGCCCTGCCTTGGCCTCCCAAAGTGCTGGGCTTAAAGGTATGAGCTACCACGTCTGGCCCAATTCTCTTAATTTTAGATTGAACCTCGATTTCTGAAAATAAGGGCAGTGTTTCTCTGCATGCAGAGGTTTGCCATCTGGAGAAAGAAACTTCTTAGAGCCTTTGTGTTTTAGAAGCTACTGAATATCAGATTTGAGTAACTTTCTTTTTTTCAAAGTTTTTCATTATGGAAAATTTGAAACATGTATAAAGAAGAGAGAGTGGTGCATACGCCCCGTGTCCCTCTCAGGAGTGTGTGAGTTCTCATGTGCGGCCCGTTTCATCCCTGCACCGTGCAGGAGGGACACGCAGTGCCATCTCACCTGCGTGTGCTTCCATATATGTCTCTGGAAGGTGGGGCCCTTAATGTCCTCACCACACCTGAAAACTCGAGCAGCAGTTGCCAGGCCCTGTTGGCGGGAGGAGTGTCCTTGGTGACGTGAACACAGACCTCCTCCCTCTTGGGCTGTCGTGCTTGTCACCCACGCTCGTCCTGCCCACTGTTGGAGCCTTCTGAGAAGCTACTCAGATGCTCTTACAGCTGACCTGGTTTTATAGGCAAGCATTATGAGTTAAACAGTACCTCTGCCCGAGGTCATGAGCCCACCTAAAGCTGGTGAATGTTCACTTTCTGTCATTTCCCAGCCTCCAGGCAGAGCTTCCCGCAGGGTCCTGCAGCTCCAGCCCCCATCCCCCTGCCCTGTCCCCACCCCACTGCCCCTTCCTCCATCTCCTTGTCTTCCATCACCTCACCTAACTCTCAGCTCTGTCTTCAGCTGCTTTTCTCCTCTCCCTTGTCAGCTGGTTGCAGTCTTGTCCATTTCACCTCCAGCCCATCTCTGAAGCCGCCATGCACGTCTACCCCAGCCTTTGTCTGTCCTGCGAATGCTGTCCTCCTGGCCTCAGCTTGCCCCCACAGCCCCCCGGGCGTCTCCTGCTCGCAGGCTCTGCCTGTCCTGCTGTGCCCAGCGCTGCCTTGAGCCTCCCCTTGGCTCAGCCTCCTGTCCTGCTATTGTCGTTGCTGCATGACACCGAGTGATTCCCCCTGAAAAACAGAGCAAGCCACAGGAACCTGTGTGCTCTCCCTAGCCGCAGTGTGCCCTGTGGCCTGTGTGTTCTCCCCAGCCGCAGTGTGCCCGTGGCCTGTGTGGTCTCTGTGGCTGCAGTGTGCCCTGTGGCCTGTGTGTTCTCCCCAGCCGCAGTGTGCTTCATGGCCTGTGTGTTCTCCCCAGCCGCAGTGTGCTTCGTGGCCTGTGTGTTCTCCCTAGCCGCAGCGTGCCCTGTGGCCTGTGTGTTCTCCCCAGCCACAGCGTGCCCTGTGGCCTGTGTGTTCTCCCCAGCCGCAGTGTGCCCGCCCGTGGCCTGTGTGGTCTCTGTGGCCGCAGCGTGCCCGTGGCCTGTGTGTTCTCCCCAGCCGCAGTGTGCTTCATGGCCTGTGTGTTCTCCCCAGCCGCAGTGTGCTTCGTGGCCTGTGTGTTCTCCCCAGCCACAGCGTGCCCATGGCCTGTGTGTTCTCCCCAGCCACAGCGTGCCCTGTGGCCTGTGTGTTCTCCCCAGCCGCAGTGTGCCCGTGGCCTGTGTGGTCTCTGTGGCTGTGGTGTGCCCGTGGCCGGTTGGGCCTTTGTGTGTGCTGCCCCCCTTCAGGTTGGCTCCTGCTCTCCTGACCTCCACCGCTGTTGCTTCACAGCAAGGAAGTTGAGTAGGTTCAACTCTAGCAGCTCTTGGTTCAGAATTTGGGATGATGGGGGTCTCGGTGATGTCTCCTGCCTCGAGGCCCCTGTGGAGCTGGCTGTTGGCTTCAGGGACACAGGTGGTGCAGTCAGAAGATGCCTGCAACCCTCCCCACACTGAGGCTGGCTCTTGTTTGCAGCTGCCACCGTCCTCAGGTGCCTCGATGACTGCAAACTCCCCGAGAGCAACCAGACCCTGCTGCGGAAGCTGGGGGTGAAGCTTGTGCAGCGACTGGGGCTGACCTTCCTGAAGCCGAGGGTGGCGGCATGGAGGTAGGCACCGTGAGGGCGGCGCCTGGGGAAGGGTGCTGTGGGGGGCAGGTGCCATTGACGGGGGTGCAGGTGCTGTTGGGGCAGGTGCTGTGGGGAGGCAGGTGCCCTGTTGTGGGGTGGGGAGGCAGGTGCTGTGGTTCTGGACACAGTCGGGGGCACTGTCTGGCCGGTGCTGTGGCTTTCGGGTCCAGTGGTGATGACAGAGAAGGCGCGTTAGTAACAAGTGTTTTCTGCTTTCATTCATTTCTTTAATCCCAGAAGTGTTTCTGATTTCGAAAGGAATGGTTTTCTTTTGGTTATTTTCTGACTGCATCTCCCAGTTGGAGGAACTGCAGCTGGCGTGACAGGAGGGTGGCGTGTGCATCGTGTGGCTCGGAGTCGGCGCGGCCTCCCTGGTGTGGCGGCGTGTGCGCGTCGTGTCGCTCAGAGGTGGTGCGGCCTCCCTGGTGTGGATGCGCTGTGGGGAAAGCTGCATCTGATCCGTGATGAGTCTGAGTGACGGGCTCCCTTTCAGAGACTGTCGGGGAAGGTGCAGCCGTCTTTCTTGCTGCAGTGTTGGCGGCTGGTTTCTCATGCTGCTGTGGGGAATGTTCAGTGCTGTACCAGGCGGAGTTTTCCGGAGAAGCAGCCCACAGGATGCGTGCATCGGCGAGGCTGTGAGCTGGAGACCAGGAGAGCTCATGGTGGTTCTTGGCCAAAGACCTCAGGGTGGAGACCCGGGAAGAGCTGATTGGTTTTAGTCTGAAGACAGAACAAGGCCAGCTGAGAGATCGCCAGGCAGGAGGGCTTCCCTCGTCCTCGGGGAGGGCCGGCCTTTTGTTCTGCTGGGGCCTTCCGCTGGCTGAACAAGGCCCCCTGCATTCGGCAGGGTTCCCTGCCTGACTTTATCTACAGATTCACATGCTTTGCTCGTCCAGAGCCCCTCACATAAGCACTGGAAGCAGGTGTGATGAAATAGCGGGGCGCCCCATGGCCCAGTCAGCTTGACATGTAAAGTTAAGCATCACAAGCACTGAAGTGTTGATAGGGAAAATAATCCAGAATTCCTGGTTCTCTCGATAATGATGTACGTGTTGCTACATACATTTCACGTAATTCTAACGTGGCTGGGTTTTAGTCCCTGTTCTTGTGTTTATTTTTCTCTTCCATCTTCCTGTACGTTTCCTTTTTCTTATGTATTTCTAACTTGTTTCCATTTTTATCTCCTCGGTTGGATTTTCATTGTCTCTTTTAGTACCATTCTTTTCTTGGTTACCTTCTGTTAAAGAGGATGGACTTACACTCTGGGGGCTGTTAGATTCCTGGTTCTTCTCACTCTTCCTGCCCAGCCTTGGCTTGAGGCTTTGTTAGAGTGGGTCTGTCTCAGCTCTTTTCCTCCAGGGATGGGTCTTTCCTCCACAGCAGGGTCCTTGCTTTAAGTCTGTAGCCTCTCAGGGTCTTCGGTGGAAGTCACGGCTTTCCCTCCCGTCCTGCTGGGCCCTCTGAGGGTTGCACAGTCTCCAAGTTCTCTGCAGCACTCGGCCTCCCAGCTATTCTCTGACAGGTGCGTCTGAGTCTCGCGTTGTGCTTCCTCATCTTGGGGTGCCCAGGGATCCACGGGAATTTTGGGGCAGAGTTTTGGGGCCCTTTCTCAGCAGCTCTCTTCTCCTCTCCTCTCCCCCAAATATGAACCCTCCACCCAGTGAGACTGCTGCTCCCTGGGCCGTTTCCCTGGTACAGTTTAGAAAGTACCCCTGCGGGGAGGAGGTGGAGGTGGTGCACCTGCAGCTTTCCCTCGCTGGGGATTGTTGCCCTACCTTGGTTGCCATCACCTGCTGGCCAACAGTGGCTTTACGCCTTCTGTCCAAGTCTCACCATTGTTGAGGTCAGGAGGGCACGTACAGAAGCAGCCTGAGGTCATTGTCTTTGTGGTGCTATCTGATCTTTGTGAGGTGGCTGAGCTGCGCACTTCCATGAGGAGAGTGGCGGCTGCAGTGCACGTGCCTGTGGGGCGTTAGGGGAGACTGGGGGCTGGGGTGTGCCTGCCCATGAGGCATTAGGGGAGAGTGGGGGCCAAGGTGTACCTTGGAGTTTAGGGGAGACAAGGGGCTGGGGTGTGCCTGCCTGTGGGGTGTTAGGGGAGACTGGGCCCGGGGTGTGCACCTGCCTGTGGGGTGTTAGGGGAGAGTGGGGGCCGGGGTGTGCCTCCTCATGAGGCATTAGGCGTCTTGCTGGGTGCCTGACGGTCTCCGCCATAGTCTTATGATGGCTGATGATAGTCTGTTCATCCTAGTTACCTTACATAACAGTGTACCCTTAAATTTAGTAGCTTGAACAGTGCACTTTTTCCTCACAGTTTCAGTGGGTCTGGAATCTGGACGTGGCT
Source organism: Theropithecus gelada (assembly GCF_003255815.1). Classification (NCBI taxonomy): domain Eukaryota; kingdom Metazoa; phylum Chordata; class Mammalia; order Primates; family Cercopithecidae; genus Theropithecus; species Theropithecus gelada. The sequence continues at coordinate 56,152,091 of NC_037684.1, forward strand.
CAGCCAGGTCCCCAGCCAGGGTCTCTCCTGAGGCTTTGTGAAGGTGCCAGCCTGGCCACTGCCATCTCAAGGCCTGCGTCGGGGGGTTCTGCTTCCATGCTCCTCATGGGTTCCGTCAGGACCCGGCGCCTTGTGCACTGTTGGCGGGGACCCCTTTGAAGTCCTTACCACATGGGCCCCTCCGCAGGGCAGCACACAGCATGGCAGCTGGCTTCGTTGGAGGCTGAGAGGCGGGGGGAAACCGCGGCTGTTTGAAAGGTGGCAACTCTCGCCAGACTCTGCGTATTCTGTTCTTTGGGAGGGAATCATTGGGCCCATGCCACACCCTGTGTGAGAGGAACGCCAGGAGGCGGGGGTCACGGGGCCATCTTGGAAACCCCCACTCTCCTTGTTTCCTAGACTTGGAAACTGAGTGCCAGAGAGCTGGAGCTAGGATGAGTCATTTGAGGCAGGTTGATGGTGTCAACATCAGTGTGTGAGTTCTGGTTCTGCCTCCGAAGCCCAAGTTGTTTGTCCTCTGCAAAGCTGTCTCAGGCTACAGCCACAGCAGCTGCCCTGAACTCTCACTGGACACCTTTTCTGCATGAGACCCAGTAAGCGGGACCCACAGCCAGGCTACCTGCCCTGCGCTCACGCTTGGCAGGAGCAGTCGTGTTCGAGGGGCCCTTGCTCAATGCGGGGCTGGGCTGCACTCCAAGCACATACTCTCACCGCTCCTCACACAGCTTCTGAGTAGGTCTGTGTTCCCATTTTATAGCGGGGAAGTGGAGGCGTGGAGTGGCTCAGGAGCTGTGCAGACTCACACAGCAAGCAGGCGTAGAGCAGGCTTGACCAGGAGCCGGGTCCCGGGGCCTGTGCCGTGGGCCCCGGTGGGGATGACGATGCAGGTGCCCACGTGAGTGTGAAGAGGGCTACACGTTGCTGCCTTCTGAGGGACATTCGGGAGGCAGGATCTGTAGGAACTGGTGACGGGTGAGATGCAGCTGCTGGCGATGAAGGGGCCATGCGTGGCCTGGGCGGTGGCAGTGGTGGCTGTTCAGGAAGCAGAGGGTCCCGGAGGCCGGGTGCTTCCCCGGGGAAGGTGCTGGTCCTGTCGTCTGTGTACCCATCGTCATGCCTTCTCTCCTGACTTTCCATAATCAAAACTGGACAGCAGGTGAGGACGCTGTGGAATCGGGGCGTGCGTCGTGGCTCACACCAGAGTCGTCCTGGCAGTTTGTGCTGATGGCGGTGCCTCCGGGTTTCCCCTTCTTATCCGGTCTCTGCAAAGCGCGTGGAATTTTCACAGGCATCCTTTAAGATTCAGTGACAGTAAATGACTGATTTCAGTCTTCAGGATGCTGTGAGCTGCAAAGCCGATCTGAGGATGCTTTGTTTGCACAGGTATCAGCGTGGCTGCCGATCCTTGGCTGCAAATCTGCAGCTTCTCGCTCAGGGCCAGAGTGAGCAGAAGCCGCTCATCCCGACCGAGGATGCCGACGAAGATGATGACGTCCCAGAGGGCGTGGAGAGCGTGATAGGTGCGTGGGGTCTAAGCGGCGGCCTCTGCTCTTGGGCATCGTCAGGCCAATTCCCCTCCACTCCAGGACCACACTTCCTTCTTCCCTTCCTGGTGCCAGCACTGTCTGGCCACCGGTTCCCTTTGGCCAGTGCATGGTCACTGCCTGTCCTCTGGCTCCTGAACCCAGGCCTGTCCCTGCCTGTGGACAGTCTCTTCCTGTGTGCCATAGAAGCCCTTTTTCCCACCGCCTCCCTACCTTCCTGACCTGGGCAGCTAGGCGTGTCCTCAGGAAACAGTTCTCCCAGGAAATTGAGTTGGGGTCTCTGGGGCTCAGGTCTCTGGCTCCTTGGCCCCTAAACCCTGCTCAGTTCCTTACCTCAGGAGCCGTTTCAGACTCCCTTAAACCACATTACACCTTGCAGGGGTCTCCATCCACTGCCCTGTTCTCCTCCCGTGGGGTCTCCTGCTGCACAGAGACAGAGCTGTCAGCGGAGCCCCTCATGGCCATCCTGGGACTGGCTGCTGTCCACACACTGCCCTGCCCTCCTGCTGCCGGTTGGATGAGGTCTTCCCTGGACCCAGGCAGGGCCTCCTCATGTGCCCTCCCCGTGAGGCCCCCATCCTCCCAGTGTCCCCAGCTTCCTGATGGGCGGGTGGGGCTGCGCTGCCTGTGCTGTGCCGCCCTCTGCTCACATCCCCTCCGCTCCCTCCAGGGCCGGTTTCTGCCCAGAGTCATCTGCACCCCACCTCGACCGTGACCATCAGGGCGCCTGCGGCGCCGTTGCCAGCCCCGAGCCAGCATGCACTCTGGCCCTTCCCTTGACCTTTGCTTCTCAGAGCCCTCCCTGGTTGCGTGGTAGGCGCCCGCATCTGTGCTGGGCGGCTCCAAGTCCCGGGCGGGGTCCTGGGTCTGCCCTTTCCCCGTGTCCGCCACCTGCCCCAGGCTCATTCCTGTCTCCCACCCCCTGCAGGCAGTCCCCTCTGCCTGCATTCCAGCTGCTGTGCTGGCTCCAGACTGTCCCTCCACCCTCCCCTGTGGTCACTCAGCGAGCTTCTCCTTCCGGGTCCTCCCAGGGCTGCTTGGTGCCCTCAGGCTGAGGCTTCATCCCTGCTGGGGCTTGCAGGGCCCTCACCGTGTGACCCAGCCCCTCCCCGCGTCCTCTAGGCTTCTGTGTGGTTCTTAAAAGTTCAGCCAAGGCCTGGTCCCTGGGAGAGATGTCTTTGTGCAGCCGCTGGCCAGGGGTTTTCTCTGGAAGCTTCCCAGCCCACTTTGGTCACCCCTGAGCTGTGGGCCCTTCCCCTGGCCTGGGTGGGGCCCTTGATGTTGGCCTTCACCTGGGGGCAGGCAGGCAGCTGCTCCCGGTCGCCTGCTTTGATGGGGTAGATCTGTTTCTTAGGAACAGAGAACTTAGGAACTTGGCTGTATGTGATTATTTGAGAAGGGAGAGAAGGAAATGTTCTTTTCCTGTCATTACAATTAGTATTGTTAATGTAATTCCCTTCATCATATGCACCGAGTAGCGTATAGGATGGGTCACCTTACGGCTGGGAAACTAGGAACTTGGTGTGGACTCTGTCGTGCATCACCACCTTCTTCCTACAGAGCAGCTGCTGGTCGGACTGAAGGACAAGGACACTGTTGTGCGGTGGTCTGCAGCCAAAGGGTAGGTGTCCGCGGCCACAGAAGCACCCTGGGGAGTGGACCAGCCTCTCAAGTGCGATTCAACAGCTACAAATACCCGACAACTTTGGAGTGGCAGCGTGGCCCCCTCCGTGACCTCTCCAACTTAACGTGTGTTACTTTATGCGTTGGTGTGAAGTTGGTTCCCGAGGTGGAGCTTTAGGCTCCTCCGTCCTCTTGCCTCTGGCTGGCCCTGCCGGGTCACAAGCAGACCAGGTTTACCTGTTTATCTTCAAAATGTTCCCTTGTTTTTCCACATCCTCCTCACTGTGCTCCCCTACCTGTCGTTCCCTACAGATGGGGGTCACGGCTCCTACAGTGATGGTACTCAGGGAAGAGCCCTCTTTTGTGGGGTGAGCGAGGTGCCAGCCCCTCACTCACCCCTCACTAGCACCTGTCATACCAGTGGGAGCCGACACGCACCCTGCATCCCGGGCCTCAGTGGAGGTCTTGGGGCAGATCTAGTAAGGCCTGGCCTTGAGCACAGCAGGTGGAGCCCTGGCCTGGAGGAGCTGGTGGCCCTGTGGGCTTGGGCTGTGCAGGGACAGTGATATACGTGAAGAAGGCGCTGAGGTGTTGGAGGTCCCTGCTGTGGAGGGGATGAGGCAGGTGCAGGGACTGGCAGGTGCCGAGGTGTCAGGGGGGTCCCTGCTGTGGAGGGAATGAGGCAGGTGCAGGGACTGGCAGGTGCTGAGGTGTCAGGGAGATCCCTGCTGTGGAGGGGATGAGGCAGAGGCAGGGGCCGGCAGGTGCTGGGGGATGAGGCAGGTAGAGGGGCCAGCAGATGCTGGGGGATGGGGAGGCTGGTTTTTGCCCTTACTCTCCTGTGCATCTAGGCTGGGTCAGTCCATACGATGAGCTCTAGGAGGAGCTCCACAGGGCTGCAGGGGCTCATATAGGCCTTTGTGTTGCTGTTCACAGGGAATAGCTTCTCAGCCCGGAGCCTTGTCTGGTTGAATGTGATAGGCCCACGCAGTGAGAGGCTGGGCAGGCCTTCCCAGGGTCCTTCCTGGAGGCCTCTGGCCAGGACCTTCCCCGCGGGGCCATCTCCAGGGACTTGGACCCTGTGAGCCAGCCCCAGGCGGCCTCCCTGTGGGGCCGTGAGCCCATCTCACCTGGCCTGAGGGGAACCTGCGCAGTCAGTATTTGGGGCGGCACAGAGGAAGCCCTGCTCCAGTAGGGAGGGTCAAGGGGAAGCCCTCAGCGTTTGCCTGCTGCCTCGCTGCCCTCAGCCGTCACTGGTGGCCTGCGGTGTCCGCGTCACGGTGGTACATGGTGACCTGCCCCGTGCTCCGTGTGCTCACTCGTCCCTTTTGAATCTGGCTGGCTTCAGACGTGTGCAGGCTGCTTTACCCTTCGGCGTATTTTACCACGGGGGCTCCGAGCAGGGTGTAGGCTTTCCTGGAGTCGGCCCCTCCTCTCCTGGTCTCTGGAGGAAAGGCTTTTGTTCAGGACGTTCACACGTGTCACGCATGCCCTTGGCGACAGGCTGGTGCCCCTGACGGATTGCTGCGTTTCTCTTTCAGAATCGGTAGGATGGCTGGCAGGCTTCCCAAAGCCCTGGCGGATGATGTGGTCGGGTCTGTGCTGGACTGCTTCAGGTATGTGAGAAGAGCCGGGGAGGTGTGTGGGCCTGACCCTGAGTTGAGAAGCCCTGGCTTTCTTTATACCCTTTCATGCTTTATTTTCATTGAGCTGTTTGTCAGACTCCAGAAGCTCTTTTTTCCCCCTTTTGAAGTTAAACTTGAGAACTCTTGTTATTTCTGGTATGTTACTTTTATCAACTCCATTCTATTTAAAAACCTTAAGGGAAAGAGAGTCAGTTTAGACATATACCCAGGTAGATGTTTGTTCTGAAAGGAAAGTCTCTATTGAGTGAGTTGGGGCTGCTCCAAGAGCTTTCTGTGGGAGGTTCGGGTCTGCCCCTCACCTGCCCGTTAGCCACGTGTATCACTCAGACCTTACAGTGAGGCTGGTGTGGCCAAGGCCTGAGTTCAAAGTTGAATTTCATTTTAATGAAATGTGAGGCTTTGGGAGGCCAAAGTGGGAGGACTGCTTGAGCCTATGAATTTGAGACCAGCCTGGGCAACGAAGCGAAACCCCATCTCTACAAAGAGTTAAAAAATTAGTTGGATGTGGTCCCAGCTACTTGGGAGGCTGAGGTGGGAGGATCACTTGAGGCCAGGAGTTTGAGGCTTCAGTGAGTCATGATGATGCCACTGCTCCAGACTGGGCAACAGAGTGAGACCCGGTCTCAGAACAAAACTGAATTTAGACAGCCACATGTACTGTGCTGCATTTGTCTTGTCAGCCTTCAGGGAGTTGAGCCTTGCGGCCGTATGGCTTGTGGGTGGTAGAGGTGTAGGCTGGAATGTGCAGGTGGCAGGGCCTGGGGTTTCAGCCTGGGGCCTGCAGACCAGCCCTGGTGTGGTCACACATATGAGGCATCGATCTGTGACCTCCCCAGGGATTCTTCCTTTTGCTTGTGTAAATGTCTCTCCCAGTTTTGGAAGCAGAGGACTGAGAACAGGCGTCCAGTTTGCTCAGGACTCCACTTTTGCCTTGTGTAAATGTCTCTCCCAGTTTCAGAAGCGGAGGGTGGAGGGCAGGCGTCCGGCTTGCTCAGGACCCCGGGCGTACTGTTGCTGTGCATTAGCCCGGACACCGTGGAGAAAGCTGTGTGTCAGCACTTTGGAGGCTCCAGTTCGCGCTGCCTGTGAGTCACCAGGGACAGCTCGGGCCGCTGTCCGCAAAGTCTTGTTTTCCTTCTGGAGCAGATTTCTTGTGCACTTAGCCTCCAGCCTGCTCAGTGACATTTCAGGAGCACAGGAAACAGTGTGTCAGATGTGGGTCATGTTTTTCAGAGCGGTGAGCACGCGTGAGAAATGTTCTTCCAGTGGAAAGGTTCCTGGCAGAAGCGCGCTCTTGATTGTAACTGCTTGATGGGAGGCGGGGTTGAGGGTGCTCCGAGCTTGGCTTCTCCTTAGGCGACCTCCAGCCTCGTTCCAGTGTGTCCCTGGAGCTCCAGCCTCGTTCCAGTGTGTCCCTGGAGCTCCAGCCTCGTTTCAGGTGTGTCCCTGGAGCTCCTTTCTGGTGGTTGTGGTGGGCGTACGTCCTCCTGTCACCTGGTGCCACCTGCGGCCTTCACAACAGTGTGGTGGGCTCCAGGCCGGGCCTGCCCATGCCTCTCTGGACTTTGCCTCTCTCCTCCGGCTGCTGGGCTGCCTGCTCGTCAGGCCTAGTGTGTCTCCTGAAACTCACTGTGCGTCTTTCCCCCCACAAGGTGCAGCCTCTCTGGATTGTGTGTTCCTTACTCCAGCTCACCATCTTGGTCTGGTTTCATTTGTCCTGGCTGGTTTAATCTTCACGTGCTTCTTTACCTTTATTTTTGTTATTTTAATGCTCTCATTCCATTTTTGTAGCTAGGTTCTGGGACAGGGGGGCCTTTTTACTGTGGATTTCTCAGGACCTTCAGCCCAAAGCAGCTACAGGGCTGTCACCTTGAGTCCTTGCGGATGCAGCTCTGGTCAGCGCCTGCCTCCCCTTTCCCTGTGTGCTCAGCATGTGATTATCAACCATGGCATAGAAAGGTGCAGCCTCAGAGCAGGATGTCTGAAGACACCAGGAAGCCAGGAGTTGCTGGTGCGTGGGGCGGCCCACAGCCCTGCGTGGTGGCTGCTCCAATCTTGTCCTTCCCTGGGATGTGTGGTGAGCTACCAGCCTCTTCTGAAACGGGTTGGAGAAAGGGCATTAATTATATTAACTGTAAGAACACCCAGCACCCAGGATGGTTAACTTACTCCCTGCTCCATTTCTGGGCTGGGTTATACAGAGTGGAGCTGCACCCATCCCCAGGGAGTTCAGGACCTGTGTGGCTGGTGTGGCTGTCCCCAAAGCATGCACGACTCCCTCAGGACTTGGGGCCCCCTTCCGACTCCCATCCCCAGCCCTGCAGCATTACCCAGGACCCAGGACGTAGTGCCAGACCACAGGCTGTGGCAGAAGCAGGGTGCCTTGGAGAGGAGTGTGTCTGTGTCTGTGCCAACCCCATTGGGTTCTCCCATGAGCAAACCAAGTGAACCTGTGCCCAGGCCCAGCTGTGGGTCCTGCTGACTTGCCCGAGCGTCTTCTGAGACACTTGGTGTGGAGCGTTTGGAAGCCACGGCACCACGCTGTGCCCCCGCCACCTGCCCCCACCCTGTGTCAGCAGGAGCCTCACCACATGGGTTCCTTCCTGCTCCAGCTTTACAGTTTCACTGAGGTTTTAGGCTGGGTGATATGTTAGTTCAGAATTGAAACTGAAGGGAAGAAGAAGAAGACAGCCTCCCCCGCTCCACAGTGACCCGGGGCACCCGTTCCTCATCCCTCATCCCCCTGGGAACTGATGCAGGTGTGATGGGTACAGAGGTTTTCTTTTTTTTTTTTTTTTTGAGACGGAGTCTCGCTCTGTCGCCCAGGCTGGAGTGCAGTGGCCGGATCTCAGCTCACTGCAAGCTCCGCCTCCCGGGTTTACACCATTCTCCCGCCTCAGCCTCCCGAGTAGCTGGGACTACAGGCGCCTGCCACCTCGCCCGGCTAGGGTTTTTTTTGTATTTTTTAGTAGAGACGGGGTTTCACCGTGTCAGCCAGGATGGTCTCGATCTCCTGACCTCGTGATCCGCCCGTCTCAGCCTCCCAAAGTGCTGGGATTACAGGCTTGAGCCACCGCGCCCAGCCAAGGGTACAGAGGTTTTCTTGGTTTGTTTCTGAGATGGAGTCTTGCTCTGTCACCAGCCTGGAGTGCAGTGGCGGGGTCTCGGCTCACTGTGATCTCCGTCTCCTGGGTTCAAACCATTCCTCTGCCGCAGCCTCCTGAGTAGCTGGGACTACAGGCGCGCACCACCACGCCTGGCTAATTTTTTGTATTTTAGTAGAGATGGGGTTTCACCATGTTGGCGAGTCTGGTCTCGATCTCCTGACCTTGTGATCCGCCCTCCTCGGCCTCCAGAAGTGCTGGGATTACAGGCATGAGCGACCGCGCCCAGCTGTTTTGTTTTTAGAGATGGGGTCTTGCTGTGTTGCTCAGGCACCATGGTAGCTCACTGCGGCCTCTACCCTCTGAGTTCAAGTGATCCTCCCGCCTCAGCCTCTGCGTAGCTAGGACTACAGGTGTGCGCCACCATACCCGGCTAATTATTTTATTTTGTAGAGATGGAGTCTTGCTATGTTGCCCAGACTAGTCTTGAACTCTTGACCTCAAGCAATCCTCTTGCCTCGGTCTCCCAAAGTACTGGGACTATAGGCCTGAGCCCTGTGCCTGGCTCAAATTGTTTCTTTCATTTTACACAGATAGTGGCTTGCTTGTCACGCTTCTCCACCAAACGCATCTTTGAGGCCATTGTACGTTAGTGCTGTTTCCCTTGCACTTGGTAATCTGAGACCCATGTACCTGCGACTCTCTCTCTCTGTTCCTCTCCCACTCAGAGCTTCCACCACTTTCTGTTGTCTTCCCTCCCGAGACCCCGCTGTGCGCCCAGGAGCGCCTTCAGCTTGGGTCTGGGGCAGGAACTCGCCCCCAGCTGCTTGGTTTCTTGCCCCTGGTGTCCATGGCCAGGGCCCCCTCTCTGGTTCGGCGGTGCCGTGGGGGGCTGGGCCTCTCAGGCGAGCCTCATGCATGGACGGCACCCCCTGGACCCTGCCGCCCTCGCCACCGTGCCGCAGTGAACACGTCTGATTTGGAAGTAAACATTGGCCTGACAGGCATTTGTTTTGGTATTTTTAAGTCACGGTAACCTTGGTATTTTGTCAAGTTCATTCAGATGTTACTAAATCTTTGTGAAAGGTGTGAAGCATCTTTCTCCAGTGAAAACCCTAAAGGACACAAGTGCTGATGTGAAAATATGCAAGGGCTCGTGGAGCCTCTGGCAGACAGTAAAACACCTGGAACTTGGAAAAAGTATAATTGTGGTTGAGGCAGTCGGTGACAGTGAGCTCTGAGGAGCAGCTGGTGTCTGTCGCAGCCTCTCCTCTCCTCTGGGCCGGGCACGCCACAGGCGAGGCAGCCGCCGGGTGGACGGGCACTCTCCGATTTTCCTAAGTATTCTTGTCGCTATTGATTGCCAGCTAGTCATACAACTTAGTGGGTTTTCCTAAACATTTCTTTGCTGTCAAATCAATTTAATGAGAATCAGTAAAAGCCTCAGCAGAGCTTCTGAACCCCACCCCAGGGAAATTAGTAAATATAAAATATTATGACTTGATCAATGGGCATTGCAGTTGTTCATTAAAAGTTCGTATTTCAAGTACTGTGAAAAATCTCGAAATGCCAATTCATTGTTCTAGCTTTTAATTTTGAACTTGACTAAACGGTGGGGTGTCTTCCTGCTGCCTTTTCTACTGGCATCTTCCTGTGCTAGGATTCCTGTTCTAATACTTTTAATACTGTTAACACTTTTCTGAAGTATCTTGTTTCTTTCTATGGGAGCGTGGGTGTTGCCCGTACTTGGAGTGATACCGCTGTGGTGGGGAAACTGCACCTGGGATGGCACGGACGGGACGGTCTCTTTGTTTGGGGACTGACCAAGACTTATCCTCACTCTCGGGAGATCTGAAGAGGCCCTGGGGTGGGCACGGCTGTTGTCTTTGTACTCAGTCACAGTATGTTATTTCTTCACCCATCTGATTATTTTTTTATTTTGAGATGGAGTCTCGCCCTGTCACCCAGGCTGGAGTGCAGTGGCGCGATCTCAGCTGACTGCAACCTCCGCCTCCCGGGTTCAAGTGATTCTCCTGCCTCAGCCTCCCAAGCAGCTGGGATTGTAGACGTGAGCTGCTGTGCCCAGCCTTGATACTTTAAAAACTGATGAATAGGCCGGGCGCGGTGGCTCAAGCCTGTAATCCCAGCACTTTGGGAGGCCGAGACGGGCGGATCACGAGGTCAGGAGATCGAGACCATGCTGGCTAACACGGTGAAACCCCGTCTCTACTAAAAAATACAAAAAATTAGCCGGGCGAGGTGGCGGGCGCCTGTGGTCCCAGCTACTCGGGAGGCTGAGGCGGGAGAATGGCGTGAACCCAGGAGGTGGAGCTTGCAGTGAGCTGAGATCCGGCCACTGCACTCCAGTCTGGGCGACAGAGCGAGACTCCGTCTCAAAAAAAAAAAAAAACAAAAAAAACTTACGAATAGGTTTTAGTGTGTCTTACAGGTACAGGATATGGACTTGATACTTTAAAAACTGACGAATAGGTTTCAGTGTGTCTTACAGGTACAGGATATGGACTTGATACTTTAAAAACTGATGAATAGGTTTTTAGTATGTCTTACAGGTACAGGGTATGGACTTGCCAAGCTGTGCTCCTTGCCATGCTGTGGGCTTTGAACCAAAAACTGACACGTGAGCTGTGGTCTCAGGATCTTTGTTGCTCTCAGTTTCCAGGAGACCGACAAGGCGTGGCACGGGGGATGTCTGGCGCTGGCAGAGCTGGGCAGGAGAGGCCTGTTGCTGCCGTCTCGACTCGTGGATGGTGAGTAGCTGAAGCACGGTCAGTTGTGTCACCAAGGCTGTCCGTGGCAGGCTGCGGCTCTTCGTCTGATCCCATCTCCGCGGTGTGGCCCTGCCGCAGGCACACACAGAAGAGCTTGAGAACGAGGTCTGTCCACCTTTTTCTCACATCGGCCTTCGTACTTTCCTAATTGCCTCTTTTTTCTGCTGTGAAATTTTAATGCCACAGATTACCCTGTGTACCTGGTTTTAGAGGGCCACGAATCCTTGTAATGTCTGATTTTCTTACCCCCCACAACCAATTTTCATTCTTGAGGGACGTTGTTGCCCCTTAAGGACACATGCAGTGACACCTGCTTCAGTTCTGGAACCAGGTACCCCTGGCAGCATCTTAGGCCACCTGGAGTGACGTGGTGCTCCCTGGAGATGAGGCTCATGCCAGTTTGAAACCAGGGTGGGAACTGGGGTGGAGGGCCAGAGGAGCTCTGCAGTGGCCAGCAGTGGGGTGGGGACAGAGAGGGCACAGCATGGCAGACGCAGGGGCACGGTGGGGACAGAGGGCCCACTGTGGCAGACGCAGGGCATGGTGGGGACAGAGGGCACAGCATGGCAGACGCAGGGGCACGGTGGGGACAGAGGGCCCAGCGTGGCAGACGCAGGGCACGGTGGGGACAGAGGGCCCAGCGTGGCAGACGCAGGGCACAGTGGGGACAGAGGGCTCAGTGTGGCAGATGCAGGGACACAGCGGGGGCAGAGGGTGCAGCGTGGCAGATGCAGGGGCATTGCGGGGACAGAGGGCCCAGCGTGGCAGAGGCAGGGGCAGGGCAGGGGCAGAGGGCGCAGCGTGGCAGATGCAGGGCACGGTGGGGACAGAGGGCTCAGTGTGGCAGACACAGGGACACAGTGGGGGCAGAGGGTGCAGCGTGGCAGACGCAGGGGCACTGCGGGGACAGAGGGCCCAGCGTGGCAGAGGCAGGGGCAGGGCGGGGGCAGAGGGCGCAGCGTGGCAGACGCAGGGGCACTGCCGCAGACCCTCTGTTGAGCAGCGGCCACGCGCAGCCCCGTGTGTGTTTGGTGAGGACAGTCCCTGGGTGTGGCTGGCAGTGCCCTCTGCGGGCAGGAAGGAAAGGATGTCTGTACAGGATAGAGTGGGGGCCCATCCTGAGAGGGCCTCACCACAGACACTTTGTTCTGTCCAAAATAAAGACGCCTGAGATGTGGTGGCCCCGCGTCTTCCCGGTGCGGAGCTGTGGTGGCGTCTGAAGCGACTGCTTTGCACTTGGCGTTGTGATGTGTGGGGAGAGCTTGTAGAGCCGGCAGTTCTTTTTTCAAATGTTTCTGCTTATTTTTTTTCAGACTTTTAAAATTTTTAGACCTCTTTATTGAGTTTAATTTACTTACCATAAAATGCACTCACTGAAGTGCACAATGAAGTGGTTTTGTGTATTTACAGAGTTGTGCAACTGTCGCCATAATTTAATTCCTGAACATTTTCATTGCCTCCGAAGGAAACCCTGTGTTTAAGAACTCACTGCACTCTCCCCAGCACCCTCGCCGCGGCAGCCACATCTCCAGTGTCTCTGGGAATTTGTCTTTTATAGACATTTCATAAAAGTGGAACCTACAACGTGTGATCTTTGGTGTGTGAATTCTTCCACTGAGTTCCTCTGTGTGGTAGCCTGTGGAGTGCCTCCTTCCTTCCTGTGGCAGAGCCTCGTCCTGCTGTGTAAATGCACCACACACTACGTTTTATCCATCCGGTTCATCAGCTGATGGACCTCTGGGCTGTTTCTGCCTTTCACTGTTAGGATAATGCTGCCATGAACATTGTGTACATGTTTTTGAGTGGATGTTGAATATAGACCTAGAAGTAGAAATGCTGGGTCATACGGTGACTCCATGTTTAACTTTCTGAGAAACTGCCACACTTTTTCCAAAATGATTGCCCCATTTCACACTCCTGCCTCCAGTGTACGAGGGTCTGTTTCTCTGATCCTCACCAACACTTGTTTTTATCTTTTTTTTTTTTGGACCGGGTTTCACTTTGTTGCCCAGGCTGGAGTGTGGTGATGCAATCTCTGCTCACTGTAATCTCCGTCTCCCAGGACCAGGCGATCCTCCCACCTCAGCCTCCTGAGTAGCTGGGACCACCGGTGCGCACCACCGCGCCAGATTGTTTTTAGTTTTGTTAGATACAGGACTTCACCACATTGCCCAGGCTGGTCTTGAACTCCTCAGCTTAAGCTGTCCACCCGCCTTGGCCTCCCTGAGTGTTGGGAGTACAGGCATGAGCCACCGCACTTGCCCCCTGCTTCTTTAAAAAAAAAAAAAAAAAAGCCCTCCTAGTGAGTGTGGGGTGCCACCTTGTTGTGCTTTTCATTTGCTTTTCCCTAACGACTGATAACACTGAGCATTTTCTGTGTTTGTCCGTTTGTATGTCTTCTTTGGAGAAATGTCTGTTCAAGTTCTTTACTCATTTAAAAAATTATTATTTTTTAAATTGTTGTAAGTAAGAGTTTTTTATGTATTCTGGGTATGAGTCTCATAGTGGATGTATGGTTTGCAAATGTTTTATTGCGTTCCGCGGCCGCCTTTTCACTTCCTACGGATTGATTGACGCGGTCTCGCTCCATTGCCCAGGCTAGAGTGCAGCGGCCCCACCACAGCTCGCTGCCACCGTGATCTCCTGGGCTCAAGCCATGTTCCCACCTTAGTTTCCCAAGTAGTTGGGACTACAGGGTCACCACTACGCCTGGCTAATTTTTTTTCTTTTTTTGAGACAGGATCTCATTCCCATCGCCCAGGCCAGAGTGCAGTGGCGTGATCTCGGCTCACTGCAGCCTCCACCTCTCAGGCTCAAGTGATGCGCCTACCTCAGCCCCGCAAGTAGCTGGGGCTACAGGTCCGAGCCACTATGCCCAGCTAATTTTTGTATTTTTTGTAGAGGTGGGGTTTTCCCATGTTGTCCAGGCTGGTCTTGAACTCCTAAGCTCAAGTGATCCCCCCGCCTCGGCCTCCCAGAGTGCTAGGATTACAGGCGTGAGCCACTGCACCTGGCCTTCATGCCTGGCTAATTAAAACAATTTTTTGTAGAGGTGGGGGTCTCACTATGTAGCCCGGGCTGGACTTGAACTTCTGGCCTCGAGTGATCCTCCTGCCTCAGCCTCCCAAAGTGCTGGGATTATAGGCTGTACCTGGTGTGTTTTCAGTGTCTTTGATGGTGGTATTTGACCCAGGTTTTAAGTTTTAATTAAGTCCAGCTCATCAGTCTTTTCTTTCTTGTGTTTCTGGTGTCAAAGCTAAGACATCATTGCCTGCCCCAGAACCATGAAGTTGTGGTTTTATTTAACGTTTTGTTCCACCGAAGCAGGTGATGCGTCATGTTTATTTGTGACACCAGACGTGTGAGGGTGTGTGTGTGAATGCGTGGCCGGGATGGAATGAAGTCCCTGCGTGCGGGGAGCCAGCTCCAGGTTCACTCGAAGGAGACAGGAGACCCGACGGGCTCGTGTGTGTGCTCTGGTGTGTCTTACGGCGACACCCACCGACCCCGGGCAGCAGGAGAGAGGAGACGGGTGTGCGTCATCAGCAAAAAGGTAAAGCTCTTGTTCAGAAACAGATACGTGACGTGGGATACACTGGCCCAAGACCTTCGCGTGGTTGGCTGGCCCCTCCTGCCTGGCGGTGCCCTCTGTGTGAGCGGAGCCCTCTCTGCAGCCCCATTCTGTACCTGGCGGGATGTGGAGAAGCTACGCTGTCTCTGGGCAGGGTGAGGTGAAGAGATCCCGTCTTGGGGCCAGCTCAGGAGGTGACAGGGCTAACATTTGTTGAGTGTTTGCAGCGTACTTTTTATGTTTTTGTTTTAGACCTCACACAATTCCTCCGAGAGCCGTGCTGTTTGTATAGAGCTATAGTTGGGAGCCTGGTGTGGTGGCGGTGCCTGTAGTCCTAGCCTCTTGGGAAGCCAAGGCAGGAGGATCACTTGAGCCTAGGAATTTGAGACCAGCCTGGAAAACATAGTGAGACCCTATCTCTAAACAAACACACACACACACACGGCAGCTGTGGCAGCCAGGAAGTCTTTCTGGAGCCACAGCTCATGCTCAGTCCTTCGGCCTCCTCTGTGTTACATGACTGAGCTGTCCCTGCACCTCCTTGTCTCCTTGGAAAGTTACTGTGGTTCTCTGTCAGTTTAGTTTCAAACGTGAAAACAGGCTGGGCACGGCGGCTCACTCCTGTAATCCTGGCACTTTGGGAGGCCGAGGCGGGAGGATCACCTGAGGCCAGGAGTTCGAGACCAGCCTGGCCAACATGGCCAAACCCATCTCTACTAAAAATACAAGGATGTGGTGTCACATGCCTGTAGTCCCAGCTACGTGGGAGGCTGAGGCAGAAGAATCGCTTGAACCTGGGAGGCGGAGGTTGCAGTGAACTGAGGTCGCACCACTGCACTCCAGCCTGGGCAACAGAGCAAGATCCTGTCTCAGAAATAAAAAAAGCGAAAACAAATACTTGGCAAATAAATGTTCTAGAAAGACAATACAGATGAGCATGTTTGAGACTGAAGCTTTTGTTTGTCTTAGAGGAAATGTGGAGCTTCACTGGTGCATGCTAAAGGAGGAAGAAGTAAAACTAGGGAAGTCAGGTGGGCAGGCAGTGACGCCATGTTTGCCTTGAAGGCACCATGGGTCTTTTTGCCCTTAGTCCTCTGAATAGGGGTACTTTGCCCGTTGGACTCAGGAAAGAAGCACTGCATTTTCTTTGGGTTACTTTTTAGGGAATCCTGCTGATTATTCTCCACACATACAGTACGTACACACACACATACACACACACACACAGTCAGGGGAAACCCCACCCCCAATGTTTAACGTGGGTTCTTTTCTATTTCCCTAAGTGTCTCGGCTGGTCTGAGAAATAAAGGGAAAGAGTACAAAAGAGAGAAATTTTAAAGCTAGGTGTCCGGGGGAGACATCACATATTGGCAGGATCCTTGATGCTCCCCGAGCCGTAAAACCAGCAAGTTCTTATTAGCAATTTGCAGAAGGGGAGGGAGTGCAGGAATAGGGTGTGGGTCACAGAGATCACATGCTTCGCAAGGTAATAAAATATCACAAAGCAAGTGGTGGCAGGGCGAGATCACAGGACCACAGGACGGGGGGAAATTAAGATTGCTAATGAAGTTTTGGGCACGCATTGCCATTGATAACATCTTATCAGGAGACAGGGTTTGAGAGCAGACAACTGGTCTGACCAAAATTTATTAGGCGGGAATTTCCTCATCCTAATAAGCCTGGGAGCGCTACAGGAAACTGGGGCTTATTTCATCCCTTTGGCTTCAACCGTAAAAGACAGCTGCCTCCAAGGGGGCTGTTCATAGACTTACCCTCAGGGGCGCATTCTCTTTCTCAGGGATGTTCCTTGCTGAGAAAAAGAATTCAGTGATATTTCTATTTGCTTTTGAAAGAAGAGAAATATGGCTCTGTTCCATCCGGCTCACCGGCAGTCAGAGTCCAAGGCCATCTCCCTTGTTCCCTGAACATTGCTGTTATCCTGTTCTTTCTTTAAGGTGCCCAGATTTCATATTGTTCAAACACACATGCTCTACAAACAATTTGTGCAGTTAACGCAATCATCCCAGGGTCCTGAGGCGACATACATCCTCCTCAGCTTACGAAGATGACAGGATCAAGAGATTAAAGTAAAGACAGGCATAGAAAATCACAAGGATATTGATTGGGGAAGTGATAAGTGTCCATGAAAGCGTCACAATTTATGTTCAGAGATTGCAGTAAAGACAAGCGTAAGAAATTATAAAAGTATTAATTTGGAGAACTAATAAATGTCCATGAAATCTTCACAATTTATTCTTCTGCCACGGCTTCAGCCAGTCCCTCTGTTCGGGGTCCCTGACTTCCTGCAAAAAAACACACACACACATGCACACGCAAACACACAGTCTCCAGCTGTTGTCCTGTAAGCCTATTTCTAGGTCCCTGACTCTGTGCACACCACCCTGCCCAGCTAATTTTTTAAAGAAATTCAAAAGCAGCCTGGGCAACAAAGCGAGATCCTGTTTCTACACAAATTGTTTTAAAAAAGTAGTTGGGTGCAGTCCCAGCTAGTCAGGAGGTTGAGGTGGGAGAACTGTTTGAGCCCAGGAGGTTGAGGCTGCAGTGAGCCGTGATTATACTGCTGCACTCAAGCGATACTCCTGCCTTGGCCTGTGGACAGTGGGCCATGTTTTTTCCCTTCACATCATCACATCTGAGGACTATTGTTAAAGGGCTACTTGGTCTTTATTTTAGGTGATTCAAATTCCAAGACTCTTGAGTGCTCCTGGCGTAGGTCCTTTCACCTTTTTTGTGGCTCCTCTTTGAACCCCTCTGTTGTTGTAGCAGGAGGAAGTGGGTACTCCTCACCATGAGTAAGCTCATGTCATGTTGGTGAGCCCTTACGGTTTCCCTTGTTGGATACAGGAAGCACAGGTGAGGGGATGTATTTGGTTTAACCTCACTTTTTTTTTTTTTTTTGAGACAGAGCCTTGTTCTGTCACCCAGGCTAGAGTGCAGTGGTGCCATCTCGGCTCACTGCAAGCTCTGTCTCCCAGGTTCAAGCGATTCTCATGCCTCAGTCTTCTGAGTAGCTGGGATTATAGGCGCCCAACACCATGCCTGGCTAATTCTTTAATTTTTAGTAGAGACGGAATTTCACCATGTTGGCCAGGCTGGTCTCGAACTCCTGACCTCAAGGTATCTGCCTGCCTTGGCCTCCCAAAGTGCTGGGATTACAGGCGTGAGCCACCATGCCCAGTCAACTGTACTATTTTGATAAAGTTTATACATGTGCTCCTAATCATGCATTTTGTGGTTTTCATCAGTATTTTGCTTTTTGAAAAATGTCAAGTGTTGTGATCTCTTTGGACATTTTGTATGAATCCTATTTTCCTTGCTATCCTTACTGATTGAGAATTATGCATACTGATTTGGGTAATAATAACTAGCATTTGGCGTTTTTCTGAGCTTATTGGATGTGTAGATTCATGTCTTTCATCAAACTTGGGAAGTTTTCAGTCATTGTTTCTTGGGGTATTTTTGCTGCCCCTTCTCTCTCCCTATGGGACTCTTGTTACATTAACACACATGTTGGCACGCTCGATGGTGCCCTAGAAGTCTCTTAGGATCCACACGCATTTCAGCTCTTGAGCCCTCAGTTCCAGAATTTCTCTTTAGTTTCTCTTTTAATAATTTCTTTTTGAGACAGGGTCTTGCTCTGTCACCCAGGCTGGAGTGTAGTGGTAGAATCACATCTTACTGCAGCCTCAACCTCCCTGGCCCAAGCAGTTCTCCCACCTCAGCCTCCTGAGCAGCTGAGACTACAGGCCTGATGCACTGCAAAAAAAAAAAAAAAATTGTAGAAACAGGATCTCACTTTATTGTCCAGGCTGCTTTCAAATTCTTGGACTCAGGTGATCTTCCTGCCTTGGCCTCCCAAAGTGCTGGGATTATAGGAGTGAACTGCTGTGCCCAGCCTCTTTTTATAATTTCTCTCTTTACCAACTTTCCATGTTAGTTTAAATGCTGTTCTCTTGGTCTCCTTTAGTTCTTGGTCCACAGTTCTCTTGAGATCTGTGAGGATATTTCAAGCCGTTGATTTAAAGTCTTTGTCTAAGACTCAGCACAGTGGCTCCACTTGCTTCCCAGCACTTAGCCTTTGCTTTCAAACCTAAATAGGAAGAAATCTTTGCATATGTTGTTTCCCAAATAACAGATTTGAGGGCTGTGTTGGTGACATAGATCTGTTTGTTCACACTGTGTGGCTAAAGCAGGTCTCTGTTAAATTAGCATCTACAAAGCTTTTCTCATGCCTTCCCTCAAATTTGGGAAGCTCCCTATACAATCCTCAGGCTGGGGTCCTTCACTGCCCTCTCTCAAGGAGGCCTACCCCTTCCCCCAGAAGGTGCAGTCTGTCGCCCCATGTCCTATAAAGTGTCATTGTCTGGTGTCCCACAGCCATAGAGAACCTTCTGTAACTTTCTGAAGGACGGAGAGCATGTTTGTTTTACTGCTAGGAGGCTCAAAGGTCCCTGTGAACCTGCACCAGGTAGTAAGCCCTGCATGTCAGAAATACAGGCTGCCTAACTCCTATCAAAACAAAAAATGTTTTGAAAAAATTTTTAAATAAATTTTTATAAATTTTGAAAACTATATAAAGTCATTAGCGCACACGCTCTCAGCGTTCATCAAAGACGTACAAGCAGCATCTTGTGACGATGTTGCTGCATCTGGGGTCTTGTTAAAAGCACCATTCAGTAGATTACTTGCCACCTGTGGACAATGTTTTCAAAGGCTTTTCCTAAAGAAACCGTTGTGTTTTCTCTCTGGATGACAAAAACTCTGCACGTCCTTCCTACGACAAATGCGATTGGCGCCCAGTGCTCTTGGCAGTGGAGGTGAGGACGTGAGGACACAGCGTTTCTGTGACAGTAAAGGGGACAGAGTTTGGAGGGAGATTCAGACGTTAAACAAGGAAACCAGGGGGCGATTTCAGAGAATGGATAAAGTGGTTAAGAAAATAGACAAAGGCGGTGAGATCCTCAGTGATGGGGCCAACCAGTGACTTGAATAGGACTTGGAGAAGACCTCCTGGGGCGACATTTACGCTGAGAGCTTCTACCGTGAAGGAGCCAAGCAGGGTGGACTCCTGACCGCAGCATCCCAGAAAGAGGAACGAAGGCTCGCACGAGCTGGGGCGGCCGAAAGAGCGGAAGAGTGGGCACAGAAAAGCTCCTGGGGCTAGATCCAGAGGGGCTTCGGAAGACAGTGAGGGGTTTGGAAATTATTCGACATAAAATCAGATACTGGGGAATACACGGGAGCGCAGTGGAAAGGAACAGCGAGGCCGTTTGCGATCCGCCACAGTGCTTCCTGTGGTTTGGTTTGAGACCAGAGCTGTGAAGAAGGAGAAAAGGAAATACTTATGCTGCATTTAGGATTCCAAACTCAACGAATTTGCTGTTCTATTCAGTGAAAGAGAGTGAGATAGTAAGAAGGTCAGTGAGTGACATGTTGGAGCCTTCCGCATAGAAATGGTCTACAAAGTTATGGGCTGGGTGAGTTCACACAGGAGGGGGTGATATGAGGAAGGGGAGTGGGTGGAAAAGCTCAAACCAGGTTCCCGGGCTCACTGGCCTGGGGAGGTGGAGAAAAGGGGAGAAGCAGCCGACGTGGAAGGAAGCAAACCAGCAGGGGCTCCTTTAGAGGGATATTTTCTAGGAGAGGAGTCCGATTCTGAGAGGGGGAGGGGTGGAGGAGCCGAGTTTCCTCACAGGCTCTGGAATACAGAGGGGGACGGTGAGTTCCAGGAGAGCAGCCGCAGCTGAGGTCTAAGGACAGGGCGCACCCTCCCTGGTGGAGCCGTGGGGGCTCAGTGCCGAGGCTGGCTCAGGCTCCCGTGGCGGACCCTGCTGTCTGTCCAGCCCTGGCTGTGGCCTGGCCTGACCCTGCTGCACCCCCACAGGCCTGTGTACCTCAGTTCCCAGGTGATCGGGGGGCTTGGCAGAGGTCACCTCCTAGCTGGTCCTGACAGCCCCAGTGTCCAGTTCCCCGCCTGTTTTTGTTGGCTTGTTTAATCTTGGTAGGCTTTTAAGCTTTCAGGTTTTCAGGAAAATGAAAAGCATGAGACATCTTTGACTTTGTACATGGACCGATTTTTCATTTTTTTGTGTTAATGTGTTTTTTCCCTGCGTGAATGTGTGTGTTTTGTGTTGCGCTCCGCCCTGCTCTCCCTCCCTCCCCGTAGAACGTGGCATTTTGGCTGAGCGTTAACACTGGTGGGGCAGACGGCAGTGGCCCCTGTTAAGACCGTTTAGAAAGGGCGTTGTTGGCATCTTGTCTTACATGTGAATTCAAGAATCCTTCATTTTTTTTCAGCTTTATTGATATGTAATTCACCTACCATATAATTCACCCATTTAAAATATATAATTCCATGGTTTTTAGAATATTCTATTATTACTTAGAAAATTGTGGTAAAATATATGTAACAAATTTGCTCTTTTAATTGTTAAGCATATTAATCCAGTGGCATTAATTACACTCTCACTTTTGTACAACCATCACCATCGTCTGGTTCCAAAACTTCTCATCACCCCAGATTAAGAAGTAGCTCGCCCTTGATTCTCCTTCCCTTCAACCCTTTGTAATTCTAGTCTACTTTCTGCTTGAAAAAGGACTTTGCCTGTGTTAGAGACCTTGCACAAGTGGAATTGTACAGTATTTGGCCTTTCATGTATGGCTTATTTTATTTAGCATCATGTTTTCAAGGATAATCTGAATAATCTGAATCATGATCCATTGTATGGACATACAATATAATTATTTATTTTATTTTTACTTTTATTTTTATTTTTTTTGAGACAGAGTCTTGCTCAGTCTCCCAGGCTGGAGTGCAGTGGCGCGATCTCGGCTCACTGCAAGCTCCGCCTCCTGGGTACACGCCATTCTCCTGCCTCAGCCTCCTGAGTAGCTGGGACTACAGGCGCCCGCCACCTCGCCTGGCTAATTTTTTTTGTATTTTTAGTAGAGATGGGGTTTCACCGTGTTAGCCAGGATGGTCTTAATCTCCTGACCTTGTGATCTGCCTGTCTTGGCCTCCCAAAGTGCTGGGATTACAGGCGTGAGCCACTGCGCCTGGCCCATATATTTATTTTTTAAAGATGGGATCTCACTGTATTGTCCAGACTGAAGTGCAGTGGCTATTCACAGGCCCAGTCATGGTGCACTACAGCTTCCAGCTCCTGGGCTTGAGTAACCCTCCCACCTCAGCCTCCTGAGTAGCTGTGATTGCAGGTGTGCACCACCGCACCTGGCCATATTTTCTCCATCCATTCATTTGTCAGTGGAGACTTGGGTTTTTCCCACCTTTTGGGTATTGTGAATAATGCTGCTATGGACATGGGTACAAGTACCTGTTTGAGACCCCCTTTTTTAGTTCCTTTGGGTATATATGCAAAAGTGGAATTACTGGGTCATGTGGTAATTCTGTGTTCAACTTTTTGAGAGCTTATCACTTTTTGTATGTAAAAATTACGAGTGTTTAGCTCTTAAATCGAGTGATGCATAAATGCAGAAATGTAGTGTAGTTAAAAAATAAGTTTTTTGTTTTTTTTTTTTCTATAAAGCTCTAGGAGTTGATTTTGCTTTAAAGAGAGACACAAAGGGCTTGTCCTGGCTGCAGTGGGTGAGCTGTTGCAGATGACCTTTGGAGGAATTGTGTCGGAGCGCAGGGTTTTCACAGTGCAGCTCACCATGCATCAGGCACATGTAGCCTGTGCCACAACCGTTGTGCCCGGGCGGGGATCCCTCACGCTGCCCAGTTGCAGGAGGGCGCTCAGCTGCCCCTGCTTCTCCCTATTTGTCATTTAAGATGATTCCTGGTGCTTTTGGTGAGTGATCAAATGGTGTTCTCAGAATCTTTGGGCCTTTGACACGGAGGGCTGTGTTCTTGAGGGTGTGACGTGAGAGCTCCTTGTCTGCAGGGCGTGAGGCTTTGGGTCCTGAGTGTGGACCGCGGCATGTGATGTCTTGTCACTGCTCCCTGCATGGCTGTTTAGTTTCTGGAAAGCTGGAGGTGTAATATTTTTGTTCTTTGCCAAAACATACTGGTGTATATAAACAGAAGTGCCCAGGTGTGCGAGTCAGCACTGTGCCTGTGTTTATGGTTCTGCATCTGACCGTGTGCCTTTTGGGCTAGTGTAGTGGTTGTCTGAGGTGGGTGCCCGACAGGGCTGGGGGCCTGCTGGTGCCCTTGCTGCTGCTTTAGGGACAGCTTGAAGCAGTGGCCTCAGATACCGCTTGGAATTGTGACAAACTCTGTATGCCTCTTACAGGTTTTATAGAACTCTAACCAGTTGCAAATAACTATTTGCCATCCTGAGTATTGTCATTTTAAAATAAAACGATTGCATCACTCATCTAAATAAATCCGGGAAATCTAGGTAGAATAATCCACCATTCTTCATTAAAAATTTCACAGGGCTGAGCGCCGTGTCTCACACCTGTACTGCTAGCACTTTGGGAGGCTGAGGTGGGAGGATCACTTAAGCCTAGGGAGGTCGACGCTGCAGTGAGCTGTGATCGCACCACTGCACTCCAGCCTGGGCCACAGAGTGAGACCCTGTCTAAAAAACAATTTCATAGGCAAGTTTTTCCTCACAGAAATTTTATTCTTCCTTTTTCTTCTTAAGCCCATATTTCCATTTACTTTTTTCCCAGAGCATTTTACCCTAATGTAATGTATTTCAGTGCCTAAGAATCTTTATTGATCTATCATATATCTGCAACAAAAGAAAATAACATGAACGTAAACTTCAACTTTTACATTTTGTATGGCCATAAGATGCTAGTTATTTACAAGTTTTTCTAGATTGGGTTTTAACAAATTATTAGTACAAACCAACATAAAATAGCATTTTGTTGAAATTTAGCTCTTGACAAGATAGCTGTTTAGTTTGAGTTACCTTTTGATGAGTCAAGCTTTTTTTGTTTTTATTTTTTATTTTTATTTTTTGAGATGGTTCTTGCTCTGTCACCCAGGCTGGAGTGAAGTGGTACGATCTTGGCTCACTGCAGCCTTGACCTCCTGGGCTCAAGCAATCCTCCTGCCTCAGCCTCTCAAGTTGCTGGGACTACAGGCAAACACCACATTGCTCAGCTAATTGTTGTGTTTTTTGTAGGGATGGGACCTCCCTATGTTGCCCAGACAGGTCTTGAACTCCTTGAACTCCTGGCCTCAAGCAGTCCTCTCACCTCAGCCTCCCACAGAGCTGGGATTACAGGTGTGAGCCACTGTGCCTGGCCGTGAGCCATGCTTTTAAGCAGAATAAGGCAAGGTTCTGCAATAGTACTGTTTTTACTTTTTTTTTGAGAAAGGGTCTCACTCTGTCACCCAGGCTGGAGTGCAGTAGTGTGATCATGGCTCACTACAACCTCTGCCTCCCAGGCTCAGGCCATCCTCCCACCTCAGCCTCCAGAGTTGCTGGGAACACAGGCATGTGCCACCACAACTGGCTAATTATTTTTAGTAAAGACGTTGCCCAGGCTGGTCTCAAACTCCTGACCTCAAGCAATCCATCCGCTTTGGCCTCTCAATGTGCTGGGATTACAGGTGTGAGCCACCACACCCAGCCCCTATTTTTACTTTTAGTTTTAAGTGCTAAGAAGTCTTATTCATGTAAGTAGCTAGGAATGGCAGAAATTTTGCTTTAGCAATGCTGGTGTTTCAACCTTTTCCAAGCTCATGCCTGACCTCTGTGCTCCATCACCAAGCAGCTTCAGTGGGGTGGCCTCAGTCCTGGGAAGTGATGCATTGACAGCTGCCTGCACTGGGGAAGCATTTCCCGGTCAGTCACTGGGTAATTCCCATCATCGCACCTGAGCTGCTTCAGTGGGGTGGCCTCAGTCCTGGGAAGTGATGCGTTGACAGCCGCCTGCACTGGGCAGCATTTCCCAGTCACTGGAGCTGTTCCTGTCGTCGTGCCCACTGCATCCGTTCCTGTCGCACCCACTGCATCCATTCCTGTCGCACCCACTGCATCCGTTCCTGTCGCACCCACTGCATCCGTTCCTGTCGTCGCACCCACTGCATGTTTCCCGTGTGTTGGATGAGAGGCTGCCTTTCTTGAAAAGTGAGAGAAAGGGCTGTTGTGAGAGGGGACGTGGGGATGGAGATAACCCTTTCAAAACCAGAGCCTTAGGGGCTGAGGCTCCGGAAGCGCACACTCGTAAAGCACTCTGAAGCCTGAGGACCCTATGGATGGCCTTTGAATAACCCCAGGTGTGCTTCGCACATGCCTGTACTTGACCACAGATTTAAACCCATGTGCACACATGCACGCTCACACATTTATGCACAGATGCAGCAGTGCATACTCGTGCACACCTGCACACTGACACATGCACGTTGACGTGCACACCCAGTTGAATGCGCATACCCACTCCCACAGATATGCACACGTGCACACCCACACAATCGAATGCACAGAAACACCCGCAGATATGTACACGTGGACACCCACATGATTGAATGTGCATACACTCACAGATACGCACATGCACACACCCACACAATCGAATGCACACACACACCTGCAGATATGCACATGTGGACACCCACATGATTGCGCCCCCCACAGATGTGCACATGTGCACACCCACACAATTGAATGTACACACACACCCCCACAGATAGGCACACGCACACACCCACAGAATAGAATGCGCACACAACCGCAGATATGCGCACGTGGACACCCACAGGATTGAATGTGCATACACTCACCGATATGCACACCTGCACACCCACACAAATGCACACATACCAGCAGATATGTACATGTGGTTACGTACACGATTGAATGTGCATACACAGATATGCACATGTGCACACCCACACAATCAAATGCACACATCCCTGCAGATATGCACACGTGCACACCCACATAATCGAATGTGCACACACCTGCAGATATGTACACATGCACACTCACAGAATTGAGTGTGCACACGCACACGTGATCGAATGTGCACGCACCCACAGAGATGCACATGCACACATCTAATCAGATGTGCACCCCCTCCACACAGATATGCACATGTGCACGCCCACAGGATCGAATGTGCACACATCCACAGATGGCACACGTACACACCCACACAAATGTGCATACCCCCCCACATATGCATTCACACTAACACAAATGTGTACACACCCGCAGGTATGTACACATGGACACCTGCACAATCGAGTGTGCACACCCCCCATGGATATGCACACGTGCACACACAATTACCTGTGTACACACCCCTGCAGATATGCACACATGCGCGCACACAGGATAGAAGGAGCACACATCCACAGATAGCACACGTGCACACCCACACAACTGAATGCACACCCCCCACAGATATGCACACATGCATACCCAATTGAATGTGCCCACACTGAGATGCACACCCACACAATTGAATGTGCCCCCCTACAGATAGCACACATGCACACCCACAGAATCAAATGCGCACACACACCCACAGATATGCGCATGTGCACACCCGCACACCCACACAATAGAATGCACACACACACCCGCAGAGATGCATAAGTGGGTATACCCACAGACGTGCACACGCACACATCCACACGATCAAATGTGCACATGCATCTGTAGACATGCACAAGCAGACACCCACCCACACACCCGCAGCCGTGCACACCCACATGGGCGAATGTGCACACACACACCCCCACAGACAGCACACGCTCACACCCACACAATTGAATGCATACACGCACCCGTTCACAGGTTAATTGCTGCCTCAGCTATGAGCTCTTTTTCATTGAGTGTTATGGCAAACTGTTCTAAAGGATAACATAGATTGACATTCATCTTCATTTTATGTTTCCTTATGGTTCATAGGAGTTTATTGGAAAATTAGCAACATACACATCATTTTGGGGAATGGAAAGTGAGGCAGAGTAGGGCAGAACACCCACTGTAGCATTATAAGCAAGTAGAATAAACTGATAATACCTTCACCAGTAATGCACTTTCCCTAGCGGAAATAAATTATTTGTATAAATAGCCTCTCGATGTTTGTGTGTTATTTAGTTATAACATCACATTTTTCTTTTTTACATACGGCACTTTAATGCTAGTACTGAAAATGCTTTTTCTGACATTTTTTCAGTGATTGTCATTTACTTCAAATATGCAGCTAGAGCTAATAGAAAAACAGTTAAAACAATTTGTTGTAATGGTGAGCTATTTATAAGCAAACATTTATAAAAGATCTTCTGTAAGACGGCTTAGACTTCAAAATACTTATCAGTCTTAGAGTCATTCAGATGTTTTTACAACCAAAAGTAGAAGCACCTTTTAATATTCATGCTTAATATTTATAAAAACTGAATTGGAGGTTTTGTTTGTTTTCGAGAAGAAGCTGCATTTGTAAAAACAGGAACGTGCCAGTTCAGAGGTGGCGTAGCGCGCCGCTTTGGGAGGCGTGTGTGTGGCCGTAGCTCTGTGAGCACACGCGTGAACCCGGCGTTAGGATACCCGGGCCCTCCTTCGTAGTGTGAACACTCTGGCCGTGTCCTGCAGCTTCGCCTTCTTAGCTCCTTGCTGGGATTTTCCAGCATCCCTTTGACTTGTCCTCTTTTGTCCTTTGGGTCTGAAGTCACCCTGGGCCTCCTGGCTCTCCGTGGAGCTGAGTGTGGGTGTGTCTTGCTGGCAGACAGGTTCCGGGGCTGCAGCATCCCCATCGCCCACCCGGATGTTCCTGGGGCTGTAGGCTGCCAGCTGGCACAGGGCCACAGCTGCTGTCTGCTTCTGCTCCTCGCTGCTGTCCACCGCACGTGCGTCTGGAGCCTCCTCGCCGGGGCCTGTGGGTGGGGCCCCGTCACCGTCGAGGCTGCCTGGCTTGGTCTCAGGGTGGCTGGGCACATCCTCAGAACCTTCTGTCCCAGTCTTCTGTAGAGCAGCAGCAGCAGGTTCTGCAGCTCGTGGTTGACTGGGGAAGGGAGGCCTCAGAGCCGGGGCGTTGCAGGGGTCCTTCACCGAGAGATTGAGAGGAAGGTCCTGCAGCTCTGAGAAGCTGGCGGTTTCCGCCTGGGGGCTGCCTTGGTACGTGGGTTCGTGGGTGGCTGCCGGATTTATCTCTGATTTCTTGGAGAGGTTGAGGGGACCCATCCTGGAGCTGTCCTCCGGACTGGAAGGCGCGGCCTCCAAGACGAGAGAGGTGCTTCCTGTCGGAGCGGGGGGGTCTCCGTTCACAACATTGAGGCTAGAAGAAGCCAAGAGAAAGCTTAGTAGGAGCTTGCTTAGAAAAGCAACTGCGTGAAGCAGTTTGAACAAGTATAAACTTGGCTCATGGAACCCAACCAGGAACATTCCCTTGGAGGTTTTGAAAATGACATTTTCTTACCTTATTGGAGACTCTGCTCTGGTCTCAGGAGCCTGGGTGGGTCGGCATTCTGTGACTTTCTTCACAGGCTTGAAGGCTGTGAGGCTTTGCTCCGGCTGGTGGAGTCTTCCCAGTGCACTGGAGGCCGCCTTGTTGGAGAGGTCGCACAGGCCTTCGCAGGTCTGGCTCGTCTGCGTGAAGTTGGTGGGGCTTGGCCTCCCCGGGGAGCCTGTGGCTGCGCTCCCTGCGCGGGGGCTCATTTTGGACCCTTCCGTGTCTCTCTGCCCAGGCTTGGAGGAGTCTTTAGCCTCAGGAATTGGACTTTCGAACTCAATGTGTTTTCTGTTGGGGTCTGAAGGGTTTAACCTGGAAGGACTTGAGGCTGGATAGACCAGGGTGGCTTCTTCAAGCAGGTGAGAGCTCTGATCTCGGGTGAGGCCAGCGACAGGTGGGAGTCTGAGACCGTAGGAGGAAAACGCAGTCTCTGGCCTGTAAAATCCGTAAGGAATCGGCAGATTAGAGGGATATTGCTGGAAAAACCTGTAATGATCATATGTGGCTGGAGATGGACTCAGGTGCTTAGGGATTGGCCCCGGGTGAGGCAGAAAGTGTCTCGGGTCTTGGGCTCCGTAGACTGACAGCAGGGGCGCGTCGCACTCGGGCGAGCTCCCAGCCAGCAGGTAAGGCGAGTAGATGGTGGCCAGCCCGTGCTCTGTGTAAAAGTGAGGCGGGTACTCTGGGATTGTGGGGTGCATGTAAGGGGAAATGGCCCCAAGCCCCTTTGTAGATGAGATTTTATGTGGAAACTCTGGTGGAAGGAAAGGTGAGCCGGCTTTCCAGGGGTAGCCAGGAGCGTGGAAGGCCGACTTGGTGTGGAAGGAGGTGGCCTTGGCAGTGGGGTTGGGTAAAGCCAGTGTCTCAGGCGCCTCAGCGCTATCTGGCCCCTTAAGTCTGTGCTCGCCAACTGGAACAAATGCAGAAGGCCGAGCTGCGCCTTCCAGAGCAGGCTGGGCACCGAGGGCGGCTTCCGGAGCTGGGCTCTCGCAGGCTGATGCCCTGTGGAGGGCTGGCTTCTGTCCTGGGCACCTGTGGGTTCCCCGGGCTTGCAGCTCCAGGTTTTCCTTGATGTCTTCCCTGGCAGAGCTGTGCTGAAGCTTTGAGTCAAAGGCGGAGACTCCGTTTGTGACAGACTTGGAAGAGGCTGGCTTGGCTGTGGCATCGGGCTGGTTGGTTTGCTTAGGGTCTAGCGAGTTAGATTTAGAGCACTTGGGAACGCGATCCTGCTCTGATACTAAAGTAATCGAGTTTTTACAAAGACCATACTTCATGTGATTAAAAAGATGGGACTTCTCATTGCAAGTAAAGGGACACTGGAAACATTTATACTTGAAGGGCTTTCCCGGAGGCCTGGGGATGTAATGCGGCTTTTTTGGCTTCCGCTCTTTGAGAAGACTCATTTTCCTTCTTATGCCACGGACTCTGGCCGTCCAGGTGGCGTGATCACCGTCGACGCCTCGTGCACCTCGTGGTTTCTGAAGAGGCACCTCCCGCTTTGCCTCTTTCCCGAGCGCTTCTACCGGAAGCCAGCTCTGCGTGCTGAGGGTCTGGCGAGAGCCTCTGTCATCTGGCAGCCGGGAGCTGCAACAAAGAGCAGAGTCTTGGTGTCAGGACAGCAAGTGAGGGGTCGGCGAGAAGCCAGCCTCAGCTTGCCACACCGCCGCAGGATCCCTGAAGCAGAACCCCGGAAGGGCCGAAACCGCCTGCTCCTGAGGCCACAGAAGCAGCCCTGCCCCTGGTAACCTGGCTGCTAACTCCCCACCATGTTTTCTGAGTCTGATCTGAAAGAGTCGCCTCGGGGCCTAGAGGTGGAGTGTGGCGTGTGGTGCGTTGAGTGTCTGTTCTGAGAATGCCTATAAGCCTTTGAGTTTTGGGAACTTTTATCCTGTGACCTGGACCTTTCCTTGAAAGCACGCTGCTGGGGGCTGAGGACACCGAGCCGCCTCCCAGGGTCTGGACAGGGTCCTGTCCCAGTGCTGCCTGACTCTGCTTGGAGGGTTACACGCGTGAAACAGTGGGGGTGTGGTTGGCCGCACTCTCACCTGAAATGCAAAGGGGTTTGTGGCCGTTTCCCCTTAACGTGTACCCCACAGTTGCAGAGTGACCCCTCACTTTTACACAGAGCATGGGCTGGCCACCGTCTACTTGGTCCTGCCTGCTGGCCGGGAGCTCGCCCAAGTACAGCGTGGCCTGCTGTCGGTCTGCAGAGCCCGAGACCATGGATGCTCCCTGCCTCCCCTGCAGCCAATCCCTAAACACTCGTGGCAGTTTCTGCCCTCTTCAGCCACGTTGTTGGTGTATTCCTAGTGTGCTTATTTAAAAACGAAGAACATTCGAACACAAGACTCCACCCTGCTGCTTCTAAAGTCAGCTTTATCATTAAGTAGCATTTACGTTGTCTCAGATAGGAATACAAATGCTCTGTTTATGTTGACTTAAATGGTTGAAATACTGTTGAGGTGAATTTGTACATCCTGTGAGTGACAGCAGCATTGTGAGACATGCTTTCACGGTCACCCCGTTCCTGCTGGCCAGGAGGCATGGCCAGCAGCACCTGCCCATCCAGGTGCACCTCCAAATGGAAGAGCCAAAGCTTTGCCACACTCGTGCCTGAGAGGAGACTGGAGTGAGTGGTGTCTGCTTTAGAGATGGTTGGGCCATGGGAGGAAGCTGTCCTGGCCCTTAACCTTTAGGGAGTGGGTTCAGCCCTTGGGCCACACCTGCTCAGGTCCCGGGACCCACGAGGGGCTGCGCTGTGATGTCAGGGCTGGCCTGCTCTTTTGGATTCTTCTAGAGGGTCTCTGTGTCCCTCTTACCAGCCCCAGGTTTCCTTCAGGGGCTGCACTGCACCCCACTGGGGCTCTCACCTGCCTCCTAACCCAAGGGTGACAGCAAAGGCTATTTGTTTTTTTATGAGACAGAGTTTCTCTCTTGTCACCCAGGCTGGAGTGCAGTGGCGCAATCTTGGCCCACTGCAACCTCCGCCTCCCAGATTCAAGCGATTCTCCTGCCTCAGCCTCCCGAGTAGCTGGGATTACAGGCGCCCGCCAACACTCCCGGCTAATTTTTTTTTTTTGTATTTTTAGTAGAGACGGGATTTCACCATGTTGGCCAGGCTGGTCCTGAGCCCCTGACCTCAGGTGATCCACCCGCCTCAGCCTCCCAAAATGCTGGGATTACAGGCGTGAGCCACCGCGCCCGGCCCAGAACAAAGGCTTTGAGTCTGGGGCTCCACGTGGCAGCTGGGCCTGGAGCGACTCAAGCAGCACCTGTGCCTGGGAGACAGCGTGAGTGGGA
Organism: Theropithecus gelada; assembly: GCF_003255815.1. NCBI lineage: Eukaryota > Metazoa > Chordata > Mammalia > Primates > Cercopithecidae > Theropithecus > Theropithecus gelada. The sequence continues at coordinate 56,183,069 of NC_037684.1, forward strand.
GATGGGGTGGAGGTGCTGTGGATCTGAGCACTTTAATTCGTATTAAAAATGTAAAAAGGAAAAGGTCTTTTAGCGTCTTTTTCAAACAGCTTAAAAATAAAGTTAGATGACCCAAATGCCTATCAATGATAGACCGGATAAAGAAAATGTGGCACATATACACCCTGGAATACTGTGCAGTCATACAAAGGGATGAGATCATGTCCTTTGTAGGGATGTGGATGGAGCTGGAAACGATCACCCTCAGCAAACGAACGCAGGAACAGAAAACCAAACACGCATGTTCTCACTCGTAAGTGGGAGCTGAACAGCGAGAACACATGGACACAGGGTGGGGAACATTACACATCAGGGCCTGTCTGGGGGTGGGGGTTGGGGGGAGGGAGAGCATTAAGACAAATAGCTAATGCATGCAGGGCTTAAAACGTAGACGATGGGTTGATGGGTGCAGCAAACCACCATGGCACACGTTTACCTATGTAACCTACACGTTCTGCACTTGTGTCCCAAAACTTAAAGTATAATTTAAAAAAAAATACATAAAAGTAAGTTAAATGGAGGGCTGGGGGCGGTGGCTCATGCCTGTAATCCCAGCAATTTGGGAGGCCGAGGTGGGAGGATCCCTTGAGCCCAGGAGATTGAGGCTGCAGGGAGCTGTCATCCTGCCACCGCACTCCAGCCTGGGCAGCAGAGTGAGACCTTGCCTAAAAAAAGGCTAAATGGAAATGACTTAACAAAACTGTTTCAACTGCAGCTTTTTTTTTTTTAAGGAATGGGCAGATGTGCCCATTCTTGAGTCTGCGAGGTTTTATGTGTAGACATCAGGGTGGCTAAAAGTCGAGTGAGAAGCTGCCCCTTGAAAGTAGAGTGGTGTGTGTGGAGCCTAGGAGGCAGCTGTCCCTGAGGCAAGGCCGCCTCCCTGCACCCCGTGTCCTTCCTCCCACACACCACAGGCCAGGGGTGGAGGCTGGGCTTTCGTATGGCTGCTCCGAACTCTGGGGAAGTGCTCTGATTTTATTCTCAGCACACTGGTTTCTCTACTCATTTATTCATATTTCTTTCTTTTTTCTTTTTTTTGAGACGGAGTTTCGCTCTTGTCGCCCAGGCTGGAGTGCAGTGGTGCGATCTCGGCTCACCGCAGCCTCCGCCTCCTGGGTTCAAGCAATTCTCCTGCCTCAGCCTCCCTAGTAGCTGGGATTACAGGTGGCCACCACCACACTCAGCTAATTTCTTGTAATTTTAGTAGAGACAGGGTTTCACTATGTTGGCCAGGCTGGTCTCGAACTCCTGACCTCAGGCGATCTGCCCGCCTCAGCGTCCCAAAGTGCTGGGATTACAGGCGTGAGCCACCGCGCCCAGCTCCTTTATTCATATTTCTCAAAAACCCAAAGAACCACCCTTCCCTCTACAAACTGCCTCTGTTAACATACTTTAAGTTCTTTAAGACATTTATTTACTAAGAAGTGGTCTGGGTAGAAAAGAGGGGTTCTGCTGACCTGTCGCCTTCTCTGTGATGAGTTTCTGTGTAGCAGGAACTCATCACAGCCATCTTGTCCTTGTATGAGGACAAGATGTTTGTTACCCCACAACCAGGGAGGGTGTCGGGTGACACCCTGGGGCTCAGACCCGGCGCTCAGCACCCCTCTCCCACCGTGGGCCGCCACAGAAGCTACAATGAACCGGGTCAAAGCCAAGCGAATGAAACATGTAATGATCGTTTTGTCTTTGTCTTTCTAATTTCCCCCTATTAGAAAAAAGAACGTGAACTACTTCTTTATGGGCTCAGTCCCTACCGTGTGGGGCAGACCTGCCCTGGGTGATGAAAGCAGTTTCCCTGCCTCCCTTCAGGAAGTGGAGAAGCCGGTGCCTGGTTCCAGCCAAACGCTGGGCCAGCCAGATCAGTCGGTGGGGCCTGTGCCGGCACGCCTCGCCGCGCTCCCTGGTTCTGAAGGCGTGAGAACCTCTGCAAGTCAGGTTCCCATGATTGTATAGGATATGTTATGGCAGGGATCTGAAAACTGATGATTTCATCACTAGCTGGAAGCATCATGATCAAAACGATGACAGTTGCAAAACGTTCATCAAGTGAGAGCTGCGTCCTTGTGATACCGAAACGTCGCCTCTAGCACCTGAAACACAAGCCCTCAGAGGGGCAGGTGACTCCCTCGGGATCTAAGAAAGTGAGGACTTTAGTTTTCGAAGCAGCATTATTTCACATTGCTGATACTCTCAGGCAAATAAATAAATAACCCGTGTTGGTTAGATTTTCTCAAAAGCTTTACAGCAGGCAAGTTATGTGTAAGCTCTGCTGTTAGCCAAAATAGTAATTAGGAAAATAATTGCTTTTATATTAGTATGTCTCTTTTCTAGTCAGATGTTATTATCTGAAGTTTTGAACGATTTGCCCTTTTGTTCTTGGATCAATTAGTTGACGTAAGCAGGTGTGGCAGGGAGGAAGCCCCTGGTGAGTGAGAGCATTTTGGAGTTGAATTGCTTGAAGGAAATTTGTGTAAACATGGAGTCTTGGGCAGTAGTTTTAGTAAAACCTGGATAAACTGACCTCTCAGGCTTGCACAATTTGCTAATTAAAACAGGGAGCACAGCTGCTTCAGTGTAAGCCGGGTGGAGTTCACCTGATCTATAAAACTACAGTAGTGTCAGAGGAGTAAGTGGGATAAAATTGTTGCTTTGGTAAGCTTTCAAATGATGATGTCAGCCTGTGAGTTCTGTGTCCTGCTTCAGTGAGGTTTATAAGGATGAAGAAACCAAACCCCACGGCCAGTACCTCCGGCTGTCACATCTGTCAGTGGGCACGGCGTTTAAATTGTCTCTGGTCAGTTTCTACCAGCCCGACTTTGTACTCTGGCAACTGCTGGTGTTAAATATTCCCAGAAGAGTATGTTGTTGCCCAAGCAGTGTAACCCAGAACTCTAGCTGTTTATAGTAATTTGGATTTGCACTTAGAGGTGCAGTTTTTTTCTAGAGGTGAAAAAGAAGTGCTGGGCATCTTCTTCTCCTGGGGGAGGCATGTTTCCATTTTAGTTAGTAACATGCCTGGAGAGTTGTCTATCTGTCTAGTAATAAAGCAGAGTCTCGTTCATTATCTGCTTTCATTTGAGAACTGCAGTGCTAGCATGTTTTACAGTGAAGACGGTGTGATCCTGAAGGAGGGTCTCATCCTCCTCTCGATTCCCACTGGATCGGCAGGAAACGTTAGCAGGGTGGACATTCCACAGAGCTTCCAGATCTGGATCAAAGGTGGCTGTTACTGAAATACTTACGCAGACTCTTCCCTGCCTGCTGCTGGCTAACGTGTGCCCTCTCCTCCAACCCACCTCCTCTGAGCCCGGCCTGACACAAAGACTTCTTTCTCCAAATCATTTCAGACCAAGCAGCCAACGAAGACAATGTCTACACTAAAGGGCATAAGAACAGTGGGGTGCAGTGGCTTAAAACATGCTCAGGATCCCGCCGAGCTTTCGCCAGGCTTTCTTGCTGTATTTACAGATGCCGTTCTGTGCCTTTCTAAGTATTTTAAATGTCGTGTGCTCAGCCGATGCACTTGGCTTCTGGAAAGTGCGCTGAGCTGAGAGCTCACTTCTCTTCCTGCTCAGCGTGCACTGGGCTGGGTGTTGGGGCGTAGCTGCCCACACAGACAGTGCTTTGAAGAGTGAGTGGTTTCGGTTGGCCACGGGGTTGTGTCTGTCTTGTTTTTAAAGTTCTAAATTGCCAATATACTGTCTTTCCAAAGGTTCCTAAATGTGGACAGTCAATGCAGCAGACAGTTGTTGGGGTGATAGTGAGAAGCTGGGATGCTTAACAAGCTTCTGAGGAGTTTGAACTTTGAAAAATAGATGAGAGAAAGAGTTCTTAAAAAAAAAACACTTTGATAGGACACAGTGGAGGTAATTACAGTTTAACTTTATGGGACGTTTCTGTGACAGGCTAGGCGACCATGGGACGTTCCTGTGACAGGCTGGGTAGTTATGGGACGTTTCTGTGACAGGCTGGGCGACCATGGGACGTTTCTGTGACAGGCTGGGTAGTTATGGGACGTTTCTGTGACAGGCTGGGCGACCATGGGACGTTTCTGTGACAGGCTGGGTAGTTATGGGACGTTTCTGTGACAGGCTGGGTAGTTATGGGACGTTTCTGTGACAGGCTGGGCGACCATGCTTATCATGTGTCCTAACCTGTGCCTGAGACTATGCTGTAATGTTCCTTCTGGTGGTGTCCAGCTGTCTGGCAAGGAGCCTGCTGGGCTGGAGCATTGTGAAGGGCATGCTGTAATTACAATATTGTGATGTGGCATTGTTGCATAACTCAAGGACACACCATTGTCGCCTACCCACTGGGATGTCGCAAGAACGAGATTTGTGAGTTTTACTCCAATTGAGCTTTTCCAGTGATTGACTGCCCCTCCCTCCCAGCCTTTCGGCTCTTTAAAATGAAGGATAAACCTCAGGACAACCAAGACCTGGGGAAAAGACAGTCTTCGGGAATATAATTTGGAAGAATGGATCCAGAAAAACAACCAGGGGCTCTTACTCTAGTTTCGGCAGGAGATCCCGAGTTACAGACCTGAGCTCGTAAACAAACGCTCAGCACTTTACAGTCACTGCCTCATCCTGAAACTCCGGTCAGAAATGCTGGAAGGCCTTTGCTACTGCGCAGTGAAAATTAGGGGCACAAATCTGGACGGATTGTGCTGGGTCAATAATTGTTCTCCTCCAAAGCAGATTTATGAGAAATTTCGTGTAAGGAAAAAAACCCTTTTTGTGTCTGTGTATACATGTACATGAGACTTTAACAACCAAACAGAAACTTAACCCCTTTGGTTTGGTTTTGTTTTTGAAAGCTTATGTTCAATTTTAAACTTTATGTAAGCTTATGTACTTATTTTAAACTTTAAAAGTATTAAAAGTTAAACTAGGTACTAAATTTGGCACTGTCTAATGTGCATACACCACACACTTATAATCCTAAATTCAGCTCTGTCTAATGTACATACATCACACACATACATAACCCTGAATTCAGCAGAATGTACATATACCACACACACACACATATATAACCCTCTATTCAGCCTAGTGTACATAGACCACACATATACATGTAAACCCTAAATTCAGCAGAATGTACATACACCACAAATATATATAACCCTAAATTCAGCCTAATGTACATATACCACACATATATATAAACCCTAAATTCAGCCTAATGTACATACACCACACATATATATAAACCCTAAATTCAGCCTAATGTACATACACCACACATATATATAAACCCTAAATTCAGCCTAATGTACATACACCACACATATATACAACCCTAAATTCAGCCTAATGTACATATATCACACATATTTATAAACCCTAAATTCACCCTAATGTACATACACCACACACATATATATGACCCTTACCTCTTGTTAGCATTTATTATAGTTTGTTTTTGAGGTTAGGAACAGTTAAGCAATAATATGAATTTGTGTTTTGGTTTAACTTTTATGAATTTTAGGGCAGAACAAGGAGTTAATTTCCAGATAAGCTTGTTCCTGTTCTTAGAATTAAGTGTCAGCCTCATTAGAAGTTTTGTAATCGTGGTCTGCATCCCAGCCATGCACCTGCTGGGTCCTGAGTAATCCTTGAAGCCCAGAGCAAGGCAGAGCAGACACGGGGCAAACGCTGCGTTCAGCCGGGTATTTTAGATACACCTGAGAAGAGTTTTAAAATAAAACTTGAATTTGAAAAGAAATAGTAAGTACTTACCAGAGGTGGGCAGTGCTGGGATGTGGCCGGGTCTTGGTGCTGGTGGCTGGCGGTGCTCAGGAAGCAGTACCTGTTCTCACGCTTGCTTGGTGAAACTGGAGCCGGCTGTTCCAGTGGGAGGGATTTAAGTGTAGGAGTTGAGCCCTCGGGGCGTAGAGATGCACCTGATATTCCTCCTGCCCGCAGCTACAATTCATGTGTTTGCACCCACCGAGCTGCTGCAGGCAGCCTCCCCAGCACTGGACCCAGCGAGCAAGTATCTGGCAGACTCCCGGCGCCGTCTGTGAGTGCCGGGTGCGGTGTCAGTGCTGCCTGGACGGCCATGGGTCGGAGGGCTTCCGACGTGTCCACAATTAGAGCGTAGATTACTGTATTCATCACACCTGGTGAATATTTGGCGTTACGGCAAAGACATGTGAGACTTCCCTTTAGAACCTGAGCGTGTGTACACGGGAGGCAGACACTTCGGTTGATTCTCAAGTACACGTACCCTGGGAGGTACAGCATTCATGGCGTCCTTGCCAAGAAGGGTCCAGTGAGGCCTTTGAGGGTCTGAGTACCTTCCACCCTCTACCCTGCTCCTGAGAGTCTCTGTCCCTGGTCCTCCTTGGGAGCTGAGCTGGCAGGGAGGGAGCTCACCCGGCACCGGGCTGCAGGGACCTGCCGGAGCTTGCCCGACCGACGCCAGGCACCGCAAGAGCTGCGGAGCCCGGTGTGTGGGTGCGGGGGGAGGGGGAGGGGCCAGCTGTGAGCTCCCGCAGACCACCCCCCACACACTTTAAATTGCAGAGGCACTTGATGTGGGGACCAGTTTTTACCTCCACACCCCCTCCCCCCAGACTGCTTGCTTATTTAATCGGAGGCCGCACCCCAGCTGTAGTGAAGGCTGGAATGTGGTGTCGGTTTGAGGACTGGGAAAGGAGGTGGGATGAGCTGTTGTCAGGCCCTTGGATGAGCCTGAGGCTGCAGGGCAGAGGCTGCAGGGCAGAGGCGTAGGGACAAGCTGGCCAGGACGGACACACTGTTTCTGTTTGTTTTTTTTTTTGAGACGGAGTTTCGCTCTTGTCGCCCAGGCACCCGCCACCACGCCCGGCTACTTTTTTGTATTTTTACTAGAGATTTTTACCATGTTAGCCAGGATGGTCTTGATCTCCTGACCTTGTGATCCACCCATGTTGGCCTCCCAAAGTGCTGGGATTACAGGTGTGAGCCACCACGCCCGGCCTGTTTTTTTGTTTTTGTTGTTTATTTTTTTCCTTAAGATTTTATATGGCTTTGCTTTTACTTTTATATTTAATTCCCTTTTTTTTTTTTTTTTGAGACAGGGTCTTGCTCTGTCACCCAAACTGGAGTGCAGTGGTGTGATCACAGTTGGCTGTAGCCTCAAACACATGGACTAAGGTGATCCTCCTGCCTCAGCCTCCCTAGTAGCTGGGACTACAGGCACGGTCACTATGCCTGGTGAATTTTTTGTAGATACAGGGTTTTGCCATGTTGCCCAGGATGGTTTAATACCTTAAATTTTTTTTTTTGGTGACTTTTGTCCATTGAGACATCCGTATACTTTATGAAGTCAAAAAGAGTTATATAAGTCTTATCACAAAAAACAGCAGTTCCCTGTACCTCTTACCTATTCCTGGATAGCAAACTATCCCAAACTTAGTGGCTTAGAATAAGTACCGTTTTATTCCGTCTTCGGATATGTTGTGTCAGGAGTTTGTGGAGGGCCTGGCTGAGTGCTCCTTCTGTTTCATGGACACTGGGGTGGCTCAGTTAGGAGAAAGCTGGCAGGTGACTGGTCTGGCGGGTCCAGGACAGCTTCACTCACCTGCCCTCTGTCATGGAGGGGCAGCTGGGATCCCGCGATCCGCTGGAACCTCATCCTCACTCAGGAGCACTTCACAGGCCTCTCTAGGAGGGTGGTCAGCTGTGTGATGGCTCAGGACTTGAAGAGAGCAAGGTGGAAAGTTCCAGTCCTCCAGAAGGCTGGGCCGTGGATTGTCAGGGCGTCCCTTCTGTCGCCTTTCTCTGCCGAGGAAGCCTCATGCTGCCCAGATGCAAGGCGGGAGCCGAGGGCTCCACCTCTCAGCGGCGGGAGTGCCGGGTGTCTGCGCTACGACTCCCTCTACCCAGAAGCCCCACCTCGGCCTTTCCTGAGCTGAGTGTTCTGGTGTTTACCTCCTCGATTCCAGCCTTCCTGATCTGTTGGTGGTCTGTGCCCTCTCTCCCTCTCTCCCTCTCCCTTCTCCTCTCCCTTTCTGGGTGTTGTCTGGTGGCTTGCCTTCATGGAAGGTGGGATTTGCCTCTCTTTGCCCCTTCTGCCCCCACGCCCGCCTGCCCGCCATCCAGGGGGTTTTGCCTGCCTCTCCTGCACTGGAAGCTGCTGCTTGGATCTCATGTCTTTCTCTTGAGTTAATCATTTATTTTGACATGAGGCACATACCTTTTATAGGCTCTTGAGAAAGTGCGAGAGAGTTTTTTGGAGGCCTTGAATTATTGAAAATGGTTTTATCTGCCTGACTGCTAGTTTGGCTGAGTCTGGAACTTCAGGCCAGAAATCATTGACCTTAAGAGTTTTGCAAATTTTCTCCATTTTCTGCAGCTTCTACTGCTGCGGTTGAGAACCTTGATGCCATTCAGATTCCTGATTCTTTCTCTCTCGACATTTCGTGTGAAAATTTTCAAACATATGGACAAGTTGTAAGGATGCTCCATTGAACTCTCATATACCCAACAGCGGGGTTCTGCAGTTAGCACAGCTGTCTGCGTTCCCTTCCCTTCCCCTCGCCATCCAGCTTACCCCTTCCCTTCCCCTCGCCATCCAACTTACCCTTCCCTTGCCCTCGCCATCCCGCTTACTTATCTTGCTGCATTTCAGGTCAGTTGCAGACATCAGTCTGCTTTGCTCCAAACACTTTGCAGGCGTATTCTTATTAGTTTGTGATTCTTCTTTCAAAGGTAAGGTTTACATTCAGTGAAGGGCACAGGTCTTAAGAGGACCATTTAACGAGTTTTGACAAACATGTTCTCCCATTATGGCCCCAGAGAGCACCGTCACACCGATGCCACCCTTCCCCACCCAGACCGTGGCAACTGCAGGCTGATACTTTTCCACCATGGATTAGTTTTATGTGTTGTAGAATTTTATGTCAGTAGTGGTTCCTGGTTTTTATGTACAGCTGTTTCTCACCTGCAGGTTCTTTCCTTTATCCTCAGTAGTCTTAGTTTTCTTAACTTTATATTCCAACACTTCTGTTAAGTATTTGATTCCTCATTTTGGTTTCCATGAGCTCTGTTTTGTTCTGAGTGTTCCTTTTGTAGCATCTCATTCTCATGCAGTAGTTGCAGTAGCTTTTCTTATCCTTCCTAAGGATTTTAGTGATAGCTTTCTTTTAGTGGGGGGTGGAGGAGTGGGGGCGGATGTTCTCCGTGTGTGTGTGTGTTTCTAAAGACCTGGGGTCTCACCGTGTTACCCAGGCTGGACTTGAACTCCTGGTCTCAAGGGCTTCTCCTGCCCCAGCCTCCCGGGTAGCCGGGACTGCAGGAGTGCCATGCCGTGCCTGGTGCCTTCCCTGCATCTTCAGCATGGCCTCTGCCGAGCACCTCGGGGAGTCAGCCCTGTCTTCTGCAGAGGTGGGAGGCCTGCCCCCAGTGCTTCTTGGGTTAGGCCTACCGTGCCCCACCCCGCCGAGTTCTGTGGTGCCACAGACTTGGAGCTTTGTAGGTTCCTGTCCTGTGGATCAGGGGGAGTGTGGGTTTCCTCCCTCCAGGAGAGGGCTGGGCTTCTCGGTCTGAGGCGTTTCCTGCTGTCCCTGCACTTCCAGGCTCCTCCGTGGTCCTGGTGCTGCGTTTCCTGCCCTTCCTCTTCTACCCTGTAGTTATGCCTTGAAAAAAGAAAATGGTCCGTTTCTGCTGTTTTTAGTGGGATTTTACCCACTATTTTTTATGTGTTCAACCCCCTATGTTACTCAGAAGTCTTGTGATTAGGTTTTTGACCAAATCTTAGGAACTGTCATGGGGGTGGCCGCTGGTGTTTCTTGCGTGTTCATGGTGTCGGGGCCAAGTGCACCACCTGTGCTGGTCCATTCACTCAGGAGCACCAAGCACCTGGCCCGTGGAGTCCCCTCACATGTCTGTTTACTCAGGAGCACCAAGCACCTGGCCTGTGGAGTCCCTCCACACGTCCATTTACTCAGGAGCACCACGCACCTGACCCGTGGAGCCCCCCCACACAGGTCGGGAACATGGCCGAGGTACCCAGCCCAGAGGGCGATGAGCAGAATTACACCAGATGTGGGGGGTGCTTCCCTGCGGTTGCAGACCCTGGGTGGGGAGGGAGCAGTACCTGGGCCGGTGGCTGCTCTTGGGGATAAGCCCTGGTGCCAGTGTGTTGGGGGGTGCCAGGGACACAGCAGGTGCTGGCGTTGCTGCCTCTGTGTCAGGGTCTCTCTCTCTCTAGGGGCACACAGGCTGGAAGCGCAGTCCTAGTTGAGCTTTCCTAGTTTCCAGGTGGGGGGATGAGGCACAGGACATGGCCAGCTCAGCCCCTTCCTCTCAGTCCTGTCCAGCTCGGCCCCATCTTCTCCGTCTGTCCTGTCCAGCTTGGCCCCTTCTCTCCATCCTGTCCGGCCTGGCCCCTTTCTCTCCGTCCTGTCCAGCTCGGCCCCTTCCTTTCCGTCCGTCCTGTCTGGCCTGGCCCCTTCCTCTCCATCCTGCCCAGCCCACCCCGGTCCCTTTGAAGCATCATCCTCTCCAGCACTGTGTGCTGGGACTCAAGTCTCGGCTCTTCCATCTTCACCCTTTGTGACTTGGGGCAGCAATCACTGACCTCCCTGGGCCTCTGTCTTACCATCCGTGGAAGGGACTTGTGAGCGTCTCACGGAACACCTGAGGTGAAGGAAGGGCGTCGGCCTCCGTCCTACCGTCCGTGAAAGGGATTTGTGAGCGTCTCTCACAGGACACCTGAGGTGAAGGAAGCACGTCACATCTTTGACCTTCTTAAAATGCAAGATTGTTTTTGATTTAATCCTTTGTGTTCCTTGTGGGGTTCTGCATCCAGAGGAAAGGAGAAAGGAAATGGAAACTCTGCAGAAAATCCAGAGGCCTGGCATCAGGCTCCCAGTCTGATTTTGCCACCGCTGTAGGGGAGACGCAGCAACATCCTGTACCCTGAGGGCACGGCTTCAGGAACAGCTCCGGGCCTGAGGGCGCCTCTCGCCTGGCGGTGTCTCAGGCCTCTGCCCTCCTAAAGGGACTCAGGCCAGTGGGCGGGACTGTGGGATGGGACCGGGAGGCTGAGGGGGTGAGGGTGGCGGGCAGGCTCCGGCTTTTCTTCCCAACCAGACTCTAGATCTGGGGGCAGGGCATCCTGGGTCTGTCGGCTGAGCGCATGTTAAGAGGAGGAGGAACAGAAGGCGTAGGAACCCCCACAGGCCTGTCATGTCTCCTGCCCTCCCCCGACCTGCATCCAGCTCTTAAGGGGTTTGGAGTACTTGCCCCTCCCCTTCCTTTGGAAAGTGTTTCTTAGAGTTTCTTGGTTGTCATTCATTTCTGATTGGAATTCCCATAGTGAGAGACTGTCTTGGTTTTGTGCTGGCCTAGGGGCTGCCACGTGCCCTGTGCTGCTGAATGCACCACGGCTGTGATCCTTGTGCCCCCTCCACGTGCTGTGTCCAGCGTGCCACGTCCCCTCTTCCAGGCTTCTGCTGCCCACTGCACGCACTGCATCCAGCGTGCTGTGTCCTCTCATCCAGGCCTCTGCTGCCCCCTCCACGTGCTGTGTCGTGTGTGCCGTGTCCCCTCGTCCAGCCCTCTGCTGCCCCCTCCACGTGCTGCGTCCAGCGTGCCGTGTCCTCTCATCCAGGCCTCTGCTGCCCCCTCCACGTGCTGTGTCCTGTGTGCTGTGTCCCCTCGTCCAGCCCTCTGCTGCCCCCTCCATGGGCTGTGTCCTGTGTGCCGTGTCCTCTCGTCCAGCCCTCTGCTGCCCGCTGCTCTCTTTGGGATTTCCATTGTTTCCCCTTCCCCTTCCTTTCCTGGTTTTCTTCCCTAGTGCGGGGGCCCTTCCTGCTGCTGCGGGGCCCTGCTGCGGCCTCTGCCTTCCTTCCCTGGTGGTAGTGAGACTGGCCGAGACCCAGGAGAAGCCTGGAGACTGTCCTAGATTTCGGGAATGGTGCTACACAGGCTTGCTGGCTTGGGTTAGGGCCCTAGGCCCTGCCTCCGGGTTGCCTGGAAGCCGCCAGCCGGGCCTGGACACCTCTGTGCCTCCTGTCACCTCGGAGCAGCAGAGCAGCAGCCCAGGAACAGGTCACGGCCTTCGCCTGTGTTACGTGGCCACCGGCCTGAAAGCCCCTGCAGACCGTGTGTTTTGGGAAGTCGATTTAACTGAACAGAGCACAACTGAGAAGGGGCTGCCTCCCTCCCCAACCACCCTCGTTGCCTGGGACTGCTTGTCCAGGAGCTGGGCCTCGGGTGTCTGGTCTCTGGGCCACATACACTAACAAGGCCAAGCTCAGCAGTACCCCCGGGGTCCTCAACCACCAGGTGCCAAGGTCTGGGCCCGACCTGCTCTGGGCGCTGTGGGCACCGCTCAGTCATTCTCTGCAGGTGACCGAGGAGACATCTGATTTCTCATTAACAATGAACAACCCTGAGAACATCAGTGGGGTTTTATTCGTTGTGTCAGACAGCTCAGCGACGCGGAGAAATGGAAGTGGAGTTGATTTGGCCGTTGTGGTGAGAGATGGCCAAGGCGTAGGAGAGAGTTTGGGGAAAGCTTTTCTTCTGGACATTTGTTGACTTTGATGAGTAAGTGGAGGGCTTTATTTGTAACTTGAAGTCTGAGATTTGTCATGTCAGTACCTAAACTTTAATTTGTTTGTACAAATAATGCCACGATTTAATTTTTTTTTTTTTCTTCCTGAGACGGAGTCTTGCTCTGTCACCCAGGCTGGAGTGCAGTAGCGCGATCTCCGCCCCCTGGGTTCAAGCGATTATCCTACCTCAGCCTCCCGAGTAGCTGGGATCACAGTCGCGTGCTACCACGGCTGGCTAATATTTTGTATTTTTAGTAGAGACGGGGTTTCACCGTGTTAGCCAGGATGGTTTTGATCTCCTGACATCGTGATCCTCCCGCCTCGGCCTCCCAAAGTGCTGGGATTACAGGGATTACAGGCGTGAGCCACCGGGCCGGGCCCATGGTTTGAATTTTTTTTTTTTTTTTTTGAGACGGAGTCTTGCTCTGTCGCCCAGGCTGGAGTGCAGTGGCGCAATCTCGGCTCACTGCAAGCTCCGCCTCCCGGGTTCACGCCATTCTCCTGCCTCAGCCTCCCGAGTAGCTGGGACTACAGGCGCCCGCCACTGCGCCCGGCTAATGTTTTCTATTTTTAGTAGAGATGGGGTTTCACCGTGTTAGCCAGGATGGTCTCGATCTCCTGACCTTGTGATCCACCCCCCTCGGCCTCCCAAAGTGCTGGGATTACAGGCGTGAGCCACCGCGCCCGGCCTGAATTTTTATGAAACTGGAGCTAATTAATTTTTTCAGACGAGTGGGAGTGTAGCAAACAGCCCCTCTCTGTTGCCCCTTTTTCCTACCAAGGCCCCTCCAGGCTGCCTCTTGCCTGGTGAGTGTGAGGGGATGGGTGGGCGCAGCCTTGTGGGATGGTGCTCTGTGGCAGGGCTGACAGTTTCTGGGTGTGTGGCCTGTGGGTAGCCTTTGTACTGGGTGCACAGTCCCTGGCTCCTCCCTCCCAACACCTTCACCCCGAGCGGCCTTGGAAATGGGGCTCCTGGCAGCTCTGCAGGCACCGTCAGAGTCAGAGGGAGGGCGAGCAGCTTTTGGTTTCTGTTTAAACAGCGTCCTGTCACTCCCTCCTCTCCTAGTGCGGATCGGACCTGCAGCTTCTGTGTTGAGAGGGAAACTTGAAACCCTGAGCTATGGCTTGTTTTGTCTTTGATTGGGAAACCCAATTCAGGTTTGTGAACCTGGGCCAAGTGTAAGAATTCCCACAGTTTTCCTCACCACCTCTCCTCCCCCACCCCGACAGTGAAGCATCTTAGGCTTCGGAATTCTCGCTCGCCTGACTCAGGCTTGTTAGTTTTCTAGGAGCAACTCCTGTGGCCCCCGTATAGGGAATTTCTTCAAAGGTGCCTTTACACACACAGCAGTCAGGTACAGAAGTCATCTAGTTAAATTGCACAAGGACAAGTAAAATTTAAAAAATTAACACTCAGATCTTCTTTTTTGTCTTGCTACAAATAACAGTGGAAAACCTAGCAATGAAAATAGATGTGAACAGACAAAAGGCCAGTGGGGCTGGTCCCTTCTCATCCTCTCCCGTGTCTCCTGGAGGCTTCTCCACCTCTGTGTCTTCCCTCTCCCTCCTGCCTCTGCTGCCGGCTTCTCCACCTGTGTGTCTTCCCCTGCTCTGCTGCGTCTTCTCCACCTCCGTGTCCCCCTCTGCCAGCTGCGTCAGTGCTACTTACTGGGCTTGGTCTTCAGGGCCACTGTTTCTCCTCAGCTAAGTCCTGAGAGTCACATTTCCATTCATTGCAGTGAAATCTTTTCCTTCATGTATTTCCAGACCTTGGTTTTGGCTCCTTTTCATATCTTCCTTGTTTCCTCGCTGTGGTTTTCATTTCTCCTTTCATCTCCTTAACCTGGTTTTCGATAGTGTCTTTTAGGTTATCTCAAGTTCATTTCAAGTTCTGAAAGTAAGGATAAAAGTCAGAACCGCGTTGCGCTGCGTTGCACTGGCAGTCGCTAGGCGTTGTTCCAAGCACGTGGATAAACTGAGAGTCCTCGTGGTTGCCCCGGGGGTGGGACTGCCATCGTCCAGAGAGACCCGCTCTTGCCCGTGATGCCGCATGGGTCCCTCTTGCAGGATGTGACCTTGATGGTCTTGATCTCCTGACCTCGTGGTCCTGACAGGCTTTGCGTCCTGTCACCTCAGCCAGGCAGGACCTTCTGCTAGAACCCCCTTCACTGGGAGCTGGAGGAGAGAGCTGTGCACCATCTGGAGGCAGAAGCGAAGCAGCAGCCCCCGTGTGCTTGTGCGGCAGCTCCTGGGGCTGTGCTGTTGCTGGTTGTGTGTGCTGACACCGGACCCGCTGCGGTGTGGCTGTGCTTAGACTCTGGTGACTTGGCCCCCATGGCCTCATCAGCCCTGATCCATCCCTGCACTGAATTCCTGTGGGGCTTGTGGTGAGTCTGGACTGACTCAGCTTTCTAAAATCGGAAAAGCAGAAGTTAACAGGGCTACGGAGATAAATGGACAGACCCAGTATCCTCCTGAGAGCTCAGAACACCTCTCAGTTAGTGATAAATAAATATGTAGCGGAGATATAGATATGTATAAAATGCACATTACATACTATGTGTGTACATACAGTATTTCAACAACAGGGGCAACTGGCTTGATTCCGTAATTGATATAGAATCCTGAGCCAGCCGTTGGAGAATACACGTTTGTAGACACCTGAAGAGCATTCACAGATATTACACATCAAGGCCATAGAACAAGTCTCGAGACATTCCAGAGACTCACTGGCGTACAGACGGTATTCCATGCTCACAAAGTAATGAAATTAAAAACTGGATACAGAACCGTAAGGGAAAGGTGATAATTTTTACTTAGAAGATATACAAATGTCTAAATCACATGAGTCAAAGAAGTCTCAGGAGAAGTTTTGAAATAAAAAGTTAAAAAAGTTTAAAAATAAAAACAAGTTAAAAAAAAAACAGTCACAAAATTATTCCATCTAAAATTTTGGGAAGCAACTAAGGAAACTTAAATCCTTAAACAGGTATGACGAAGTTGTGGCCTGCAGGCCCGATGGGGCCTCGGCCTGTTTCTATCCAGTTTTCGAGCCAAGAGTGTTTTTCACAATTTAAAAATGTCACCCATAAGAATAAACACAACCAAGCAGAGTCTGCGACGTGGACTGCACGTGGCCCACAGGGCCTGAGGTTCCCTCTGGCCGTGGCAGGAATCGCTTGGTGACTCGGCCTCAGACGCACGCACGGAAAAGGGGAAAGGTTCGCTCTGCAGAGGGCGGGTGGGAGGAGGGCAGTGAGCAGAACCCCGGAAATGGAGGAGGTGGAAGACAGAGATGGGAAAGGACATGCAGAGCCAGACGCAGCCCTTAGAGAGCTGATGGGACCGCTAAACGCGTGGCCAACGGGCAGAAAGCAGGAGCCTTACGCACGGAAGGGAGCCCTCATGTAGTCGCCGTGGAGATGGAAAATGGCGTGTTAAGAATACCTTTTGCCAGGAAATTTGGTAGCTCAGGCAAAATAGACATTCTGAGAGAAGCATAATTTATCAAAGTTGACCCAGGTAGGAGTAGAAAAGTGACTCCTTGCTGCTTCAGTACCTCTGCTTGTAAGTTGAACAATTACTGTTGACCCCATAGGATTTTCAATGATTTTGTTGAGACGCAGTTCACATGCCATTCAGTTCTCTCGTTAAGTGTACAGTTCAGTGGCTTGTGATGCATTTGCAGAGTTTTGTGGCCATTGCCACAGTCGGTTGTAGGAACATTTTACCCCACGCTCCTTCGCTGCCATCCCCAAGCCCCCATCCTCCCCATCCTAGACACCGCAGCTGTATGCTCTGTCTTTGCGTCTGCCCGTTCTGGACGTTTCCTGTGAATGGAACCGTGCCCCCTGTGGTCCTCTGTGGTGGCTCCTTGCCCTGAACGTGGTGTTGGCGTGGTCCATGGGCATCGCAGTCCCCAGCAGTGCCCCTGTTCTTTTCCTTGTTGAAGCCTGTTCCATCGTGTGGCGTCTTTGTCAGCTCAGGCTGCAGAAACAAGACGCCACAGATGGGGGCTCACGCAGCACAAATGCTTCCCTCACGGTTCTGGAGGCGGGTGTCGGAGATCGAGGGGCTACGCCGGGTGCGGTGGCTCACACCTGTAATCCCAGCACTTTGGGAGGCCAAGACGGGCGGATCACGAGGTCAGGAGATCGAGACCATCCTGGCTAACACGGTGAAATCCCGTCTCTACTAAAAAAAATACAAAAAACTAGCTGGGCGAGGTGGCGGGCGCCTGTAGTCCCAGCTACTCGGGAGGCTGAGGCAGGAGAATGGCGGGAACCCGGGAGGCGGAGCTTGCAGTGAGCTGAGATCCGGCCACTGCACTCCAGCCTGGGCGACAGAGTGAGACTCCGTCTCAACAAAAAAAAAACAAAAAACAAGATCGAGAGGCCAGCAGGCTCGGTTTCTTCCGAGCTCCCCTGGGCCTGCAGGCGCTGCCTTCCTGCCGCGTGCTCGCCACTCGTTCTGTGTCTGGGTGTCCTTATTTCCTCCTCTTATGAGGACACTGGTCATAGCAGATCTGGGCCCCACTCGCGTGGCCTCATTTTACCTTACGCATCTCTAAGGGCCACATCTCCAGATACAGGCACTCGGGGGCACTGGGATTCAGCCCACGACGTACGTGGAGGCCGCGTTTTATTATCCATCCGTCAGTTGGTAGACATTTGGGTTGTTTCCCTGCAGGCTGCTGTGAATAAAGCATTTGTGTGTGAGGTTTTGTGTGGATGTGGTTTTTGTCTTGGGTACAGGCCTGGCCATGGATCATAAGGCTGTTTGGAGAGGTAAGGGAACGAACACACCCGGAGCTCAGAACCGTGTCTGGCATGCGACGCGTTCTGTTTCGAGGCCGGTGACGAGGATGCAGAGCAGCTCCTGAGGATGGGAGCTTGTGATGCAGCTGCCTCTTTATGTGCGATGGGAAGGTGGCTACTCAGCTTTCTCTCTCTCTCTCTCTCTCTCTCTTTTAAATTAATTTATTTTGTTGAGACAGGTTCTTGCTCCGTTGCCCAGGCTGGAGTGCAGTGGTGCGATCATAGCTCACAGTATCCTTGGCCTCCTGGGCGTGAGTGGTCCTCCGACCTCAGCCTCCTGAATAGCTGGAACCACAGGCATGTGCCACCGTGCCCAGCTGAGTGTCGCATCTTTTTTCTCCTTTTTTTTTTTGAAGGGTAGGGCTTTGCCATGTGACTGGTCTCAAAGTTCTGGGCTTAAGCGGTCCACCTGTCTCAGCCTGCTAAGGTGCTGGGATTACAGGTGTGAGCCACTGCATCCTGCACCCGCCCCTCTTTTTTTTCTTCTTTTTTTGAGTCAGGGTCTTGCTCTATTGCCCAGGCTGGAGTGCAGTGGCTCAGTCACGGCTCACTGTAGCTTTGACCGCATGGGCTAGATCAGTCCCCCCACCTCAGCCTCACAAGTAGGTGAGTCTCAGGGGTTTGCCACCACACCCAGCTGATTTTTTCGATTTTTTTGTAGAGACAGGGTCTCACTATCTAGCCCAGGCTGGTCTTGAATTCCTGGCCTCAAATGATCTTCTCATCTTGGCCTCCCAAAGTATTGTGATCACAGGAATGAGCCACTGTTACTGGCCCCAGCTTTCTTTTGGTTAGTGTTTTCTCAGTATATTCTTTTCTGTCTTTTAATCTTTTTATATCCTTACATTTTAGGTATATGTTGATTAAAAATCTACCCTTTGATTTTAAGCTGGTGAGTTCATTTGCTTTACTGACATGTTTGGATGTCTTTGTCTTACTATTTGAATTGCTTTTTCAGATTTTTCTTTTGTTTTTAAAAATTGTGGTTTCTATTGTGTCCCCCAACCTGGTCCCATTCCACATCTTCTTCCTTATTGGTTTGGAAAAATCATATATTCCGTTCCTTGTGTTTTCTTCAGTGGTCGTCTTCAGCTTGTACCATGAATGTTAAAAGCCAACAGCTAGCTTCTTAGCCTCCCCTCCAAATCACACACAGCCTACCCTGACCTTGATCGCTTTCCACCTGACATACTTGACATCGTTGAGTTTTTAGTTCTTCTTGCTGAATATTAGGCATTACAGGTTGAGCACCCTGAATCCGAAAATCCAAAACTCATAACTTTTTGCATGCTGACTTGACACTCTGTGGGTGATGGGTTGCAGTCAAAACACAGGTAAACAATGCACAGTTGATTCAGCACCCGGGGGTAAAGATCCTTCCAGCCCCCTTCAGCTTGGAGAAATCCTTTCCACGTAAGACCGTGTTCCCTCATGCAAGCACGTCCACAAAGGGCGATAAAATGGCGGGGGTGCTGGCCGGACGCAGGCACTGCGGGCTCCTTACGAGGCTCCACACAGGCGAGACCTGTGCGCTCTGCTAATGTGTGTGTGTCCCCTGCTCTGTGGTGTCCAGATACTGTTGACAGTGTCAGAAAGGCCTGCAGATTACTTGTGTGGGTAACGGTGGTCAGAAAAGGAGCAAGCATTCATGTTCACACATCGCACAGAGAGCCAGGCTGCTGGAGGGAACTGGGCAGCAGTGTAAGAGCACGGTGCTGGAGTGGGTGCCAGATATGACCTCAGAAACAGGAGGAACGGTTGACGTTCTGTGCTGAAATGATGACCAGAAAAACACTGCACAAAGCTACAGGTGAAGTTTCCATCATGTATTGAAAGAGTGGATCTGTCAGCATCGCAGTGGACCCAGGCCACTTAACAGCACCAATCGCAAGGCAAGCAAAGCTCAGTGTAAGGCTCCTAATCACTTTCACGAAGCTCTGTCCTTGTGACTCACCACCTATGAAAGGCCACACCTCCTAACACCGTGCCCTTGGGAGTGAGGATTTCAGCAGGAATTTGGGGGAACACAAGCATTGGGGCGTCGCATCTGCCCGTGGCCTTCCTCCAGTGGCCTTCCTCCCTGTGGCCCTCCTCCCCGTGGCCCTGTGCCCCGTGGCCTCTCTTCCCCTGCCAGCTGCCCCCTCACCCTGCTCTCAGCCTCACAGACCCCTCTTCGTCCTGTGTGGGCCACTTTGGCCCCCACCATCCCTTCCGGGACATGCAACCCTATGTGGTGCCACCTGATGCTTCAGGACTGAATTTTCAGGAGGGGCAGGGAAAGGTGTTTGCTTTTGTAAAAAATTTTTTTAGAGCCAGGGTCACTCGGTTGCTCAGGCTGGAGTGGGTGCAGTGGTGTAGTCACGGCTCACTGCAGTCTTGGCCTCCTGGACTAAAGCGATCCCTTCCACCTCAGCCTCCCAAGTCACTGTGGCACTATGGGTGTGTGCGACCACACCCAGCTAATTTTTTTTATTTTTTGAAGAGTTGGAATCTCACTGTGTTGCCCAGGCTGGTCACGAACTCCCATGCTCACGTGATCCACTCACCTTGGCCTCCCAAAGGGCTGGGATTACAGGTGTGAGCCACTGTGACTGGCCAGGTGTTTGCTCTTAAGAAACCATTTCTCTCTTTCTGTGTGTATGTGTGTTTTGAGGTAAAATTTCACATAACATAAAAATAACCATTAGGCCGGGCGCGGTGGATCACGAGGTCAGGAGATCGAGACCATCCTGGCTAACACGGTGAAACCCCGTCTCTACTAAAAAAAATGCAAAAAACTAGCCGGGCGAGGTGGCGGGCGCCTGTAGTCCCAGCTACTCGGGAGGCTGAGGCAGGAGAATGGCGTAAACCCGGGAGGCGGAGCTTGCAGTGAGCTGAGATCGCGCCACTGCACTCCAGCCTGGGCGACAGACGAGACTCTGTCTCAAAAAAAAAAAAAAACAAAAAAAACCATTAACTTTAAAGTGAATAATTCAGAGCATTTAGTACATTCACAGTGTTGCACAGCTACTATTTCTGTCTACTTTTGAGACATTTTTATCACCAAAAAAATATGCTGGTGTCCATTCACATAGTCATGACACATGACTGTTTTCCCAACCCCTGGCACCTGCCAGACTGTTTTCTGCCTCTACGTTTGCTTATTCTGAGAATTTCGTACACATGGAATCTGCAGTGTGTGACCCTTTGTGCCTGGTTCATCTGTATTGTAGCATGTGTCAGGCCTTCATTTGTTTTTATGGCTGAATAATATTGCTTTGTATGGCTAGACCCCTTTTTGTTTCTCTGTCAGTTGATGGACACTTAGGTTTTCCCACCTTTTGGCTCTTGTGAATAATGCCTCTGTGAACATTTGCGTACAAGTGTCTGTTTGGATCCCTGTCTTCCCCTCTTTTGGGTGTGCTCACTGAGTGGGACTGCTGGAGCGCGTGCGGACCCTCGGTGTGCTCACTGGGTGGGATTGCTGGAGCGCGTGCGGACCCTCGGTGTGCTCACTGGGTGGGATTGCTGTACTGCGTGCGGACCCTCGATGTGCTCACTGGGTGGGATTGCTGTACTGCATGCGGACCCTCGGTGTACTCACTGGGTGGGATTGCTGTACTGCGTGCGGACCCTCGGTGTGCTTACTGAGGCGTCCCCAAGCTGTTTCCACACATGCTGTGCTGCTCTGCGTCCCCACCAGCAAGGCACACAGTTTCTGGTTTCTCCGTGTCCTCACCAACATCTGTGTTGTTCTTTTTCAAAAAATTATAGTCATCCTCGTAGGTGTGAGGGGGTATCTTGTGGTTTTAATTTGAACTTTTCTTGGTGACGAATGACATTGAGCATCTTTTCTTGTGCGCCTTGGCTGTTTGTGTATTTCTTTGGATAAATGTCTAGTCAAGTTCTTTGACCATTTTCAAATTGGAATGTTTGTCCTTTTGTTGTTGAGTTGTAAAAGCTGTTTGTATCTTCTGGATGTTAAACTCTTATCAGATTTATCATTTGCAAATATTTTCTCCCATTCTGTTGGTTGTCTTTTCTTTCTTTTGATAATATCTTTGTATTGTGTCATGTTTAAACATTTCACCGTTGTTTTAATTCTCTCTTTTTAGTTCTTTTCTCTATGTGTGCGGTTTTGGGGTGTGTGTGATGTGTACATACACACATACACATATATGGGTGTCTAAAAAGTATTTTAATTTTTTTGCTTTAAAAATTGGAAACTTTTAAATTGGAGTTGAGATTCTGTGTGGAGTAATTTATTGTCGAATGAAAGGAAAGTGTGAAGCTTATCAGGTGTTGTTACCTGACACGTCCACAGCAGCCATGTGGATGGTGCAGCCTTGCTGCTTGTCAGGTGTTGTTACCTGACACGTCCACAGCAGCCATGTGGATGGTGCAGCCTTGCTGCTTGTCAGGTGTTGTTACCTGACATATCCACAGCAGTCATGCGGATGGTACAGCCTTGCTGCTTGTGAGGTGTTGTTACCTGACACATCCACAGCAGCCATGCGGATGGTACAGCCTTGCTGCTTGCGCCTCATGGTTTTACCTTTGTTATTTTAATTTGTTTTAGTTTTTTTTGAAACAGGGTCTTGCTGTGTCACTCAGCCAGGAGTACAGTGGTTTGATCCCAGCTCACAGCAGCCTTGACTTCCCAGGCTCAAGTGATCCTCCTACCTCAGCCTCCCAAGTAGCTGGGGCTACAGGTGCACACCACCATACCTGGCTAACTTTTGTATGTTTTTGTAGAGATGGAATCTCCCTATGTTGTCCAGGCTGGTTTCGAACTCCTGTGCTCAAGTGATCCTCCCGCCTCAGCCTCCCAAGGGCTGGGATTACAGGCATGAGCCATTGTGCCCAGCCAGCTTTTGTTGTTTTTAAAAGTTGAAATTCATGGTTTTGGGTCAAAGCTAAGCTGTGACATAGGAACATGAAGTGATCTAGTTATGTTTGGTTATGCACTATGTGCGGAAAGCAACCTCTTCATGAATCTTTTAATGAACATCTTTCTGCCTGGAAAAAACCCTTTACCTACTAAACTTATTTTCACACCTTCCTAAGTTTGTTGTCTTCCGTGTTTTTGCTAGCTCCAGGCCCATTCGGCATTTAAAATAAAATGCAGGTTGGCCAGTCTGGCTGGGGAGTTATACAGGTACTACGGCTGGAGAATCCCAGTTGACTTGAAATTCAGGTTTTGCTTGTGAAAGTAGCTCGCTCGGGCTTCTGGTGATGACAGTGCTGTGAGGACTGCCTGGTTCGCTGGGTGTGCCTCACAGACAGGACACTTTTTAGGGTTGCTTTTGAATGTGCCTGAGGTGAGGTTACCGTGTTGTCCTTGTACTCATCTTCACAGTTTCTGACCCTTCTGTGGGTGGAAAATCGACTGTGTGAAGGGCCTGTTGGTGTGAACGGGCCCCGCTCAGCCCGGCCTTGGCTGTCTTAGGATCCCCGCTTGGTGGCAAGGAGGGTGCGGCTCGTGGGTGGCTGCCTGGGGCTGCCCCATGTGGACTTGTTGGGACTTTGTCTTGATGAGAGAACTGCTGTCAGGTGGTGCTTCCTGCAGTGGGTATGAGTGTGGCTCTCAGTGTCTCTGTGGGGCCGGGGGTCTTGGGTGGCAAGGCTGGGGCCAGGCTGCGTGGCAACCCCGAGTCCCACCCTCATTGTCGTTGCTCAGGACCCCAAGAGGCCATGAGGAGCCTGCTGGGTCTGAGTCCTCCCTACACGGACACACTGGCTTTCAGGAAAAGGAAGTCTCGTGGGTGGTCCAGCCTGCTGGGTCTGAGTCCTCCCTACACGGACACACTGGCTTTCAGGAGAGTGGGTCTCGTGGGTCGCGCGTGTCCTGTTGGGTGAGCAGACACGCCGGCTATGACTTCAGGGCTACGGAAGTTCCTCTGTGGTTTCCAGCAGTGTAGACTCCAAGTGTGCCCTGTAGTGAGGACAAAGAGTGCAGGTTGGAGTCAGAATTGTGGACAGGCTCCTGAGGACCAGCAGAGGCTGGAGGCCAGGGCCTGCCCGCCGGGAGTGTGGCTGTGGAAAGATTCCAGTCCATAGCGGTGGCTGCTGCCCAGACTCACCTGAATAAAGTGTCTTCAGAGCCACCTGTCCTGCCTGGTCATGGCAGTGACCCAGAAAGATTCATCAGTGGGCGGTGAGTTGGGAACAGAAGGAAACCCTTGAGGTAACTGGGTTGGAGACGGGCAGCAGGCTTGTCAGTCACTGTGCACTGGTGACGTGGCCTTTGGCCTCCCCAGCCGTCTGACCCTGGGCCTCGGGGTCTTGCTCTTGGACTTCATATGTCCTTGGGTATCAGCTCCAGCACTGCGGTCCTCTGGGCCCTGCTGCTTCTGAAGGGCCCGTGCCAGGGACACCGTCTTGGGGCCAGTGGCGGTCTGAGTGTGGGGGCTGGGAGTCCCAGGCAGTGAGTCATGGCAGAACTGGTCCCTGACTTCCTGGTTGAACCTTTAATTCTCCCGAACGCCTGTTTTTGCTTCTTTCAAGTTGTTGTGCTTGAGCCACTCTGTCATTAGCTGTGGGCGTTCTGAGTGCCCGCGCCCGATGTTGAGCAGAGCGGGCAGGAGCGCCCTGGCTTCAGGGAGGGCCCCCGCCCCCCACATGGCGGTCACGCTGCGCTGAGCGTCCCCTCCCCTCTGGTGGCCTTTCGCAGTGGTGGAGGGGCAGGAACTGACTGGCTCTTCTCCCTGTGGTGGCTGCTCGGGTGGCAGTGAGGGGACAGCGAGGGGGACAGACACAGGTGGAAGGAACCACAGTGGGTTTCATGAACCAGTGACAGTGGCTCAGGAGATCCTGAGGCTGTTTAATTTGCAAACAGCCATTACTTGGGATTGCTTGAACAGAAATGGTTCTAACTTAGAGCAGGAACCTGAGCAGGGCTGGCCACACTGGAATGCGGTGCCCACTGTGACGGCGCGGAGCCGGCAGACGCCACTGGCTTTGTTGGATAATGGAGAGAGCGCTGGCGTCTTCTGCCATCTGTGGTCGTCCTTGTGTGCTGTGCTTGCAGGCACCGTGGGTCTCCCTGGACGGGGTTCGGTTCCACCCCAGCGCCCTTGCCCTGTCTGTTCACCCGTGTCTGGGCTGTGTGAGAAGCACTTCCCTTTGTCCAAGCAGAGGGTCTCTGCTCCACCCCTGGGGGAGGCCAGGAGGCCCTTGTTGGATGCTCTGGAGGGCAGCACTGGGACATGGCCACTGCACCCGGCCCCCCCGGGGACTCAGGGGAGGAGCTCTTCAGGAGCTGTCGCTTGTGTTTAATTTTAATATAGCCGTGGCCCATCACAAGAAGAGTGTGGGCATTGGCAGCTTTGTCCCAGGTGCTGCAGGGTGGGGGTGGTGCCTGTTACTGCCTGCTGCTGGCGGGGGGGGTCAGCTGCACAGGATGCACAGCCTTGCGCCAGCGGCAGCCCCAGAGGCCGTGCGTAGGGCAGGCCCTGGTGGTCAGGGACCCACCCACTCCTGCCAGCGTTGGGCTTGGGATGTGCAGCCGGCTGGGGGCACACATTCATGCTGCAGGTCCCCGCGAGTCTGGGCTGTGAGCCCGGTGAGCCCTGAATTCCACCTCACGGCAGCTGCTGGTTCACGTCGGCTGCTGGTGTTGGCTGTTCACGTGATGCTTTTCTTTCTTGGGGGATGGATCAGTGGATGGAGAAATAAAGCTGTGTGGGCATAAAATCAGTGTTTGTTTATATCGATAGTCATCCCTTAAACTCAGATCCAGATCTGTCAAGAGACCTGAGCCCAGCCCTGGTGTTGCCGTGCACTGGCCGTGTGTCCAGAGACCTGAGCCCAGCCCTGGTGTGGCCGTGCACTGGCCAAGTGTCCAGAGAGGGCCGTGATTGTGGCTGTCAGCCCTGCCCATTGGAACTGCAACTCGATGAACTCACAGATTTATTTTGACAAGGTTTTCCTCTAAAGATGTGGGAGTCTTTGCACCTCACCAAGTTGTGCTGGTGCGGCCGTGGCACACACTGGGCTTTTTACATCTCTCTTCTGGGGAGTGAGTCAGTGGGCATAGGATGGCTAAAGTACAGGAATTTTAATAGGGAGTTTTCAAGTAAGTGTTCTGTTAGTATTACAGCTCATTTTAGAAAGTAAGGTACTTTCATAGAGAATGTTTAAAATTGTTAAGAGGTAGACAATACTTTTAAAAACCTGAAGGTCTTTTATTGTGGTGTGAGTTTATATTTATTTCCATCATTTTATATTTGTCAGATTTTTAGGCAGAAGGGTTTGCATAATGTCTGCCTGGAGAGCCTGAGCCTCTGTGGATAGAGCTGGGCCAGGCAGCCACTCAGCAGAGGAGCCAGAGCCGGGCCAGGCAGCCACTCAGCAGAGGAGCCAGAGCCGGGCCAGGCAGCCACTCAGCAGAGGAGCCAGAGCCGGGCCAGGCAGCCACTCAGCAGAGGAGCCAGAGCTGGGCCAGGCAGCCACTCAGCAGAGGAGCCTTCACCCAGAGACCAGCCTGGGGGTCTTTGGCCCGGACAGCACTAGATGGGGAGGTGGGAGCATGGCCTTGGGTTCCTTCCTCCTTGCAGTTTGGGTGAGTAACGTGTGATGAGGCCTAACAGGAGATTTATAACAAGTATAATCTCTCAGTCTTAGAGAAAAATGTTTCAAAGTGTGGGTTCTTAGCGTCTGTATTGAAAAAATTAAAAATTTAGTAAATTAAAAATTTAGTAAATGGGTGGTTTATTTTTCGATTTGAGGGTGATTTCTAAGCAAATGATGTATTTTGAGCGCAGGAGAGTGGCTCCACCATGTCTTGTTACTTAGGAGCTGTTTTCTACAGTGAGTTGGCCTCTCTGCCCGCGCACCTGTGTGGCCAGCCCCGGCTCCGCTGTGGCAGAAATCAGTCACCTGTGGGGTTACGGATGTCCAGGTGGCCACCCCAGGCCGGGGGCCTCCTTCGGTCAAGCGGGGCCGGGTGTCTGTCCTCTCGTGCGCCCGAGGTGGTTGCCGGCGTGCGGGTGTGACTTTGTCAGTGCGAGCTCTGAGTGGGGGTATCTGGTGACGCTGCCCCTCCTTGTTCTCCTTGTTCTTGCGGAGTGGCTGGGGAGAGGGTTGCTGGGGGCAATGGAGCCGACCACCTTTTGTGTTGACCTCTTGACCTCTCTCTTGGGAGGCTTAAAAAAGTGAAGATACGAGGATTGGATCGTAATTTCTTTGTGTTGCTTTCCAGTAGCCCAGGGACCAAGCACGCTGTGGGAACCAGACCTCGGTGTGCTGGCCCCGCCCTCCTCGTGGTGCCTGCGTCTGTCCAGGCTTTGTCCTCAGACCACTGCTTCACCACATTGGCTGCAGCTGGGTGGCAGATGCCCCCAGGGCTTTGGACTGTGCTGTGTGCCTGGAACCTGGAGGTGCTGTGGCCTCACAGCCCTGGGCACAGCATGGAGGCCAAGCGGTGTCTCTACAGGACCTGTCAGTGATGAGGGTGACCGTGCTCCAGCCAGGTCCTAGGGAAAGCTCTCCGATAGCGACGGCTTAAGCAGTTCTTAAAAATTGCAAGTGATCTGTGTTCTTGGAGAAAGACCGGGAGAGAAGCACTCACGATAAGGTTGCGCCGACTGTGTACGAGTAGCGAGCTAGTGGAGTTCCAGGCAGTGTGGTCCCGTGTGAGCAGGGAGGGTGCCGGCTGGGGGGCAGTGCTCGGGACGCAGTCTTTGTACCCAGTGCCCTCCCAAAAGTCTGCTCATCAGCGCCCCTCAGCCCAGCATTGACCCCTGGAGGGACTGGGTGCCTTCCCTGGGCTCAGACTGTGAGCCTCCTTGGGAAGCAGCACTTGGCTCCTGATGCAGCCTCAGATCCTGTTGGGAGAGCAGGATTGGTGAGGAACCTGGAGAGGAGTAGGAGGTGCTGCCTGATAGCAGAGGTGGGTGAAGGGGGCAGAGAGGGCAGCAGGGGCCCAGTTCAGTCCTGTCTGGTTTTCACGCGGAGGCTTTTATGGAGTTGTGCTTCTCGAGCCTTTCACACGCCTCACAGTGGCGGTCCGAGGTGGCGGCTGAGTGAGTTAACACCCTCAGGATTAAACGCAAAAGCATCTTCACTGGGTGCAGCATTTACAGTTTTGGTGCTGGAAGTTCTTAACCAGTGTTCTTAGGAGCCCTCTTCCCAGTGAAGGGAGCTGCCCGCCATTGACGCTCCCCAGGAGGTTTGTGGCGTGGCTGCCGTCTGTGTTGTGGCCTGGGACTTCCTTAGAGAGAGGTGTCATCTCTCGTGTGATTTACCAGCTTCACTTGTGCTTCCAGGGCTCTTTGAAGCATCCAACTTTCTAATTTCATGAAGAAACAAATGTAGTGCAGAGAACAGAAAGCTGCTTTGTGACCTGTGGGTGCCCAGCCTGTGGGGCTTCCTCGTCGCCGCCTCCCAGACAGATCGAGTGCCGACTCTCTGCTCTCCCGGACGTGGCCTTTCACAGCAGAGACGTTCTGTGCTCTTATTTTAACAACTGTAAGACTCTGAGCTTGGTGACAGTTGGGTGACCCGGGCTCTGTGTCTTCGTGTTGGCTAGGGTGTGTCATACAGCTGGCCTGGACTGCGTGCCTCCGTGTGGTGGGGACTCATGACTGTCCCCAGCACCTTGACAGAGGGTCCTTGACTCTTAGACCCTGCACAGTGGGTGGTGGCAGGTGGGGTCTCAGTTCACAGGCACAGGTGGGAGAGCTGCTGGGCCAGCGTGGCTGGGTGACTTTCCTGTGGAAAGAGTGGGCTTGGGGCTTTTGGTGCGTGATCCACCGAGGCTGGGGGGTGTGCTTGGGGCAGTGGGGGAGAGCAGGGCAGGTGATACATATCTGGGTACTCAGCCCCAGCAGCACAGGAAGATGCTGGGAGCATCCCTCCCCTGGGCATCGTGGGGACAGCGGGGTTCTGCTCCTGTTGGTGGGTGGGGCTCCTTGTGCCCCAGGGGCAGGCCAAGCACCAAGTCTGTGCTGTGCAGCGTGGCAGGCGTGGCAGACGTGAGGCTGCTCCCTGCAGGCAGCTGAGGGCCTCGGGATGGCTTCTCTAGCACGTCCTGTGGGAACTGGAAACCCAGATGTCAGTGGAACCAGGTGTTCTGTCCATCACTGCCTCTTGCCCCCTAGCAAATTCAGCCCTGGCATTTTTTTTTTTCTGAGCAAGTTGAACTGCATTTTTGGGACAGGAGCCATGGCTGTGTGTGCTGGTGCTGAAGGGAAGGTCTGCAGGGCTCTTGGGAGCTGCGTTTCCTGCGCTCGGGCTCTGCACCCAGGTCGAGGCTCCCTCCACATCAGCCCCATTGTGGGAGGGTGGCTCAGTGCTCTGGAGGGGCCCGAGCAGTCAGGGAGACACCCCCTGCCCACAGTCACCCACTCTGGGCTACGCGGGAGGTGCCCACGGTCCCACGCCTTCCTCGCGGAGGATGTGGCGGGCTGTCTGTGCCGTGGGGGTACTTGCTGCACTGTGCCCAGCCCTCACCGGCCAGTGCCGAAATGGGAAGGCCTGACGGGGCGATACAGTCTGCACCAGCTGTGTCTGCAGGAGTCCAGCACGATGCAGTTTATGCCTAGAAGTGATGTCTGTTTTTAAAATTAGTAAAACCTCATTAGTTATCAGAAGGTGTAACTATATGACGATTTTTTGTAGAGGGATTATTTCTGCCTTTGCAGAGAATGCCTGGATCCCTTCTGCCCCTTGGGGTCGCATACTGCAGGGGGCTGTGGTGCTCCGAGGGTTAAGTTGTTTCTGTCACCTGGAGGCTGCTTTTTCCTGAGGCGATTGGTGTTCAACAAATGACAAGCTGTCTAGAGAGAAGGGTTTTTAAATTACATGGCTGGGCTTGGGTTGCCAAAAGGAAGCCTCCTGGGGTATGTTCTATACTCGACATGCATTTGCTGTGTGTAATTGGAACCATGAGAAAGGTTTTTGTTCAGAGCTATTGGATAGTTTCCTTATTTTAAACCTGTTGAATCTGGAAAGAGTTGTTTTTGAAATTTTTTTCTGATAATGACTTTATATAAAAGTTTATGGCAAAGGAGTTTCTGTTCCACATGCCCCTCCCCCAGCTTTGTGGTCGCCCAGGTGCCTGGCTACTGAGGCTGGCCTGCCCCTTGTGTTCGGGTCCCGAGATGTCAGAGCTGGCAGCCCAAGGCTTCCTCTTTATCCTGAGCAGGAGAAGCAGGCCTCACTCCATTGTTCCCCCCAGGATATAGCACCTGCCGCCCTGGGATGCCTCAGAGCCAAGTGGCTTGGTTTTTCTGTTCTTGTTAAGGAAACTGATCATCTCACACCCTCTCAAGCTGTTTTACTTTGTGCAAATTAGATTCCTTTCCAGGGACCTGCGAGGAGAAACATCCTCAGCTTCTAGGGCTCCCTGGGATGTCGCCAGCAGCCAGGCCTTGGCAGCTGCCGCTTCACGTGTGCTGGCATGTGGGGCCCTGACGTCTGTTGCGGGTGTCATGGAACAGGATTGGAGGTTTCTGAGCGGCAGGAGGGCAAGGAGAAAGGCCCCAGGACTTTGCGCTGTGGCCTGGCCTGGAAGGAGGCCGGCTGGGCCCTTCTGGACGCCTGTAGCAGCACTGCCACTTGGGCAGAGGCCCCAGAAGCTGAGGTGGGGGTAGGCTTTGCTCCCTGCTGCTGGGACTCAGCCCTGCGGGAGCACAGGGAGGACAGCGGGAAGCCCACACCTCTGTGACTCTGTCCACAGCCGGGGAGAGCGGCCCAGTGTGCGTGGCCACCCACAGCCCTCTCAGGAACCGGCCTCTTCTCCTCAAAATAGAGGAGCGGCCAGGTCGGCCTCTGGCTAGACCTCCTCCGCCATCAGTTTCCAGCAGGAAGTGCTGGTCAGACTGAAGGAAGGCCTGCGTGTGTGTTGGCCCAGATGCCTGTTAGTGGACGTCGTGTCTGCACAGCTGTCTCTGGGTGGCTGATTCATCCCAGCAGCTGACTACACTGGTGCTGAAGAGAACCAGCTCTCATGGACTTGGGGACAGAAACCTGGGCTCCCCGACCCAGGTCAGGTCCTGGGGGTGTGGCGGGATCAGCTCCCGCAGCGCCTCAGTGGCCTGGGGTGGGGGGGTCTGTGTCCTCCCTTGGAGGCTTCTCACAGGGCTGCCAACCAGTGTCCAGGTGCACACGTTGGGCGTGGGGGGGGCCTCAGACCAGTGTCCACACTGGCCACTGCCACTCGTGGTTGTCTGTTGGGAATCGGTTCTGTCCGGTGGATGGATAAATTGGGACTCAGCGGTTTGCACCCAGATGCCCGAGGCGGTGGAGTTGCTGGGTGGTTGTGCCTGGGGCCGCCTGGAGTGGCATTGCAGTGGCTGCCCTTGGGGACCTGGACTGGCAGGGATGCCACATTTGTGTCACGCTTTTCCTCCTGGAGGTGCCACAGCCTATTAGTTTTGATGTGTGTTGGTCACGAACAGGCTGCCCTGTTAGCACAGAAAGTGAACATGAGCCGTAGAGAAAGCTCAGAGTGGACGTTGCAGGGCAAACAACTGATGGCCTTTTGGGTGTTACAGATTTGGTTTAGTTCAGATCGAGATAATCAGCTTGAACCCGCTTGTTAGATTCAGTGGCTTTCTCCCGCACAGTCGCCCTCTTGTTTGGTTTCGCGTCTCACACGCATTCCATAATCCTCACTCTTTCACTTTGTAGAAGGAAAACGTTCGACATTTACAAGAAGTGAGAGAGACTCTTGCAAATCATCCAGCAGGTTCTGGTTTGCGGATTGACGGCTGCACTGGCCGTTACTCTCAGTGCCTCCTGCCGGTGACGGTGCTGCCGGCTCTGCCCTGTGTGAGGAGGGCCTTGGAGAGCACAGGGCCCCCAGGCGGAGAAGGCTCCAGGAGGTGCTTTGCAGGAGGGAGTCATGGCTGAGAGAGGGAACGCGGAGCTGCTCTGTGTGGCCACGCGGGGCCTTCCAGAGTGAGTTGTGGGGTCCTGGGGTGAGAGCTGGTGGTGGTCTGACCACGGTGGGAGGGAGCTGTTGGGTCCTGTGGAGGCATGACTGCCGCAGTTGGGGTGGGCTCTGGGACTGGCGCTGCGTCTGGATGTGGAGGAGTGAGGAGGAGCCAGCCCTGAGCTGCACCCGAGGGGAGGGCTGGCCGTGGGCATGGGCGCTACACCAGAGGACGCCTCTGCTCTGGGCACTGGGCTTGAAGAAGCCTACAGCACATCCAGGTGGAGTGTCCTGAGGAAATGAGGCTGGGAGAGGGCTGGGCCCCAGGTAGGCTGGGGAGACCTTGGTGTCTGGCGGGGACCCCGGAATGTCCTGCCGCTCCCCTGGGCCTCTGTGTGCGGTGCCCTGCGTTGTGGCTGGGCTGAGAGGAGGCAGTTTCCCCAGCTGCTTACTCTGGCGAATTTCACATCCTTGATACCGCGGTATCTTTGAACTTTCTGTTTTGAAGAAAGTTCATTTTTATGTAGTTTTAGTAAGTGTATAAATGTGATAATCTTATTAAAAGTAATCACCATATGTATATAAAATAAACTGTGCAGAAACATCCATTTTTATTGCTGTTTATGGACCATAAAGATCCTTAGTTGCAAAAAGTCAGAGGGAAAATTTGCATATAATATTCATAGTCCTACAGTTGTAGCTCGTGGTGTTTTGCCTAAGATCATTTCTAGGTGCATTCTTCTGGGAGATAATGTATCCGATGACAGCTGCATGTGCAAATAACCGGCCTCTCATGTGTCCATGCCTGGAGTGCCTTTTCTCAGTGTGGTGTCAGTGAACTTGGTTGGTGGGTGTGCAGTGTACAGACAGCGTGTGCATGGAGGGGGTTGTGTGCAGAGCCCTGAGTGAGGCCCTGGGTGTGCGGGTGCTTCAGCACGAGGGCGTCCTGGGGAGGAGTGCTTGTCCGGGAGGCGGAGCTGGGTTGGGGACTTGGGTGCTCCTCCTGGCTCTGTGGGTCTCCATCGCTGGCTTCATAGCTGTGTTCCGTTTTCTTTGTTCAGCAGTTGATCTCAAGTATTTATTCCAAAGCACTTGAAATATATGAACCTAATAAATCAAACAAATACAGTAAAACTTGAGCTCCTTGGAACATCCCAATGTACTTACACCACATGTCCTAAAATCCTCTCGTGTCTACGTAAAAAATCATGTGTAGCCTGGGCAACATGGCGAGATCCCATCTCTACAGAAAATTTAAAAAGTAGCTGAGTGTGATGGTGGCATGCCTGTAGTCTCAGCTGCTCGGGAGGCTGAGGAGGGAGGATTGCTTGAGCCTGGGAGGTGGAAGCTGCAGTGAGCCAAGATTGTAGCACTGTGCTCCAGCCTGGGAGACAGAGCCAGAGCCTGTCTCAAAAAAAAAAAGAAATAAATGAAATCACACACGGGTGTGATATCACATTACTCATTAACCCACTGTCTTTTTTTTTTTTTTGAGACGGAGTCTCGCTCTGTCGCCCAGGCTGGAGTGCAGTGGCCGGATCTCAGCTCACTGCAAGCTCCGCCTCCCGGGTTCACGCCATTCTCCTGCCTCAGCCTCCCGAGTAGCTGGGACTACTGGCGCCCGCCACCTCGCCCGGCTAGTTTTTTGTATTTTTTAGTAGAGACGGGGTTTCACCGTGTTAGCCAGGATGTTCTCGATCTCCTGACCTCGTGATCCGCCCGTCTCGGCCTCCCAAAGTGCTGGGATTACAGGCTTGAGCCACCGCGCCCGGCCTAACCCACTTTTAAATGGAGCCGGAAGGATAATCCACACCTACCTCGGATTTCCCTACATAGCCGTTTTGCATAGGAACCCTGCACGGATGGTTCCTGAAGTCAGCACCGAAGGCGCCACGGCCAGCTTTGCATTTTCATCCTGGTTCCCCCCAGACCTGCTCTGGGCAGAGCCAGGCATCCCCTGGGACGCTCTGCCTTTGCGTGACCGTGACAGCATGACATCTGCACCTCTCCCTCCCCTAAACCAGTGGCACCTCTCCCTCCCCTGAACCAGCGGCTCCTCTCCCTCCCTGCCTGGTGGGAGCCGCGTTTCCTTGAGTCTCCTCAGACTCGGCAGACCCCCGGGTGGCATTGTGTGCTGTTCTGAAGGAGCTTTTGCTTCTTCACGTCACTTGTAAAAAATCCTTTCCCTGGATCTGAGTTGGTGGGCATGTGTCTTTTTTTCGGAGGCCTGTTTTCTGACCAGGCCGTGGCTCTCACAGGAGCCCCAAGCCTCTGGGTGGGCCCCACGTGGCTTGTGTGCCTCACTCATCTGGTGCCATGGCTGTGCTCCGGCCCTGGGTCCTGCTTCTCTGAAGCCTCACGCGTTGCCCGTGTGGTCTGCTCCTCACCATCTTTTCTCTTTTCCTTGCCCAGTTGTCGCCGTGATCCTGAAGGCGCTGACTTACGACGAGAAGCGGGGCTCCTGCAGCGTGGGCACCAACGTCAGGGACGCTGCCTGCTATGTGTGCTGGGCCTTCGCGCGTGCCTACGAGCCTCGGGAGCTGAAGCCCTTTGTGACTGCCATCTCTAGGTAGGCCCATTCGTCGAGGCGCCTCGGATGCGCCATGTGCCCTGATGGCACCGTGTGTCATCTTCCCCGTGAGAGATGTGCACGGCAGATGCTCATGAACAGGTGAAATTCCTTGACCAGAGGATCTGTGACAAAGCCACTGCTCAGAGGTCAAGTTCCTTTTCTGTGGAGGAGCAAGTGGAGTGGAAGTGTTTGGGAGGAACATTCTGGAGGTCTTGGCCACCCTGCAGGCAGCAGATTCTTGGGGGCAGGTGGAGGCACCCTGGGTGGCATGGAGGGAAGCAAGTGGGGCACGGGAATCGCCTGTGCCGCCCCCTGCAGTCATGGGTCTTACCGAGAGGCGAATTCCTGTCTCTATCTCCTTTCAAGTTCCTCTGGAATACGGCAGGCATGTTGGACATGGAAGTCTTTAGACGGTGTTTGTTTTTGTTGAGGAGCTGGATTTTGTGTTTTTGTGTTTTTGTGGACCAGCACTTGAGAGAATATTCAGTAGCAACAGCCTTCGCTTGCCTGGTTTCAGCTCCTCTGAGGTGTAAGTGGACACTTCAGAACCTCTGGGAGGGAGGAAGCCATTTTTCCCTCTGGCTTCCTGATGAAAGAACTGAAGCCAGCAGGTTTCATGTGGTCACCAGAACCTCAGAAGCTGTGCGGCCTGTGGCGGGCGGGGCCCTGCCTCAGTGTCCAGTGCACGCACCCAGCTGAGCCCCGTGGTGGTGTCTGGTGCCAGCAACTTTCAGGAGCCGATATTTTTTGCTGAGGAAACGTGCAGAACAGATGTGCCCCCAGCGTAGGAAATGATTGGATTCAATCCAGCCACGTACACTGGTTTTGTACCTGCTTTTGGACTGAAATGAGTTCTTTTGTGCTGAAGAAGGCAGGCGCTTCCTTTCTTGTTGTGCATGAAGGAGCTGGAGGCGGGACACCGAGGAAGGTGACTCGGCGTCACTGTGCATCATGGGCGTGTGAGCCCACGGCTGAATCATCACGAGGTTTCACACCCGCACTTCACCCGACAACTTTCACTAGGAAATGAACTGGGGAAGCTGACTTCAGAATGAAGCTGCTGAAGCTGCTCAGGAGCCGGCCGGCCCCTGTGGGGGTCACGGGATGCAGCGCCCACGGCTTCCACCCAGAAGGGCTGCTCCTTTGGTCTGGGCGGGTGGGGCGCTGGTGGTAGATGCACCTGGTGGCAGGCTCAGGCTGAAGTGCTGGGTCCCCTCTGCTCCCCACGCCCTGTGAGCACCCGCAGTGAACCCCCCGGGTGGAGGTGCCACTGGCTCTGTCCGACAAGCAGTTCGTGAGCCACACACCGGCATGGGCTCCCAAGGGTCTTGGTGACAGGCACTGTCTCTTGTTTTTGCCCACTGCTGTTCCGTCTTACCAAATACTCAGAGCGCCAGAGAGGGAGCTCAACCCTGTTACTTTCCTGGGCCTGCAGCACGTGGCCGGCGTCTCGTAGTCTACATTCTTGCATCAGCCTGAGAGGGGCTGAGGGTCCTCCTTCTATCCAAGGAGGTCCTGTGTTTCCCGAGGCAGCTGTGAACATGCACATCCCTCCTGTCCTGCTGCTCTTCAGAGGAGAGCAGCGCGGCTGGAGGGTGCTGGTGCTGGCCAATGTGTTGTGGAGAGTGTGGCTTACCTGAGGTCAGGGAGGTCTGGGGTGGCTGGGAGCAGGTGTGGCCGCTGTCCGCTGCTGTCCCCAGTGGCCACTCTGGTGGCGCTGCTGGGCAGGGGCTTGGCTGCTGGTGGTCTTCAGGGAGCAGTACCTTGCAGAGTGGAGCAGAGAAGATGGAAAGACGGAGAGGCCCGGCTTTGGGCCCCTGCTGAGCTCCTGAGGCCCTGCCACGTGCCCGTGCCAGCCTGCACCCCTGCTGTCTGTGTGCGGGAGCTCTTGAGTGTGATCAGCCTCAGGAAAGGCTCTTCCTGTTACTTCCTTGCCCTGCTCCTGCACTTTTAGGAAGTTGATCCTGCAACTAGGCAGTGAAAGCAAAAAAATTTCTATTATTGTTTATATGAATAGTCACAGAATGAGAAAACTTCCTTACACTGATAACTCACTCAGTTTCTTTAGCAGCCCTGTGAGGTGGGCAGGTGCCACCGCATTCTGGTTTCACTGAGGAAGTCAGGACAGCACTGAAGACACTTGTCCGGCACCTGTGGCAGACAGCTTCTGAGCCAGGCCCGTCTGGGCAGCAACTCCCAGGCCCTGGCCCGGGGCTCGGCGCTGCCTCGTGGCTGAGAAGCTCCTTACCACCTTCTGTGAGGCCCTGGAAAGACCCGTGATTCAGACGGGTGACGTTTGCGGCTGAATCTGGCTCCTCAGATGGTGGCTCCCATTTCACAGTGAAAATCCTCACGGATTTCCTTTCCAGCCTCATATTTTGTCTAAGAATGTCAACATCACTGGAACCTGGGCCTACCCTTCCTCCTGGGAGGAACTCTCTGGTCCAGTGTCACAGGAGGGGCAGGGCCAGGGCTGAGGGGCTGGCACAGGAGATGGGGGTGAGGCAAAACCCCCACTCACCTGGGAGGGCGTCTAGGTGGGCACGGAGCCCGGGGCCGCACGTGAGCCATAACTCATTGGTTCTCTGTTTTGGGGGAAAGCTGATCCCACTGGAGAGTGACTGTAATGAGAGTCTCCAGATCAGGTGCTGACTTCGGAGAGTTGCAGGCAGAACCATCCGAACAAGTCAAGTCCCCGCTACTGGACAGGGTTGGCAGCTCCGCTGGGACCGGAGAGAAAAGTCATGAGCAAGAAAGTTCTTACTGAAGGTCCTGGACAGGCAGATTAATAACTTCTGCCTTTGGCAACGTTAGACCTCATCGTTCCAGAGTAAAGTATCTGTAAAAACCTGCCGACGTGCGTGGAGCCTGGCCTTGGTGTGGGTGTGGAAGGCTGGGGGCCAGCCGGTCGGTAGTCCTGGTGCAGGCGGGCCCTGTGCTTTGTGGAGGTTGGCGCCGCTCGGTGACCTGCTTCGCTTATTCTTAGGCCTGATTCACGGAGGCTGGGGTCTCCACGGAGGCTGGGGCCTTCACGGAGGCTGGGGTCTCCACGGAGGCTGGGGTCTTCGCGGAGGTTGGGGCCGCTCGGCGATCTGTTCGCTCTCTCTCAGGCATGAACCTTCCGGGCTGGGTTCCTGTTCTCTTGCACAGTTTCCACAGGGGACCCTCTTGCTCCAGGGTCATCTTCCTCACTTCGGAGCCCCTTGAGCCGCCCCTGCACAGGCTCCTGTAGGCCCCGTGAGGGTCCTGACCGGGGCTCCTCTTCTGGAGCAGCTGCTGCGTGTGGACCGGCACTGGCATGGCCGTGGTCTGCCCAGCGCCCCATTGTGCTGTGGGGGTGCCCCCGGGGCTGTGTGGGGCCCACGGTGTTAGGTGTGGTCGGGGTGAGTGTGACTTCTGTCTGGGGCACGTTGGGCGGGGCGTGCAAAAGGGGGGCCCTGGGACTCCTGAGTTTCTGGGTTAGGCCTGAAGGACTGTAGGACGCGCTGTGGGCTGCAGGCTTGAAGAAGGACGTGAGTTTCTGGAGTAGCCTGGACTACACAGGCAGGTCCTTCCCGGCATGTGGCGTTGGCCTGGGTCCCACTTGGCTTTGATCTCGTGGGGCTTTGGTTTTTGGACGTCCTGGATGGGCCTCCACCATGGCCCCCGGGTTCCCTTGTGCGCACTGCGCACACCGAGCCAGCAGCTGCTGGGGCCTCAGGGCTCGCAGCTCACAGGCTTCTGACGCCTTAGCCTGGAGCTGGCATTGTGCCCCTCTCGCCCCTTTACCTGCGCCGTCCCGGCCGCAGACCCAAGGGTGCCCTTGGAGCCGTGCCCGCCGGCCTGGGTGTCAGGCTTGTCCAACAGGTTCTTGGAGAACCTGGGCCCCATCCCTCCCTGACCCATGCAGGCTCCAGGCATCCGGCCGGGCAGGCTGTGAGTCAGGCTGTGCCAGGTGAGCGTGTGGGATGCTGCTGGTGTGAGCCTCCCTGCCCAGGAGCCCTGCGCACCCGGGTATCGGTTGGGGTGTGCCCTTCCAGATCTGCCTCCCTTGGTTTGTCATAAGTGACCACATTTTAATTACCAGCTTTTATGCCCGTCCATTTGGGAACGTGATACAATCTTGATTTCTCTAACTTTCTTTTTTTTTTTTTTTTTGAGACTGAGTCTGGCTCTGTCGCCCAGGCTGGAGTGCAGTGGCCAGATCTCAGCTCACTGCAAGCTCCGCCTCCTGGGTTCACGCCATTCTCCTGCCTCAGCCTCCGGAGTAGCTGGGACCACAGGCGCCCGCCACCTCGCCCGGCTAGTTTTTTGTATTTTTTAGTAGAGACGGGGTTTCACCGTGTTAGCCAGGATGTTCTCGATCTCCTGACCTTGTGATCCGCCCGTCTCAGCCTCCCAAAGTGCTGGGATTACAGGCTTGAGCCACCGCGCCCGGCGATTTCTCTAACTTTCACAGCTCTTCGGTGGGTCCTGTGGCAGTGCATGCTTGGGATCAGAGCACCAGAGTGTAATTTCCGCAGGGAAATGGGGGCAGCAGCTGCTCCTCACTCCTCGGGTGCCTGGCTGTTCTGAGAGTCAGTTCGGGGGTTTGGTGGCTCACTCACTTTTTCTAATTGTTTCCTAGCTTTTTGCTAAAAACACCTTGGATGAACTGTTCTTGTACCTCATGGTGTGGATGTATACCGTCCCTGTTTTATAAATATCAAAAGGGGCTTCTCAGGTAACTTTTCCCATATTTTGGAGGTAGCGTTGGTTTTGAAAACCTGATTTCCTTAGTGTTGCACACAGGTAGCTTCAGAGGTGGGATAATTGTTGGAGTAGCGAATGGATTTCCCTGAACAGCTGAGTGTGATTCAGGGGCAGGGACAGTGTGAAGTTAAAGTGGGACAGAGTGGTTGTGTGTTATCTACAAAATCCCTCCTAACCAGTAATCACAATCTCATTTGCAAGAAGGAAAAGAAAGCCGAGCCCTACGCTGCTGTTGCCATTGTGCGTCCAGTGATTTCCTCACCTGAAACTCTTTTGTAAGCAGCTCATGTTGACATCAGCTCCGCCCAGGCAGCCACAGGGCCCTCCCCTGCCTGCGGGCAGCCTCTGACTCTCGGCCTCCACCTGCAGCAAACCTGCTGAGCTGCGCGGCCCAGGGAGGATCCGCCGAGGCCTGCAGATCCGAGATCTCTTCCTCGGGGGCAGGATTGTCCTGGAAAATCAGGAAATGGCAGGCATTGCTCAAAGCTACGTCTTGTTCTCATTGGTGTTTCTCAGTGGCACAGCTTCCAGGGGAAGACAACTCTTGTTTTTCAAGAAAAGTTAAGTGGCCGTTACCGACCAGAGTCCTAACTAACCCCGTGAAACCTGGCAAAGCCTGCCTCCACGTCAGCTCAGGTGTGACTTGAAAGCACGTAAAAACTTTCTCGTGTTTTACCACCGTGTGGATTAGTGTGAGCTTTGGTTCTTCGGGGTTAGGAGAATTCAGCCCTAGGCAGGCTCAGTTTTACGTGAAGGAAGATATGATTTGCAGCGTTCAAAAAACAGGGATGGCTAACAAATTACTAGTCTGATATTTTTTAAATGTTTGACTTTCAAATGACAGAATTATTGTTACTTAAGGTAAAAACGGTGTATTTGGCTTTTTATTGCTATAAAATACTATATAAATAAGAAAACTTGAGCTGGGGTGAGGTCTGTACTTTGCCGTACCTGCCGAAAATGAGGTGCCTGGAGCTTGGGGCAGGTCGAGGCGTGCACGTCCCCTTGACAAGGACAGGAAAGAGAATCCCTTTCTGTTTGACACAGACCATTTCTCTGGGTTGGGAAATCCTAGTGAAGTTTCGCATAAACTTCTCCAGCGAAAGCAAATGGGCAGGGACACCTGGGGCACGTTTCAGCGCAGACAGGCCGGCCCGTCCCGCGGCCTTGCGGTGTCTCTAGGTTCCCGGGCAGGAGATGAACGTGGTGACGTCATCGGGTGTTCCTGCGAAGGGAAACTGAGAGGCCCACGCGGGACGTTGGGTGCCCTGTTGGAGCCGTCGTTTAGGAGGGAGCTTTTATATCTCTATTTAACCAGCATCATTAAACCTGTTTGTATGTATTTCTCGATGAGCCAGTTTTGTTCTGAGATTGAGAAAATTAGAGCCGTTTTAGTAAGTGTCCAAATCAGGACAGTGGTCAACTTGTTGTAGGTCCATATCGAGTTGATTGCTTGAAGTAGCTTGGGAGTCTGTGGTTAGTTAAAAGCAGCGTTTTTCAGGCGTTGCTGTATTTGTCCTACGACATTCTGTGAGGTTCGGTAAAACACACACGCAGCAGCAGCTATCGTGACACTGACTTCTCATGGCAGGAGCCGGCTCCGTGGAAGTGGGCCAGGCTGTGGTCGTTCCTCCCGAGCCAGCTTTGCCTGCGGAAGCCCACGTGGCTCCCCAGAAGCTGGTCTCCGCACCGCTCTTGCTTCAGGTGAGCTGCCCGGCAGTGTGGCTGTGGCTTTGCGCAGTGTGTGGTCTGTGTCCGAACTGCTGAGCACTGCCGGGAGAGGAAGCCGGGAGCTCCTGGTGTCTCCTGGTGTCAGCTGGTCTGGCTGCCTTAGAGGAGCTGTTGAGCCGGACTGAACAACAGTGACCTTAGAGGCTTAGACCTGGTTAGGATGGTAGATGATTTTAAGTTTCTTCTCTTTTTTCCATTCTTTCCTCATTAATGAATGTTCCATACTTTAAATATAGTAATTTAAACAAATAGCAAATTTCAAGAATTCAGTGTAAAACGTGGCCTTTCACTATGGTTGGCTGGAGCCAGAGACAATAAAGACGTGAGCCCGTGTTCCTCTTCTGGTACATGTGAAAGGAAACCAGAAGTTCTTGATCAGTGTTTTTCCCTAGAACACGTGGCTTTATGGGTTTTAAAAAATGAACCTCTAGCCGGGCGAAGTGGCGGGCGCCTGTAGTCCCAGCTACTCGGGAGGCTGAGGCAGGAGAATGGCTAAACCCGGGAGGCGGAGCTTGCAGTGAGCTGAGATCCGGCCACTGCACTCCAGCCTGGGCGACAGAGCGAGACTCCGTCTCAAAAAAATAAAAAAAAAATAAAAAATAAAAATAAAAAATGAACCTCTTGTTCACGTGTAAATGTGACACAAATTTCTATGCATTCTGAAAAGATTTAGAATAAATTGCCATTTGTTGTTAAAAATAGCAGTTATATAACCTTTTTTTTTTTTTTTTCTTGAGACAGAGTCTTCCTCTGTCGCCCAGGCTGGAGTGCAGTGGTGCAATCTCGGCTCACTGCAACCTCTGCCTCTCGGGTTCAAGCAGTTCTTCTGCCTGCCGAGTAGCTGGGATTACAGGAGCACACCACCACCCCTGACTGATTGTTCTGTGTTTTTAGTAGAGATGGGCTTTCACTGTGTTGGCGAGGCTGTTCTGGAACTCCTGACCTTGTGATCCACCCACCTTGGCCTCCCAAAGTGCTGGGATTACAGGCGTGAGCCACCGCGCCCGGCTGCAGTTATAGAACTTTTAGTTATCAAAAGATCACGTTCGTATGTCTTGATGAGTTTAATGATTCTGAGATTTCGTTAACAAAAGCCATTGTGATGTGTTGAAATAGGACTGATCTGAAAACGTTCGTGCCGATGTAATGTCAGTTCCCTTTAATTTTAAACCCGCGTTTTCCTCTTATTTAGGCTATAGTTTGTTGTAAAGAGTGTAGAGAGGAAAAGGGAGTGCTTTTCTGTGGAGTTTTTCTGAAATTAAACTCAAAAGTTTCAGTTTCAGGTGGTGAAAGCAGTGTTAACAGAAGGCTTCCCAGATACTAATACTGGATCTTTTAAGCTCTTTAGATAATAAGTTGCTTTCCAAAATAACTTTTAATTCTGAACTCATTTTAGACTTCAAGAAGAATTCCAAAACCTGTAGAGATTTTCTAGACCCTCCACGGCGTTCTCCAACGTGAACGTCGCGCGTTCGGAAGCCGGGAGGTGCTGTGTGGGATAAAGGCCACTGACAGGCTGGTCTGCCCGGGACCCCCCGTGGCACCTGGTGGTCCTGTGCCCTTAGCCTCCTCCGCTCTGTGACGGCTTCTCAGTCTTTATCTTTCTTGATGTTGGGGCACTTAAGAAATAGGTTTTAATCCATCCTGGCGAACACGGTGAAACCCCGTCTCTACTAAAAACTACAAAAAACTAGTCGGGCGCGGTGGCAGGTGCCTGTAGTCCCAGCTACTCGGGAGGCTGAGGCAGGAGAATGGCGGGAACCCGGGAGGCAGAGCTTGCAGTGAGCTGAGATCTGGCCACTGCACTCCAGCCTGGGCGACAGAGCGAGACTCTGTCTCAAAAAAAAAAAAAAAAAGAAAAAGAAATAGGTTTTATTGAGATTAATTCACCTGCCATAAAATTCACCCCTTTAGGGTCCACAGTTCAGTGGTTTTTAGTGTATTCTCAGACTTGAGGAGACCTCGCCCCAGACAGAAGCCACGTGCACCAGGTCCCATCACCCGCTCCAAGCCCGGCACTGCCCGCCTGCCTTCCGCCCTTGTGGATGTGACCCTGAGACCTCCAGAGAGGACTGGCCAGGTGTTCTGTAGGATGCCCCTCTGTCCGTCATGTTTTCTCGTGCGTTACTGGAAAGAGCCATGTGAGGTGACCTGCCCTCCTCCGTATGCTGTGCTGGGCCTGCAGCGCCCCACGACGGCTCCTGCTTGGTCTGGACCTTGATCCCTGGTCAAGATGGGGCCTGCCAGGTGCCTCCGCTTGAGGGGACCGTGTTTTCCTCTGTAACTTGCAGTGTTCTTGGGGGTACTCGAAGGCTGTGCAGCATCCTGCCGTTTCTCCTTCGGTTTTCACGCCAGCCGAGCTCTGGCCAAGGACCTTGTTGTGGTCTGGTGGTTAGTTCCTGTTTTCCCACTCCGACGTTCAGTGATTGCAGCTCGTTCTTAAGGAAGCCTGGTTCCTTCCCAGCTGTGTTTCATCATTCGCTCCTGCCAGTGTGGACTCATGGGTCCTCATCCTGTTCT
The DNA here is from genome assembly GCF_003255815.1 of Theropithecus gelada. Lineage (NCBI taxonomy): Eukaryota > Metazoa > Chordata > Mammalia > Primates > Cercopithecidae > Theropithecus > Theropithecus gelada. Next base: position 56,225,893 of record NC_037684.1, read on the forward strand.
GGGGGTTATCCTCTAACACTATTGTTATTAATGTTGTTTGAGTTATAATCTAACACTATTGTTATTAATGTTACTGAAATTGCTCCAGCTTTGGCCACTTCAGGTTGGCTTCTGTGTCATTTCAGCAAGATCCTGTTCTTTTTTTTTTTTTTTTTTTTTTCCTGAGCGTTTTTTCTTTCCTTCTGGCACCACAGGATGCACGTGGCTTATCTTTCTGCCCCTGCCCCAGCCCTGGCATCCACCACTGCCCAGGAATCTCATCCTCTCGGTGGAGAACGGTATTCGGAATCCAGGACGCTGGGCTTGGCCTCAGCTGCCTCTAGGTTCCCTCCCTCCTCTGTAGCCGAGCGTGTGCCCCTCTTCACAGTCCGCGTTTGCACAGACACCGGCTCTAGCCCAGCTTCTTCCTGGCCTCCCTTCGCGTGCCGCGTCTGGGCCTCCTGTGCAGCACGCTCTGCTGTCATGCATCTGACGTGATTTCGGAGCTGCCAGCCCACACCTGTGTGAGCAACAGACCCACCACCCAGGCTGGGACGCTCTGTGCATCCTCCCCACCCCGGGCCTAGCATTGCTGGAGCCATCGCTCGGGTCAGCCCTTCTGGCGCTGCTGGTCCGGGATGCAGACGTGTCTGCTGGTCCCCTCTGTGCCGGTCCGGGATGCAGACGTGTCTGCCGGTCCCCTCTGTGCCGGTCCGGGATGCGGACGCGTCTGCCGTTCCCCTCTTGTGCCGGTCCGGGATGCAGACGTGTCTGCCGGTCCCCTCTGTGCCGGTCCGGGATGCAGACACGTCTGCCGTTCCCCTCTCCCCTCTTGTGCCGGTCCGGGATGCGGACGTGTCTGCCGTTCCCTCTGTGCTGGGCTCCCCAGGTCTGTGATTGTTGCTTCTTCAATCTGCATGTGATTGTGTTCTACAACTCTAGTACCAAACGGGACAGTCCGTTTCCCCCCCAAAACTCCCCAGTCTGCTCCCCAACCCTGGGCCACCATTGATCTGTTTTTGGTCCTCATAGTTTACCATTTCTGGAGTGTCTTAAAAACACAATAGGCTTTTGATTCTGGCTTCTTTGACTTGCAGAGCACCCTTGGGACTCATCCCCGTGATCTCTCCTTTTGTTGCAGAGTGGTATGTTGCTGGACGGACGTGCCGGTCACAGGCCTGCCCGTCTCCTTGGGTGTCTCCAGTCCCTTCTGGAGGCTCAAGGGGGCTCAAGGGAAGACTCTGCTTCCCTGCCTGAGTTGCCCACGTTCCTTTGCTCATGGGCCCTTCATCCACCTTCACAGCCAGCCGCATCCACGTCTGGCTGCATCCTTCGCATACTCTATGCCTGTGACCCTTTCTTCTGCCTCCTGTGTCCGTCCTTCCTTCCCCCTTCCTGTATGTATTTATCTCCTTACCTGTCTACTTATCCGTCTGTCTAGATGGGGTCTTGCTGTGTTGGCCAGGCTGGACTCAAACTCCTGGGCTCGAGGGATCCTCCTTCCTCTGCCTCCCACAGGCAGATAGAGCACAGGTGTGGCCAGGGCCGCTGGTGTGTACCACCGTGTTTGGCACCCGCTGGGCTGCAGGAATAATCCAGGGCCCTCTCCCCATCTCAGGGTCAGCTGATTGCCAACCTTCATTCCCCTTTGCCACGTAAAGGAACGTGTTTGAAGGGGGACACCCCATCTTTGGGAGGGGGTATTATTCTGCTGAAGACAAGGGTGTGGACATATGTGCTGTGACCAGGGTGGTTGGGCTTAGGACTTTGTTGTTGTTTACGTGGAGGAACTGAAAAGACCTGGGTGTGCTGCTGGATGCCCCAAGGATCTGGCCGGAGGAGGCAGGTGGAGAACAGGAGTAGGCGTCCAGGCCCTCAGGGCAGGTAGCGGGTGGGCTTCTGTGGTCTTGGGAGGTGCTGGGCCCGGAGGCATCTGCAGGAACCGCAGGTCCCCACACAGTGACGCCGTCTGTCTGTCTGCAGGAGCAGGAGGGGCTGGGTGGGGAAGACGCAGGGTCTGTCTGAGCAGTGACCGTTCGGGAGGGACTTTGTTGTTGCCGTCTCCCCAGGGTACAGAGGGCGGTGGTGTGGCCATCCTTGCGTTGTGAGTGAGCAAGTGGCCGAGGGGTAGACTTTGGACGGCTCAAGGCGGAACTCGGAAGGAAGCCGTGTACTCCCATAGCTCTGGGCTCTGTTTGTGGCTGTGGCCACACAGGACAGGGCCTCGGGGCAGGGAGGCCAGTGCTTTTGGGAAGGGCCTCCCCCAGCCCTCAGAAGCTTCCCACCCTATTCCCCTTGGGCTCCATCCTTCTTTTTTTTTTTTTTTTCCTGGCTCTGGTTCCTGGCTTCTGTTTGCAAGGCTGGCTGGACACTGCAGCCACCTGGGCTTGCTGCTGTGGCCTGGATGCTGGGGTCTGTCTCTGCCCGATGGTGGTCTGCATACCAGAGCTGAGAAGTGACCCTGTGGTAGGAGGAAGCCTTTCCACCCCGAGACCACAGATTGTCCCTTCAGTAAACAAGCGTTTCTCTGAAATGTGAAATAAATGCTGTATCCACTGGTGATCCGTGGTTGTTAGGGATTAAACCAAGTAAACGTAGCTCATTCGGCTGCTCGCTGCTGGCGAGGGGCGTGGAGCTTCTGCAGCATCCCGGGGAGGTCCCGGAACGTGGGTCTGGGCTATGCTGATGCTGGAGCAGCCGGCGGGGAGAGCTGCTAGGCCACTCCGGACAGCCCCGCACCCACTCTGGATGGAAGCTTCTCGCTCCCAGCCGAAACGGGCCTGCTGCCTGCTGCGGGGGCTGGAGGGGCCCCTCTGCTTGAGCTGCAGGGTACCCCGTACCTGCGTGGCCCTCCTGGCTTTGCCTGTGGTTGGTGGCTGTTTTGGGCTGTGCTGATGGTGTTGTGGGGCCTCCTCTGGGCCTCAGCGCGTCTGAGCTTGACTGGGATGGAAAATGCACCTGGTGGTTTGTATTGTGTTGTTTCTGTTTTGCTTAATTTCGTTTGCCATTCTTATTTCCAAAGATGCTTCTACGTTTGTGCTATATTTTTAGTTTAACTTCCCACCCTTTCCATCCACGAATTTCTGTTTTTATTGTGGTTCTCGGTGACCACACACTCTTCTCTCTCTCCCCTTCCCTCCCGCTCCCTCCCAGGCAGAGCCTGTGAGACTTGCAGGCATTTCCCCAGAATCGAGGCCCTCTTGGCCATCCAGCTGCTGCCCCACCCAACCTTTGGCCTCCCCCGGGGCTCCTGGTTGGTTGGGCGTCCCTGAAGCCCCAGCAGCAGAGCGCTTGGTCACGAGGCCCGAGTCACAAGCCCCAGCGTCTCCAAGGAAGTGCAGCGTCTGGCCGCAGGGAGGACTTTCTCAACCGGCCCTGGGGCCAGCTGTCCTCCTCCTTGTTTGCTGTGGGCTCACCTCTGTGGGCTGCTCACTCAGACACACTCCCACCCATTTCTCCTGCCTCCTTCAGGCTCTGCCCAGCACCCTGCTGTCAAGCTCCGCCCCCCCACCCCTGATGCTAGACACGCTGCAGGAGACCGTGGCCCCAGAACCTGAGTCAGGAGTGCGAGGCTCTGTGGCGTCTTCTGGGCCATCTCCAGGGCCTGGAGCAGGCACCTGTGCCCCGTGCTGGAGGTTGGGGGACAAGTGCTCTCTCTGATAAACGCCCCTGAGTTTCAGCTCTGTGGCTGTAGTTTGTAGGTCTCCTGGCTCAGCATCCCCAAGCCCACACCCTCGGGACTCATGGGGCCGAGGAGGGAGGAGCGCAGAGAACATGAGGATACATGAGCCCCTTGCCTGAGAGGTATGCTGTGAACCCGGAGAGCAAGGCCAGTGAGTCTGGGTCTGGGGCGACACACAGTGTGAGATGCAGAACAGGCGGGATGTCGCGTACGTTGCGGCTGGTGGGGCCGGCGCCTCACACACGCCCTGGGAGTCAGGGTGCGGTGCTGACAGGGTCTGCGTTGCCAGGCTGGAGCGGGGCTTACTCTCTCTGCGTGGAACCCACACGCTTTTCCTCAGCTGGATGTATCTTTCACATTGAGCTTGTTTAACAGCAGAGCTGGTGAGAGGGCGCACAGCTGGCATCACCACTGTCCCCTGTGCGTGTCCCCGGCATCCTTCATGTGGACGCGGGCCCCGCCCCATGGCTCAGGTCTGTCAGCTTCCCTAGAATGAGGCAGAGCACTCGGCCCCTAGGAGGCCTGGAACCAGGAACCTGGGAGGCGCTGGCGGCTGTGGAGGCCGCTTGTCTCCACGTGTCTGGAATTGTGTTTTCCGCCTTTTCCCTTTAGGCTGGTGGGAGGCACAATTGCTCACGCCTTCTTCAGAAAGAGCGTCCGTCTGCCCGGCCCCAAACGCCCTGTGTTCTGTGCGGCGTCCGCTGAGAGCGTTCTGGGTTATTCACAGTAACTAAGCTGGGCGATCTCACGAGAAGACGTAATGAGGCCCAAGGAGTCTGACGGGGGCCGGGAGAAGCCTTGTCTGAGTGTGGCTGGCGTGGGGTCAGTGCCTTGGCATCTGTGTGTGGTTTTCCTGACGCTCTCTGGAAGGGCCTCTCTCTGGGCACGGTGGGTGCTCATGCGTTTCGGCAGAGTTTGGCTGTGTGCGCGGCGTGGTCTGCAGGACCGGGACAGCCCCTGCCCTGGGACATTTCTGTCGGCCACCTTGGTTTGCCACCGCCGCCCCCCCCCGGCTAAACGCTGCCAGTTCTCGTCCTCCAGGGCACCCCATTTCTGTCTTTTCGCTCACTGGACCTCCCCTCCTCCCACTCCGCATCAGCACAGCAGGCCAGGTGCGTTCTGCCCCCAGGCCCTGTCCTCACGGCTCTTTGATCCTGCACCCTTGGTGTGCGCTGTCTCGTGGCTCTCCTTGGAACCAGGGTCAACCACCCCCAGCTCCCGCATGGCGTCTGGGGTCTTAGGGGTCACACGTGTCTGTCTGCAGTGCCTGGTGCCTCCAGCTGCGTGTTGCTTGTGGGGCGTGTCTGAACCTCAAGTGGGCTTGAGTCGTGAGAGAAAGGCTTTCTCATCGACACTGTGTGGTCTGTACTATTTTACAGATTTGTTTTTAATTAATCCTTTCTCTTTTTCACAGCGCACTGGTGATCGCCGCGGTGTTTGACCGAGATATAAACTGCAGAAGAGCAGCCTCTGTAAGTTTTCTCATTTTGATATTTCCTTTCATGAAGGTAGGGGGTGGACCTGGTCTCCCCGATGCTCCTCTGTGCGCTGCCACCTGGCCAGCTCACCCGTCAACAGCAGGAGGCACGAGGGAGCTGCCGAGAGTGCCAGCTGCAGGCAGCCCACTGGTTCTTACTGTCTCTGGGTGTCGGGGAGGGCCGTGGTCTTCAGCGTGTGAAGGGCGATCAGGGTTAAGTCCCCACACCCCAGGCATCCCCAGAGCTGCAGCCATCACTGCTGGGGGTTGCTGGGCGATGTAGGCGAGCGGGACGGTGCCCGATGACAGGTCTCAGTGCAGGCAGCTGCGCGCTGAAGACGCGAAAGAGAGTGGGTTCTGCGAGGGTGGCCAGCATGTGGTGGCAGGATGGTCACTCACCAGGTGACTTTGAGCCTCAGGAGGGACTGTTGCGAGCAGTGGTCAGCTCTGCTTCACCCGGCCACACTTGCCCGGGCCTTGCTGGATGTGGGGCCTGTAGGACTGGGTGCGTCTTGATCACAGATGGCTGGTTTCCTCCAGAGGGAGCTCTGTGACGTTTGGGGTGAATTCTCAGTGTGAGGAGAGGTAGCAAGTGCTGCCACGCTGACCAGACTACTTCATTTGGCTCGGAGCTGGGCTGGAGTGAGGCCTGAGTCTCTTGGGACCACAGAGAGCGGGCAGCTGAGACGGTGGACCAGTCTCAAGATGAGAGTCTTGATTTCAGGTACAGATAAGATGCTGAACACGTTTTAAGAGGGTAAGAACGGAGAGGCAGCACTTTGAGAAAGAGGGAGGGGTGAGGTTGGCTTTTGGTGATGGGGTGAGCCCATCCTCATGGGCTCGAGCTGCTGGAACTCTGTGTCCAGGCTCAGCATCGTTGGCTTAGTGGGAACCTGTTGAGGGAGCTGTTCACGCTTCCGTTACTGTCAGACTCGGGGGCCAGTGGGCCAGGTGGAAGGGGTGCTGGGACTGGTGAGGATTTCCTGTCAGCCCTGCAGTGTGTGGGACTGTGCAGGTGCAGAGTTGGTTTTCTCTCTCACGTGCAGGAGCTCGGATGATGCCTTTAAGTCTTTCTAGTCATGTTGTGTAGCTTGTGGTGGCCTCTGCCTGCCATCTGTGTCCTGAAGTAGTGAGAAGTCTTTCTCTGCCTCAGGTCCTTTAAAACTGGAGAGAATTCAGCAGGAGAGCTCAGAGGCTCTTCTCTGTCCCTGAAGCTGCTCCTATTTTGTCTTCAGTGTCAGTAGAAAACCTCATAATTTTTTCGGGAAGTCGTCACATTTTTGCCCTGATATTTACCCAGAGGCAGTAATTGTAAGACTATGAAATATAATAAAATTTTATGTTAAATCTGTACTTAGAAATAAGCTTTTAGATTTTCTTTACTGCAACCTAAGACATTTCATGGGAAGCAGTAATAAAATTACTTAGGCTTCTGTGAACCCTGAATATGAGGTGAAATAATATAAATCATTTTTTCACATTAAAATCCCTTTAAACTGGCAATAAATCTTTTATAATAAATACCACCAGAGTGCACCTTGCTTACCCAGTAGCTTGCAAAATTAAAACAGCCAAAGGTAAAAGATTCCCTGTTTGAAGCCTATTAGGAAATGTGAGGATCGAGGGCCTCAGCATTGGGAATCATTTTTTCCAACTGTGGAGCTGCTGCTTTCAGATAAAGATGTCTCGGTCTTCCTGGCACCGCTGGGTTCCTGTTCCTCGCTGTCTCACTGGGTGAGGTCACCCCTGGGGGCCCCGAGGCCTCTTCAGCACCGGCCAGGAGGCAGCAGTGAAAGGCATTGAAGTCCCGTCCCTCCTTGGGGCTGGACACGGTCCCTTGCCCCTGAACTCTAGACGCCCTGCATCGCCTTGGTGCTCCCATGTCGAGATTGGCCACGGCAGCAAAGGCTGCGGTCGTGCATCCCGCGGTTCGTGACCCTCCCAGTGACGCGGTGAGGAAGGTGCTGCAGCTGGTTCTCAGCACTGGCAGGAGCGCGGCGACTCAGGCAGTCAGCGTGTGAGTGAGTTTGTGAAAGCAGTTCCAGCTGTTCGCGCGGCGACTCAGGCAGTGTGTGAGTGAGTTTGTGAAAACCGTTCCAGCTGTGTTCGTTGCTGAACGCTGGTTTGTCTGCACATTGGAAGGAGTCTAGCAGGCCCCCAAACGTGTTGACGTTGCAGAAAGACGTGTCCCCTGCCGGGAAGGAAGGGGCAGTAGAGACGGGGTGGTCGTGGCTTCTTGTTCATCATGAGGAAGGGGGGTGGGGATGGGGCCCTGTTCACTGACAGTTAAAGTAAAGGCACTTAAAGCCCCCATTTAACTGAAAAGATTTTAAATCTTTTCATCCAGCATTTCATTGGATATTTAGTGTCTGACCTCTATTTGTGACTTTTTATTTTGGGATAATTGAGATTTATATGCAGTGCATCCCTTCCTTCCCTCCCTTCTTCCCTCCTTCCCTTCTTCCCTTCTTCCCTCCCTCCATCCTTCCCTCCCTCCCTCCCTCCTTCCCTCCCTCCATCCTTCCCTCCCTCCCTCCATCCTTCCCTCCCTCCCTCCCTCCTTCCTTCCCTCCCTCCTTCCCTCCTTTCTTCCCTCCCTCCCTCCCTTCTTCTCTCCCTTCCTCCCTCCTTCTCTCCCTCCCTCCCTCCCTTTTTCCCTCCCTTCCTTCCCAGTGCAGTGGTGCGATCTTGGCTTATTGCAACCTCCGCCTCCCCAGTTCAAGCAATTCTCCTGCCTCAGCCTCCCGAGTTGCTGGGATTACAGGCGCGCACCACCACACCTGGCTACTTTTTGTATTTTTAGTAGAGACAGGGTTTCACCATGTTGGCCAGGATGGTCTCGGACTCCTGACCTCAATTGATCTGCCCGTCTCAGCCTCCCAAAGTGCTGGGATTACAGACGTGAGCCATTGCACCTGGCAGAGATTTACATGCAGTTTTAAAGACTAATGCAGGGAGAGCCCATGCGTGTTTCACCATTGCCTCCATGATAAAATCTGGCAAAAGCGCAGTGGAACATCGCAGCCTAGACATGAACATTGAGCCAACCCACCAGGCTTATTCCTACTTCCTTGGTTTTACCCGTACCCGTGTGTGTGTACGTGTGTGCGAGGGCACGTGTGTGCGTGTATGTGCACGTGTGTGTGCGTGTGTGCACCATGCACGCTCACGCGTTTAGTTCTGTGTGATTGTATCACATACAAATTCATGTATCCACTACCACAGTCAGGATACAGAGCAGCCCCGTCTCCCCGAGAGGCCCTGTGCTCCTGCTTTGCCCACAGCCCCTGCTGTTTCCGTCTCCTGACCCTTGACAGCCACTGGTCGGCTCTCCGTTGCCTATTCTGTCATCTCGGGAATGCTGTGTAAATGAACTCTGTGGCCTCCAAGGCTGTAGCTTTCTTCTCTCAGCACAGCTCTCCGGAGACCCACCCCGAGCTTCTGTTGCTGAGGGTGCCGTGGTTTGTGTGACCGTTTATGTGTTAGGGCATCAGGAGGGCATCAGGATGGTTTCTGGTCTTTAAGCTGCTGTAAACGTTCGTGCTCAGGTTTTCGTGTGAGTGTAGCTTCCGTTTCTCTGGGATAAATGCCAGGAGTAGTTTCTGGGTCGTGGTAGTTGGACATTTAAACTGCTTTCTAGAGCAGCTGCTCCATTCATGTTCGCACCACCACCTGTCAGCAGCCCTGCCTTTCTCTGTCCTCGCCTGCGTCTGATGTGGTCACCGTTTTCTGTGTCGGCCTTTCTGACAGGCGTGTGGTGATGTGTTGTGGGCTTTGCCTGCGCTTGTGTCATGCCTGGTGGTGCGGAGGATCTTTCACGGGCTTACTTGCCATCTGTACCTTCTCTTTGGTGAAATGTCTGCTCAGGTCTTTACCCATTTTCTAAGTGGATTGTTTTTTGTTGTTGAGTTTTGAGCACTCTTTACATATGTGGGATTCTGGTCCTGTGTTGGATTTGTGTTTGGCTCTCTGCCAGTCTGTGGCTCATCTTTCCATCCTCTTTAATAGGGCGGAGTTTTTAATTTTTTAATTCTGCTGGGGTCTTGGTCAGTTTTCTGTTTTTGTGGATCATGTTTTAGTGCTTTGTAAGACGTGAAGACTTTCTTAAGGTCTGGGAACTCCGCCTCACCGGGTCCCAGGGATGCTGTCCCGTGTGTCTGCTCTGCTGGTTGGTCTGTGCGTCTGTTCCGCCAGCGCGCACCGTGTGACGGGCTGTGCTGCGACACTGCTGCGCGTCGTCAGCCTTCGCACTGGGTAGGGCGATGCCTCCCAGCGTCTGCTTTTTCAGAATTGTTTTCCCTGTTTTAAGGCTTGTGCTTTTCCACATAAGTCTTGAATTTTTAAAACATCTTTTAGATACCACTGGAATAGTACATGTGTTCCTAAATAGTGTGCGTTAAATTAACATCAGAGTATATCTTTGTTGCGTTGCCTTTTGGCGGGTTTTGTTTCTTACTTTCCCATTGAATTTATCTCAAAAGTCACAAAATGGCAAACGGCAGCAGTCAGGCCTCTTCCCTCCCGGTGTAAGAGCTGCACGGGAGCCCGCCGCGAAGCACCTGTTTCCGCCCATCTCCAGCACAGCCCAGCCCAAGGGTCTGCCTTGGAACCACCTGCATGTCTGGTTTCTGTGTGACTGGCCAGAGGTGGTGGGTGCGTCTGTTCCTTTTCCCTGGGGTTGGGGGCACAGACCCTGGGTGGCTGTGTTTCGGTTCCTTACCTGGTGCCCGTCTGTGCGCGCACCTGCCAGCAGCCCTCACTCGGCCTTGCTCTCAGGAAGCCCCCAGGCGAGCGTTGGCAGGAATCCTGCCGGGCAGGAGGTCGCTTCTCCAGCGCGTGCTCCCTGAAGCCGCCAGCCTCCCTGACCTCCCCCCCGTGCCGGTGGTGTGTGTGCTGTGGCTGTGTGTGGTGCGGCCGTGTGTGGTGCGGCCGTGTGCGGTGCGGCCGTGTGTGCTGTGGCCGTGTGCGGTGCGGCTGTGTGCGGTGCGGCCGTGTGCGGTGTGGCCGTGTGCGGTGTGGCCGCGTGTGCACTTTGCTGGGTCTTCCTGGGATGCTGAAGCCTCCTGTGTCTCCAGCCCCGAGAACTCTGAGCCCAGGTGCTTTGGGAAGGACAGGGCACCGGCTGGTGACACATGGGAAGGGAAGTGTGTTTGTCACCTTGCCCAGGTAACCTGCTCCACCTGGTTGGTGCGCCTAAGGAGGGCAGGGGTGTGTGGGGAGGACATGAGAGGCCTCCTGGAAGCACTTATCCTGTTGAAGTTCACATTTCAACCTTTTCAGCAGCCCCTGCTCTGGGCCTGTGCCCGGCCTGGGACTCGGCCTGTTGACACCGTGCCATGGGTGTGGGCAGAGCGCCCTCCCTGGAGGGCGGCACGCGGTGCCCGTTGGTGACCATGAGCTGCCTCACAGAGCTCCTGAGGAAGAGTGTTGGGGCTCTGGGCTGTGAGTTAACAGCTGGGGCCTCCGCGTGGTGCTGCTGGAAGGCTCAGTGGTAAAGGCCAGTTTTCAGGATGTGTCTGAGTTTATAAACTTGAATTCTTAAATTGTGGTTTTAAAGAGCACCAGGACGTAAAAACAGAGTGACACACCTTGAGGCTCTGTTCAGCCAACAACGAGGGCTTTTATTTAAAAAATAAAGCCGTGGGTCATTGACGTTGCGCTGTTTGTTCTGAACTTGCCTCTGGTGTTGGCGGAAGCTGACCTCGCTTACCTGCTGTGTTTGTTCTTTGCTCCGCAGGCCGCCTTCCAGGAGAATGTGGGGAGACAGGTATGGCTGCTTTTAAACACCTTTATTCCAAAAGCTTCCTGCAGGTTTACAGGTAGGAATCTGGAGAGCCATAACCCCGGTGTCTTTTCGCACTGCGAGGTGTGGTGTGGCTACATCAGTGGCAGGGTCACCGGGAACCTGCACGTACAGCAGTTTGCACACACAGGCCGGAAAGCTGCGCTTTACGTGTTGCCAAGGGCCACATAATGTGACTCTGCGAGGGGGGCGGGTCCCTGGGAACAGGCTGGCCTTGCAGGGACGCAGACCTGACCCCGCCTCATCCCACACAGAGCAGGAGCTGACTCTGTTGACGTCAGCGCGTGCCTCATCCGGACCGTAGGCGGGCCCAGAAGCCAGCTCCCAGGAGCTGTGGACCCCACGACCCTTCGTCATGCTGGGGCTGCTTTTGCTGTGCCCTCTGACCCTGACATCTGGTCACTGGTCAGCTTCACCTGTGAATGGGGGCCCAGGTTATTCATGTTGTGTGTGATGACGTCACATTTTGGGTGTGTGGTCGGGCCTTGCAGGAGAGTGGGACAGAGGCCGGAGAGCGGACCAGGGTCTGGGCTGGACCTGGGCGGGAAGCAAGGTTCCCAGAGAAGTCAGCCGAGAAGGTTCTGGAGTTCCCAGGCAGCAAAGCAAATGCAGCCGGGGTCTGGGCTGTGGCTGGGTCGTGTGGGGTGGATGGTGTGCATGTGGCCTGTGGACCTTTCTGACCTGTGGGGAACCCTCCAGGCAAAGGTGTCCGACTTGGAGTGGAAGCATCAAGGCCAAATGAGTCCAGAGGAAAAGCCGGATGCCAGAGTCAGCTGGAGAGGCGGGCGGATGAGGACTTGTGCATGTTATTGAAATGGTTCTCGAGGAGCCTGGCATGAGTGGTGTGGGCGGCTTTCTGTAGACAGAGCCCAGGAAGGGGCGTGATTTCCTCTTGTTGGCCCGAGGTGGCCGAGGCCCACCCAGTGTCCTTGGGGTGCCGTGGGGTCTGCACGTGTTCAGAGCCCTGAGCCCTGGTAGGAGCCAGTTCATTAGGAAGAGACACCAGCCTTGGAAGGGGAGCCTGGGTGTGCAGACAGCAAGAGCCGCACAGGCCGAGGAGAACATGAATGAGGTTTGGGCTTTTGAGTGGAGAGTGCGGCTGCTGTGAGTAGGAAGGAGCTTCTTGGAAACCACTTAGCTGAGCTGACGGACTTGCTTCCTGGAAAGTGACAGCCCAGGAGACGTCGTCTCCCTGTTCCTGGGCTTCCAGCCCCTCCAGAGTCCCCGCCGGAGGGGGGCGTGCTGAGGCCAGAGCCCGGGGTGGCGACCACGCTGTGTGGGCCTGGGGCACACTCCACCGTCACACTCTGTTTCGGGTTCCCAGATACCACTTCCTGGGAGGAGCAGATGGGTCGCGTAGGGAGCCACGGGGCCCTGCAGCTGAGCTGACCGGCTTCCCTGTGTGTGTGGCTAGATTTGAGCCCCGTTACCTTTGTCGGGGCAGCTTAGGTTGGGGATTGATTGACAGGGAAAGGAAAGGCCTTTAAACTTGGTCTAAATTTAGGCAAGCAGCCAAAAAATGGGATATTCCCGTGGGTGCAGGAGTCTTGCACCTCAGTCCTGAGCCTGAGCCCCATGAGTCTCAGAACATCCGGCACAGTGACCAGCATGCGGATGGTAGCGGGAGCCTCGTGGAAGAAGCTGCACAGACTCTGAAGAGACACAGACTTTGACAGGAGTGTGAGATGCGCAGGTCCGGAGTGTCCCCGGCCCGCACGGCCACGTCCTGCTGAGGTTGGATAGAAACATTTGAGAAGAAGGTCGAGAACTTGGCAAAGCAAATGGGAGCGGACATGTTATGTAGCACGCAGGGAAGCAGCCTAAAAACCCTTGGATGTGGAGAAGGCTGTTTCTAATACACAGATTTGGAATGAAGTTGTAAGAAACGCATTTATAGTAGAGGCTACTGGGTAACAGCAGCAGAGATGGGGGGTGGTTGGGGAGCGGCCTGGGGGACACGGAGGGGGCTGGGGGCAGAGACGAGGGACCAGCTTCTCTGTCCAGGCTCATCTTGGCTGGAGTTGGAGACTCTGGTCCTGAGTGGTCTCTGCCTTCTCCCCACTGAGCCTGGGGGCTCTTGAGCAGGTGGTGACTAACCCATGGGCAACTTCCATGTCCAGGGCCTGCCAGACATGCCAGCCCTACGACCCTGCTCCTAGGCGAGTGCTGTCCGGGCCCCCAGCACCATCGGGCCCTCGTGGTGGCCTGTCCACACCCAGGCCCCCAACTTCCTCCCTGCACAGGTGGGGAAGTTGAGGCTCAGGGCAGCTGAGCCCACCTTTGTCTGCTGGGAGCCTGTTGTTCCAGCTCCAGCCTGGCCAGACAGAGCCTTAGCCCCTGTGTTGGTCTTGCTTTGTTCTCACCGTGGGGGGGATGCTGGTCACAGAGTCCCCTTGTTCTTGTTCTCAGTGAGACCTGGTCCTGGGCCACCCCGGACGTTTCCCTGGGCTCCTGCCTGCCGTTATGTGGGACATGGAGTTGCACCCCAGTGGGCGACATCCCAGGTTGTGGCACCTGCTGTCTTTCCGCAGAGTGAGCTGCGACACCTCCACTCGGGTGCCTGTTTCTCCCCTGTTCCACGGTTCAGTGAAGGACGCTCGTGCTGTCACTGATTCCAGCAGCCTCAGGCAGAAGTTTCTGGTATCTCCATCAGCCCAAGCTCCCAGTGTAACCCTTGGGAAGGATTTGCTGGGAGAAAGCCGCATGGTACCTGCTCATTCCGGCTCTCCTGGCGGGAAGCATGAATGTGGCCCTGGGTGTTCTCAGGAAAGCTGGCTGTTCAGCTACTTTATTTGCGAAGCGATGACACGGACGAAGGTGTGAGGTTTTCATGATGAAGTGCAGGGTGGTGATGAGTGTGTTAAAGTCAAGGAGGGATCTGGATCCCGGCCTCAGAGGTGGGCAGGCCTGGGAGGCCTTTGAAAAACCCTGCTGCGGTTTATAGCTGTAAGGCTTTCTGTGTTTGGTTCAAAGTTTGTCATTTGTATTTTCTTAGGATATTATTTATGTTGTTTCCAGAATTTCAAATCCTGGAACCTGAGAGTGGTCTCAGTAACACCATGCAGCCTTCGGGGCTGGAGCTGGGGCTCCACTGGGGCTCCACTGGGAGACTGTCGTGGGGTGGGAGGAGGTCCGCCTCTCCCATGTCAGAGCCTTGGGGGCTGCTGGTCCTCGATGCTTCTGGGGTCAGCTGTCACCAGCCCCCAGAACTGGCTGGGCCGGCTGCCCCCAGTCAACGTCCTGCCCGCCCAGGACAGCCGAGCGAGGCCTGGGCTCTGGTCCAGGCTTCGCAGACTGGGCAGGCGGCTGCATCCCCAACCTGACCCAGGCTTGCTTGCTCTGGTGTGCACCGACCTGCCAGCTTTGTGGCATGGGGCTCGGGCTGGTGGAGGTCAGTGGCTGGAACACTGTTGAAACCTGAAGCCCATTTACGGTGTAGGTTTTAAGGAAAGGTCTCCTACAGCATACCGAAGTGGAAACGTTTGAGTTGTTTGAAAACGATGAAATCCTTGTGAGTGGTTTCAGTCGTTGGGCGTGGTGTGGTCTAGGGAGCCCGTCGGGAAGTCAGTGTGGCGTGGAAGTCCTCGGTGAGCAGTGTCTGTGGTGTGTGGCTCGCTTGCCACCTGCCTCAGGGCTCGGGGTTCGTGAGTGTCAGTGTCTGTGGATATGATGATGGAACTTGGTAAAATGCCTTTGCTCATTCAAATTCTTCTTTTTCCCCCAATTTCACTTTTTTATTAGGGCACTTTCCCGCATGGGATTGATATTTTGACCACAGCCGACTATTTTGCTGTCGGTAACAGAGCCAACTGTTTCCTGGTTATAAGGTAAGTTTTTAATGTATATCACAAAAATAGAATATCCTAAAATCAGATTTGATGTCAAAAATCAGCTTCCACCATTTTCTTTTTTCATCCTGTAATGTCCACTAAATGTAACATGGTTTTTGTGTGAAAAATTAAAAATGGAATTGGGACAGTTATCGAAACTTGTGTTTCATGTTGATTGGACTCACCTCATGCTTTACTCGGTAGATGGGAGACATTTACTCAAGTGTTAAAGCTTGGCTCAGCTTCAGGAGTGCGGCCTTGCCGTGAGTGCTGTCCCTGCTTATGATTTCTCTCCTGGTCGCCCCGTTTTACCCGTGCTGCTTCTGTGCAGGGCTTGGAGTTTGACAGGAAGCAGCTGCAAGCACGGCCGCGCCTCCTCCTGACACTTCCCTACTGGATGTCCTAAATGCTTTCCCAGTTTGAAATCTTGGATTAGAAGGGACTGTTTCTTTTTCTGTTTCGGTGCTAGAAAGTGTTTTGAAGTTGAAGTTATCTGTAGATTGTTTATGAAATGAGTAGGAGGTATTTTAGAAATCAGGTTAGAAACAAATATTTAGCACCTCTAATTGCAGTTTACAGAATTATATCACATTTTTGTAGTTGTATAATTAGGTACTGGGGAGGTTACTTCAGTTGTCTTAGTTGATCCATCGCAGCAGATATGCGAGAAAGGATGTGACTTTATTTATTTTTGGAGGTGGAGTCTAGCTCTGTCGCCCAGGCTGGAGTGCCGTGGGGTGTGACTTCATGAAGTGATTTATTTGCCTTAAATTAGGACAAGAAGCATGCCTGATGCATGTTTAACATTATTAACCATTAAATACCTTAAAGATCGATTCCCTAACAGCCCTGCTGTGTAGACTGTGCAGAAAGGACGTTTCTCCATCACCAGCCTGGGCAGAATTTTCAAAATGTAGCGTTTGAACCTCTTTCCCAGGAAGGATCTTTGAACACATCTATCTGTATTTTTATATCCTTTCAATTTTCCTCAACATTTAATGTCCTTTTTTGCCTTATCAGTTCTTTCCTATTAATACTTGGCCATATATTTTATGTGGAAAATCTACTGGCCGGGTGCAGTGGCTCACGCCTGTAATCCCAGCACTCTGGGAGGCCAAGGCAGGTGGATCACCTGAGGTCAGGAGTTGGCGAAACCCCGTGTCTACTAAAAATACAAAAATTAGCCAGGCGTGGTGGCAGGTGCCTGTAGTCCCAGCTACTCAGGAGGCTGAGGCAGGAGAATCACTCGAGCCCAGGAAGCGGAGGTTGCAGTGAGCCGAGATCGCGCCACTGCAGTCCAGCCTGGACAACAGAGTGAGACTCCATCTCAAGAAAAGGAAAATCTGCTGCCTTTTCCCGAGTTTCCTGGGTAACATACCTGACAGCTAATGGAAGCTTCAGCATGTTTCCCTTGTTGCTGAGGTTTCTAAGCCAGCCTAAAACTCGCATGTAATTAGCTGTGTGCGTTTTATAAAAACATTTGCCAACACGAGACCTGGGTCCAGGCATGTCTTCCCTCAGTGTGTTTGGCTTCCTCACGGTGCCAGGCCCTGCGTGCCGACCAGATGCCACCTTGTGAGGACACACCGGCAGGCAGGCCCCTCCAGTCCTGAGTGCGGCATCGTGGGGACCGGCGGTTGTGGCTGCACCCTAGCACCACGGGGCCCCCTGTACCCGAGGCGGGGTCCTGCTGTCAGCCTGGACCTTGGGGTGAGGGAGGCAGTGGTCCTGTTCAGCAGAGGGCATGGGATTGGGCACAGCCCAACAGGGAGGAGAGTTAACAGGGCCCTGGGCCCTGGTGGGGAGCTGTTGGGGGCCTCTGAGCCATAACGAAGAGTGTGGATTGTCCTGAGGTCCTGGCACTTTGATGGTCAGGTCTGTGTTTTGAATATATCACTGTGGCAGTATTTGGTGACTGGAAATAAGGAGAGGGCTTGGGGGCTCTCGGGAAAGGGGAGAGGGTTGGGGGCCTGGAGGTGTGCCCACTGGAGGAAGGTGGGAGTCGCCAGGGCATTACACAGGGTCTCAGGGCAGTGTTGGCATCGCTCCGCAGGTGGAGGGCACAGCCGAGGGCGACAGTGTTGTTGAGTGTGAGGAGGTCGGGGCTCAGCTCACACGTGCTGGCCTGTGAGGAAGTTTCAGCCGTGCTGACACGGAGATGTTTCCTCTGCAAATTGGAGTTTCGGACACACAGACTGGAACTGAACTAATGGAAGGTCCCCCGGGAAGACTGTCAGGCGAGACGAGGAGGATGGGGAACCAGCCGTCGCCCCACTCTCCTGTTTATCGTCACAGCCGCGTTGAGGATTTTGTAAACGTTAACACCTGTAAATTCATACCTGTCACCACAATCAAGACGAGAAAAGACTCAGGTTTCCCCTTGCCCTTTTGGGGTCCCTCCCCTCCCACCCCCTTCTTCAGGCAACCCTGGTCTGTTGCCGTCACTGCAGCTGTGTCTGCATTTCCCGAAGCTCTGTGTGAATGGGTCCAGGCAGTGGGCACCCTCCTCACTCGCGCTGGCTTCCTCCACCCCGTGTGAATGGGTCCAGGCAGTGGGCGCCCTCCTCACTCTCACTGGCTTCCTTCGCCCCGTGTGAATGGGTCCAGGAAGTGGGCGCCCTCCTCACTCACACTGGCTTCCTCCGCCCCGTGTGAATGGTGTGAATGGGTCCAGGCAGTGGGCGCCCTCCTCACTCACGCTGGCTTCCTTCGCCCCGTGTGAATGGGTCCAGGAAGTGGGCGCCCTCCTCACTCACACTGGCTTCCTCCGCCCCGTGTGAATGTGTCCAGGCAGTGGGCACCCTCCTCACTCACACTGGCTTCCTCTGCCCCGTGTGATGGGTCCAGGAAGTGGGCGCCCTCCTCACTCACACTGGCTTCCTCCGCCCCGTGTGAATGGTGTGAATGTGTCCAGGCAGTGGGCGCCCTCCTCACTCACACTGGCTTCCTCCGCTCCGTGCTTCCTTCAGACTTTCCGCCTGGGGGCACCATCCACGGAGCCTCCAGGGCCAGGGGTGTGGTGTACAGCGTCTGTCTCCACTCACCTGGTGAGGGGCTTCTGGGCAGTGTCCCGTCTGGGTTATCACAAATGCAGCTGCGGTGAACGTGTGTACACGTCTGTCTTTGGCCTGCACTCTTGTTGTCTGGCATAGATGCCCAGAGCTGGGTGGCTGTGCTGTAAGGTTTTTTGGTCTTTTTGAGACAGAGCCTTGCTCTGTCACCCAGGCTGGAGTGTGGTGGCACAGTCACGGCTCACTGCAGCCTCGACCTCCTGAGTCCAAGTGATCCTCCCACCTCAGCCTCCCGAGTAGCTGGGACCACAGGTGCGTGCCACCATGCCTGGCTAATTTTTGTATTTTTTTGTAGAGATGACAAATCACGTTGCCCAGGGTGGTCTTGAACTCCTGGTCTCAAGTGATCCGCCTGCCTTGACCTCCCAAGATGCTGGCATTACAGGCATGAGCCAGCACACCCTGCCTGTAACTTCTTATGCAATGGCCACACGACTTTCACCGTGGTGGTGCCACTTATGAAATGGCCACACGACTTTCAGCATGGTGGTGCCACGCACCCCCAGGGCCGGATGGTAGCTCGGGGTCCGGGGTCTTTGCCGGCACTGGGGGTGTTTGGTCTTTCAAGCTTGGCTACTGTCTTGGGGTGTGGAAGCAGCTCACTAACTTGTGTCTAGTGACTGATGATGCTGTTTCAGTCATCATCCATTTCAGGGGCGTGTTTAACAAATCTTTCGCCCATTTATTAGGTTAGTGGTTTTCTTCCTATTGAGAATTTGAGAATTCTTCATGCATTCTGCGTACAATTCCTTTTTTCAGATGCTTCCTTGCTACATATTTCCTCCCACTCTGTGGCTTTTCCTTTCAGTATCTCTTATATTCCTAAGTCAAAGCCTTTTTTTAAAAAAATCAGCTTTGGGCTGGGCGCGGTGGCTCATGCCTGTAATTCCAGCACTTTGGGAGACTGAAGTAGGCAGATCACGATGACAAGAGATCATCCTGGCCAACATGGTGAAACCCCATCTCTACCAAAAATACAAAAACTAGCTGGGCGTGGTGGCACTCACCTGTAGTCCCAGCTGCTTGGGAGGCTGAGGCAGGAGAATTGCTTGAACCCAGGAGGTGGAGGTTGCAGTGAGCCGAGATCGCGCCTCTGCATTCCATCCTGGTGACAGAGCAAGACTCCGCCTCAAAAAAAAAAAAAAAATCAGTTTTATCTTTGTACATCTGCTTTATTGCATGTAGTTTACATGTAATAAAATCGCCAGTTTTCAATACGGGTTTCAGTATGGTGGCGGGTGTGGCAGATGTGAGCTGTTGAACGACTACACCGTGGTCAGCACTGTGCACACGACCCTCCCTCCGGGAGGCCCCGTCCTGCCGGCACTCCTGTCCCTGGGGCTCCACCAGTTTAGAATCTGCAGGTGGCTTCCTTTGTCAGCTCCCTGCCTCCTCAGCTCCCTGTGTTTCGGGGTTCCTCAGTGGTTCTCGCTGCGTGGTCGCCCCACCAGCTGAGGGGCTTTGAGCCCCGTGGGTTTTGGTGTGAGCGCATGGCACAGCTTCTGTTCTCCCTGGCTGTTTTTCTGTCGGGGTGAGCAGTCATGAGGACTTTGGGTGTTTTGGTCTTCCTGCTGTTGTAAATTTCCTTCTCTGATTTCTGGTATCTTCAGCGTCGAGCGTCCTTTTAAAAATATATTTTGTCGTCTTTTACTTTTCAATAATTTTTTATGTTCCTATTGTATAAGCTCCTCAAAGCAAGGAAGCCTCGAAGTCAACTGTTTGCTTGTGTATTTCCTGAATTGGTGAATGACATCTCGTCCACATACTCAGCTCACTTGCTTCTCCTTCTCTCATTGCCCACACATGGCTGGTGACCTCGGTCTGCCACTTCCACATCCCTAATAGGCCTCAGACACGCCTCATCCTGGGACCCTCTCTATGCCGTCACCTCACTTCCAGCTGCCTTTGTCTCGCAGAAGCGTCCGAGCTGACCCTGCACCCTCACGCCCTGACCTCTCCCATCCGTGCTTTGCCTGTGGGTTCTGTCTGGTTTGCTCGTGGCCAGAGTCCATTCTCTTTCACATCTCTGCCTGCCCTGGCTCCCTCCAGCCCCTCCGTCTCTCCCACCTTCTGGTGGATACTCACCTTGGTTCTCATACTTTTCTCCTCTGGGACCTTGGGTACCCAGGACACACCCCTTTTTCTGCCGCCTTGGGCCAGGGGCTCAGGAGCGTGTCTTCTTCAGGGTCAGTTGCTAGTTGGTGCCCTTGCCTGCGTGAGCACTCAGGTGGCCTTGCCTCTATCTGCTGCTTTCCATGAAGTCACTGGCCGCCTGCCTGCTTCTCTGGGACCCTGCTGTCTGGGACCCTGCTGTCTGTCTGGGACCCTGCTGTCTGTCTGGGACCCTGCTGCTGGGACCCTGCTGTCTGGGACCCTGCTGTCTGGGCTCTAGGACGCAGTCGGATGCATCTACCTTCTGGGCGTGCAGCCCCAGGGCCCCTGCAGCACCTCTGTGCCAGGGACTTGGGTGACATGGTTCTCGGCGTCATGGCACTGTTTCCCACAGCTCGTCTGCTGCCTGATTTCTCAATTTTTCTGAGTTTCTCCCAGGCTGTTTCCTCACCTTCCGAGGGGCTCTGTCTCCATCTGCTTCCTTTCTCTTGTCTCCCTGGCTGACTTTCCCAGGCCGGTGCCTTGCAGCAGGTGCCTGTCTGCCTGCCCGAAGTTCACGCTCGTGCCTGGGCCCCTCTGCAGTCAACATTCTTCCTGGGCCCCGCTCCTCTGTCTGCTCTCGGGTGCCGTGGTGGAGGCCATGGCAACACAGGTGGGTGGCGGTGGTGGCAGGTTCAGTTAATCCGTGCAAGCAGCTGGAGTTTTAGATAAATGAATTGGAGAAATCACATGCTGTAAAACTGAGAGGGGACAGGAGTGATCAGGGAAAACCAAACCTGTCTCTCGACTCTTCCCGGTGCCGCCATCATGCCTGGTTTCCCGTGTGTCCCAGAGAGTCTGCTCCTGTCGTGTGTGGACCGACCTCCGAGCTCATCAGCAGAGGCTGGCTGACGTGAGAGCTCCTGGGTCTTAGAGACGATACAGCCCTGGGCCACCGCAGCAAGGAAGGGGAGGGGAAGCGCCGTCTGTTCTCTCACCCACGCTTCCCGGAGAGCCTTTTGCATCTGGACGTTGGGCGTGATCTTCATAGATCCCCCTCGTGGCCTTTGGGTCCATCCAGGTTTTTGCTGTCATAAACAAGGTGGATGTTTTTTTGTCTGCAGTTCCTCACCTGTGCGGTTATTTTGGAATGGGTTACCGAAAGTGGAGATGCTGGACCCGAGGATCCGCATGTTCTCAGTTTCCTGTGCGTTGCTGGCCACCGTCCACTGGGGCTGTGCCCAAGTGCTGCCCAGCAGGCTCAGTGTCCTTCTGCTTCCCGCAGCTCCGGCTGCAGACCCCGGGGCTCGGGCCGCTGGACGGCTGAGCAGAGGCTTCCTTTTCTTTTCCTCCATGCCGGAGGCTGCACCGCTTCAAGGGGTTGAAGTGTGTGTGTGTTTTCTGTAAACTTTTTGATGATATTTCTGCTACACTATTTTTTTTATTGATTCAGAAGAACTTGTTTATTTTAGGGAATCCTCCTGTTGGTAAGACCAGTTGCGGATGTTTTTTCCAATTTTGTTGTTTGACTTTTGACTTTGTTTTTGGTGTTCTCCTGGTAGACTTTGTTCGGCATATGTGTAGGGATCGATTTCTTTTATGGCTCTGGGTTTTGAGTCATAATTAGAAAGGCATATCCTACTTGGAGATTATTTTTTAAAAGTCTTCCATGTTGTTTTCACAAGATGTAACTTTTATTTTTGAGACATAATTTGCTTTCAGCTGCCCCCGTGTGGAGTGGACGGTTGTGGAGGGGCTGATGGTGTGTCCACCTGCGTCACCTGCATCTTCCTTGGGAGTGGAGCTCCCACCACTCCACAGCCACCCTCCCTCCTCCCAGCCTGTGAGCCGCTGCCCCGCCCTCGATGTGGAGCAGGGCTGCCCCTCGTGGAGGGTCCCATCCATGGAGTCAGAGGGAACACACTCCTGTGTGTCAGTGTTCTTTGCTCAGTGGAGCGCGCCTGGGGCCTGTCTGCGGTGCGTGTGTCCTCAGTGCATGTGTCCGCGGCGCGTGTGTCCGCGGCGCGTGTGTCCTCGGCGCGTGTGTCCGCGGCGCGTGTGTCCTCGGCGCGTGTGTCCTCGGCGCGTGTGTCCGCGGCGCGTGTGTCCGCACCTCCTTTTTGTGGTGAGTTGTATGCAGTGTTCGGTGGCTATACAGTTTTTCTATGAGTTTGCCTGACATTGGGTTATTTTGAGTTTTTGACTCTGGTGAATAAAGCAGTTGTATATATTTATTTAGAAATCATCTTCATGTGGATGTATATTTTCATTTCTTTCAGATAAAGAGTTAAAAGGGAATTTTTGTATATTTTATAAGAAACTGCCAAACTGTTTTGCAAAGTGGCTCTGGTTTTCCCACATCTGTGCCAACACTTGGTATTTGTCAGTCTTTTAAAATTTTACCCATTCGAGTCGGGGTAATGGTTTAACAATTAGCATTCCTGGCTGAATACTGATGTTGAACATCTTTTCATGTGTTTATTGGCCTTTTATTTATTTTCTTTTATGATGTCTCTGTACAAATTTTGTGCCAATGTTTTGTTTGGGGTTCATCTTTTTATATTGTGGTACAAGTCAGCTTGCCTGTGGATTTTCTTAAAAGTTTTTAACAGCTGTACGAGGTGTAACGGGGACACATTCACTGTGTATGGAGTGCAGGGTTTTACTGAAGTGCAGCTGGCACACGCTCACCACAGCACACAGCTTCCTGCGTGTGAGGCCTGAGCACAGCCATCACCCTGGAGCCTCCCCGTGTCTGCTCCCTGTAATTCCCACCTCGGTCCTCCCCCACCCGGAGGCCACCACTGACCTGCCTCTGTGGGTGTGGATTAGTTTCCCGTCCTTGAATTTTGTGTGGATGAAACGAAGCCGTGTGTACTCGTTTTGTCAGGCTTCTTTGGCTTGGGGGAGTTGAGATTCAGGTTGTGTGTGTTGCTGCTGAGTATTCGATTGTGTGGATCAAACACGGTTTGTTTTCTCCGTAGACGATGTCAGGATGGTTTCCGGTTTTCGCTGTTACACATGATACACGTGAAGCTATGTGCACAAATGCTCTTTTCTTTGGCGTAACTGCTCAGGGGGGCATGGCTGGATCATGTGGTAGATTTGAAGAAATGGGCAAACTGGTTTTGAAAGTAACTGTGCTGAATTCTCCCCCGCAGGCAGTGCATTCTCATCCTTCCACGTCTCACCACCTCTTCCCTGCTGTCTCTTCCAGTGTGTATATTGCCGGCTTTCCTGAGTACACCCAGCCGATGATAGACCACCTGGTTACCATGAAGATCAACCACTGGGATGGGTAGGTTTTCTGTTTGTGTTTTTCTAAGAGTGTTTTTTTTTCCCCCCAAAGGAGAGATTCAGTTGAGCTTCTAAGCCTTGAGTGTATTTTCTCACTGTGGATGTCGTATTTTAAAATAACTTCTGAGAAGTAATATGAATTCCAGTCTTCATGCGGATGTGTTGGGTCATGGTCTGTCTCCAGTTCCACTTCTGGAGACCTTGGTCCAGTGTGTCCGACGTGTTGGTGTTCCCGTGCGAGTGCCCACGCTGGTGTGTTGCGGAGTGCCGCTGCGTCCGAGGGGGCGCGGGTGGAACTTGGAGGTGGAGCCTCTGTTGTCTCCCTCAGCAGGCGGTACTTCCCCCGACTCTGCTCCACGTGGCTCCACAGGTGGTTTCTGTGCTGTCTGCTGGGAGCCCAGCAGTTTTTAGTGGCCGTTTTCATAATTACAGTAGCAGCTTCAGAGTTTCCTTGCATTTCATAGGCAGTTAAATGTGTCTCAAAGGAAAAGCGAAGTGCGGTCTGGAGCATAAACAGAGCGTTAGTGCCGTGACCGCTGCCCCGAGGAGCTCAGGGTCCCCTCCTAGGACAGTGCCATGCTGTGGCACTCCTCACGGGAGCCCTGAGGAGCGGCAGGTGCCTGTGGGTGGAGGTGGCTTTGTGAGGGTGCAAGTCCAGAATCTCAGTTTGACAGTTGGTGTGACGTGGAGGAGGTCCTTTCTGACCCATGGGGGATGCGTTTGCTGCTGCCTGGGAAGAGGCCCAGCTGCCTGCCGTGGTCCAGGCAGGGCTCTCAGGGCTGGGAGCCTCTGGGAAAGGAACTCCTGGGTAGGTAGTACTCGGGCTGCCGGGGGAAGACCCTCCCTTCCCTTCCTGGTGATCGTTCGCTTCCAGAGAAGGGTGTGAGTTCCTGACCCTCGGGGTGTCCCTGCACATGTTACACCAGAGCTCTCTCCATTAGAGTGAAAGGTCCCCTAAGCCAGACCTTGGGAAAATGAATGAATTAGTTGTATCAGCCGACTAGTCAATAACATCTTTAAAACCAAAGTTACAGATGTATATCCATGGTGTCAGAGCTGTGGGACTCTCCAGCTGTTACTGTGTCGTCTGTTTCTGCCTTAGTTCTGTCAGCCTTTCCTTCACGTGTTTTGGGCGGGTCACTTACTGGCGGCAGATACACTCGCGGCTTTTGCCTCTTCCTAATGTATTGACCCTTTATCTTTAAGGAACAGCCCTCTTTGTCTCATGTTAGATTTCTTGCCTTAAAGTAACTGATGACTAGTGTAGTACCTGGGTTGGCAAGCTTTTCTTTAAAGGGCTAGATAAACATGGTAGATCTCTGTTCTGTATGCTTTGCTTTATTTTATTTAGTTTATGTAACCCTTGAAAAATGTGAAAACCATTCTTAGCTGAGGGCCGTCCTGACAAGAAGCAGCCTCGGGCTGGGCTTGTGGCTGCAGACTGCGTTGCCTCCGCTTCCCAGGTGCTTTGTCCCTCCCGCTCCCTCAGAGTTGCGGGCGATGGTCTGGTAGACGGCATACAGTTGGGGGTTGCTCAGGGTGCGAGTTTCCTGGCACATGAAACGCCACCTGCCTCGAAGAGCTCTTTGTTTACTGTTGGGAGTGGACCCTGAGCAGGGCCCTCGGCCGACACCGAAGGGGCTGTGGCAGGTGGTGCTGTCAGTGTGGGTGTCCGCCCTCGTGCCTTGTTTCACTGTGGTGCTGTGGGTTTGGTGGTTTCAAATAGTTAGAACACAGACAGTTAGAACACAGACCGTCAGAACGCGGACGGTCAGAACGCGGACGGTCAGAACGCGGACGGTCAGAACGCGGACGGTCAGAACGCGGATGACAGTTAGAACGCGGACGACAGTTAGAACACAGGCGGTCGGAACACAGACAGTTAGAACACAGGTGGTCAGAACGCGGACGGTCAGAATGCGGACGGTCAGAACGCAGATGGCAGTCAGAACACAGACAACCGCCTTCTGCATGTTTTCACCCTCACGTTTTGCTTCTTTGTTGTTACGTGGTTGCCGTCATGATGATTTTAAGTCATGACCACTTGCCGCTCCATCTGGGTCTGGAGGGGCTGGGGGCGCGGGCTCTGCAGTTCACTCCCAGCTTTACCGTCTGCCTCTGTGTGGAGCTGTGGAAGGAGAGGTGGGCTCAGGAGGGGCTCTGGCCTCTTGAGCTGGCTTTGGGTCAGCCTTCCGCCATCCCCGTGTTCAACCGCTGGGTGCTTTCAGTGTGTGTCTGATGAGGCACTTACTGGATATGCGCCCCAGATTTGGTGGGTGAGCCTTAGTAAATTCCTTCTGTTCACCCCTTGTAATCCGTGGAGGGGCCATTTCACGTGGCTCTGTCTCAGACTCGCATCCTCCGGGTAATGTGGGGGTGGGGAGGCCGGAGACCCAGTTGCCACCTGGCCCTGAGACGGAATGGCACCTGTGTTCCAAGAAGAACCGTGGTTAGCCGTGTGACCTTGCTGTGGTAGACTGTCCCTGTCGTCTGTTGGAGTCGGAGGTTCTTGTGCTGGTTTGTGTGTGTGAGTGAGCGAGCCTCTGCCAAGTGGTGGGTTGAGGACTGATGGATGTCATCTCCCTCACTTTCTCTTTATGAATTGAATAAAGCCAGAATTGTCCAAGTGAAGGCACTAACGATGTTCTCTCCTCACTCTCAGGGTCATCCGAGAGCTGGCTGTGAAGGCGCTGCACAACCTGACCCAGCGAGCGCCCGAGTACAGCGCCACGCAAGGTGAGTGTGTGTCCCGGCCGGCCTGCGGGCACCACGCTTGCGCACCGCAGAAAGGCCCGGGTTGCTGGTTTCAAACTCTGGGGGCTGAAAATAAGGTTCTGCGTCTGTCTTGGTGAGAAGCATCTGAGGAACTAGCTGTGGACTTGATCAGGGGACGGGCTGTGAGGACGGATGCGGTGAGTGGGTCCGCCCGCATGGCAGGGAGCTGCTGGACTGTTATGTACGCCGAAGCCCGTGGTGGTCCCGCCAGACGCCTGACAGGCGGTGCTGCTTCCCTGGTCTCTAGTTGGCTTGCACCTGCCACACGTGACCTGCCACACGCGACCCACCACGCAGGAATGCACTTTGGAACTGGGCAGGGTGTATAGAAAGAAAGGGCCTGAATGGGAGACTCAAAGTCTGCCCAGGACTAAAATCACCTTGGAATGGCTCAGCTAAGCCTGCACTTCTTACGCTTCATCAATGAAGAGAGAAATCCCATTTGTTCTGTCTCGTTCTTTCTACTTGGAATAAATAATCATCTGACTTAAATGTAGGGAAGAATACCACGTTTCTCAACATTACCCTCACTCCCCTGACATTTATTACAGGGGCTCCACTGGAGGCCGGATTGTGGCTGTTGGGTGGAGTTACTGATGTGACGCCTGTGTTTCACATCCTGTGGGGGCTTGTTAATTCCTAAGGGATCTTTCAGTTTCGTGATCTGTGAACGAGGCGTCCATGTCACGGGTTTAGTGTGGTGCTGCCCTACTTTCCAATGCATAATTAACCCTTGCTGACACTGAGGGGCCCAGCTTTGTCCTCTGTCAGGGTGAAGAGCATGGACACCCAGGATGGGATTGTAACCTTTTGTAGATTTCTCTGATTCTCGAAAAACCTATCACCCCCAGCCGCTACATCTTAACCTCTCTGATTCTCAGCCCATCGCAAACCTGGCAGCACTTGGGAAGGCGAAGGCTCAGGGGGCTTGGTTTCCCCCGCAGGTGTGGCAGAGCCTCCTCCCTCTGTGGCCGCAAGGGTTCTGAGGAGTCTGTGCTTTCTGAGTAAACTCAGAGTAGAGGCACCGCCCCTGGGGCAGCCCTGCCTCCATCCTGCTCCACCCCCTCCACCACCCAGGCAGCCAGGCAGAGCCCCTGCCAGGACCAGAGGCCACCCTACACTGACAGGGAAGGCCTGGGGAGTGTGTCCTCCTCTTTTGTGCTGCCTCTCTCCTGTCTGAGTTACCCGCCCCGTCTGGGGCACTTGGGAGCAGGCAGCAGCCTCTGTCCTGTTACCCTTGGTGTCTCGGAGGCCATCTGCATCACCACGGGTGCCATCCTGGGCACTGGGGTGATGACCCTGAGGGACGCCACTGTTGGTGTGTGAGTGTGGTTGTCCCACAAGCCGTCTGTGTGTGCACGCTGTCACCTGCTCTCCTGGCCCTGTGTGGGTGTCTGTGGGCGTCCCACTGGTTGTCTGTGTGTACACACTGTCACCTGCCCTCTCGGCCCTGTCTCTTGCAGTCTTCCCGAGGCTGCTGTCCATGACGCTGAGTCCAGACCTACACACGAGGCATGGGTCAATTCTTGCCTGCGCGGAGGTTGCTTACGCCTTGTACAAACTTGCAGCCCAAGAGAACAGGTAGGAAGAGCGGGTCTCGAGGAGACACAGGGCTCTGTTCCTGATCCCCTTGCCATATAATTACAGTGCTCTCCACTTCGGGGCTATCTCATCCCTTCTAATTTTTGTTTATTTGCACCAGTGGCACAGTTGTTAGGCCCCAGGTTGTACTGACGGAGTGTGTAAGTGGCCCTCTCCTGACGGTTGTGCCGGGGTGGACCACCCACCTCTCTTCAGCGGGGTGCATCACCCAGATGGGTCGGGCGTCTCCCCCCGGTCACCCTGCCCCTCCTGCCTCCTTGTGCACCTCCTGGTCTCAGAGGTGACGAGTGAGGTCATAACAGCAAAGGTCCTTTTTCCGAGATGGCATCGAGCGACTTGCATGTTCAGTGTCCTTTCTTCATCACGTCTGATAGTTTAAAATGCTAGAGAACATGCACTTTTCTTTTGAATTTTTCAGTTGGCTATGTTTGTACAAATAGTAATAAAGCATGAAAAATACGGGGTCGCTGGGAAGTTGTGTGCAGGAGGCTGTAAGGCATTGACTGTCTTACGTTTCTTCCCAGTTGACTCTTCCTCAGAAGTAAAAACTCCCAGACTTACCGTAGTGATGGTGACCTGGTTCTCGGACTCCAGTTTGAGAAACGATTTTAAGTTATGCCCTGTGCATTGAGACAGTTCCTGGCAACGGATTGAGAGCAGGGTATGGGCCCGCCTCCCGCCCCAGCCTGAGGGAGCTCTGGAGACAGTTCCAGGTGGAGAGCAGGGTATGGGCCGCCTCCCGCCCCAGCCTGAGGGAGCTCTGGTCAGTCCTGAGCTCAGATGCACAGTGCGACTCCTTCAGGGACGCTCGCTCGCTCGTGTGGGTGTGGCCGATGCCCGTGCAAGACCTGGCCTTGATGGCGCTGCTCTGTGGTGGAGGAAGAAGGCGCATGGAGTGGGGTCTGGGGAGAACCAGGCAGGAGCTCACAGGGTCCTCCAGCTGGGTCCCACAGAGCCTGTGACATTCCCCCAGCAGTGAAATGTGACCTCACCTGTGAGGTGTCTATCGGGGAAGCACGTTTGAGCCTCAGTGCCCAGGCCAGCCTGGGGTCTGGCTATGTGGGCACCTCCACCTGGCACAAAACAAAATTCCAGACCCCCAGGAGGAGAGCAGGTGACCGGAGTAAAGCACACGGTTTGTGCAGATTGAGCCAGCGAGGGGGCCTCATCCGGCAGGGCTTGGTGGGAACCCTGCTGGCATCCAGGCCCCCAGATGCCAGCCCAGGGCCGATCCCGCCAGGGGCCTTCCCTCGGATGGCAGTGGACATGAGCTCTCGTCTCAGCCTCACCTGGACTTGTCTGTTTTCCAAGATGGTCACATTGGCAGGGGCCACAGCTTTAAGGGAATGTCCCAACATCCTCTTCCTTTGACCAGGCACTGCTTCATCTAAAGTCACAAATGGGCCGGGCGCGGTGCTCATGCCTGTAATCCCAGCTCTTTAGGAGGTGGAGGTGGGGGGATTGTTTGGGCCCAGGAGTTTGAGACCAGCCTGGGCAGCACAGTGAGACCCCATCTCTAAAATGAAATAAATACAATAAAATAAACAAAACAATGCAATACAAAACGATATAATAGAATAAAAAAATAATCAGAGGTATGTCCTGCAGAGGTCTCTGGGACCCACCAGGACCTGAACAAGAGGAGACTTTGCTGAGCCCATGCTCCTCCGGGTGTACCCGGGGTTGGGGTCTTGGGGGGTGTGACCTCAGCTCCTCCGAGTGTACCCGGGGTTGGGGTCTTGGGGGGTGTGACCTCAGCTCCTCCGAGTGTACCCGGGGTTGGGGTCTTGGGGGGTGTGACCTCAACTCACTGTTTGACCTTCTGCAGGCCCGTCACGGACCATCTGGACGAGCAGGCAGTGCAGGGCCTGAAGCAGATTCACCAGCAGGTTTGTGTGCAGCCTCTGGGTGTGCCCCTGGGGAGGCATCACAGGGCCTCCCACCCTTCCCAGGCAGGGTTTGCAGTCCTGGTGGCCACTGTGCTCCATCAGTCCTGGGCTCAGTGGTGGAACCTGGGTGTGATCGCTCTGGGAACAGGCTCTACGCTGGTGTCATGCTTGTGAACAGCCACCTTGGGGGTTGCCCTGGGAGAAAAGACTCCTGGGAAATGAGTGCACGGAGCCAGCGTGTCCTCGGTCTCTGAGGACGGCTTGTGAAGCCAGGGCAGTCAGTGGCGGTTTCAGCTGCAGCTGGAGTGCGGCTTCCCTCGGGGTGCCCGGCGCGGTCCCAGGATGGAGCGCGCAGCCAACTGTGGGTGGGGGTAGTGGGCCCCGTGCTCTCGTGGAGCTGGGCACACAGAACAAGCACAAAACCTCTAGTTTCCAGCCGTGCAGCTGCAACTGGGGTCTGGCGTCTCCTGAAAGTGAACCAGAATTTTGTGTGTGCATTTCTCTGGGGAGATGATGTGTTCATCTTTCTGGGCTTTTAGAGAGTCTCAAAGGCTTCTGTGACCCAGAGGTAAAGTATGAACTATGGACCTTGGTGTTACAGGAGAATATAAAAATTATTCACAAGGGATTACATGGTTTACTGTCTGTTGTTCCAGATAGCTTTATATTCTTTAAGATTCACCTCTTGGATTCTTATCCTATTTTTGCCATTAACTTGCTTTATGATTTTGGCAAAGCCACTTTGCTTACATTTTTCGCTTTTAAGGTGGTGTCTGTCCTCCCTCTCTGACTGAGACAAGCATGGCTGCAGAGTGCAGACGGGGAGGTGGCCCTGGGCAGCCGCCATGAATGTGGCCTCCCCACTGAGGCTGAGCCATGGCTCCCTTTTCCTGTAAAATATAGGCAGTAATAGAGCCGACCTCCTTGAGTTTTTGTGAGAGTTAAATAATATATTTTAAAGAGTTTAGGAGAATATTTGGCACAGTGTGAGTGTTCAGTAAATTTTAGTAGTAGTGCTCATCACCGTGTGGCTTTTTAGCTCTTTCAAAGAAAAAGAAACCTCAGCATCCTGTTGGGCACAATCACTTCCCTGCCCGAGGGCTGCCTGCGTGAGTTCTGTCGGTCCCTGGGACCAGAACACAGGTGGCTCCAGCTCCCTGTCTGGCCACCCTCCCCTCACTCCGTGCCTCAGTTTCCCCCTCAAGGGAGCGCTGGGCCTGTCTGGAGGTTAAATGAGGCCATCTGCGTCAGTAGGTGGGCCTCCATCCCCAGCCCCCTAGGTGGCTCTCCTGGCTGGCACGGCGTCTTCTGCTGTTTTCTCTTTGTTCTTATTTTTGACAATTGTTAATGTATATGTATTATTTTAAAATTTAAATTATTAAATAACTTTGTTTTTTATTTTCAGCTCTACGATCGTCAGTTATACAGGTGAGCTTTACAAAACCAAAGTTCTTATATCTGTGTCCTAATGAAGAGCTGTGCTGTCAGGAGCAGGCGGGACGGATGTGTTCGCTCCCCGCACTG
Source organism: Theropithecus gelada (assembly GCF_003255815.1). Taxonomy (NCBI): domain Eukaryota; kingdom Metazoa; phylum Chordata; class Mammalia; order Primates; family Cercopithecidae; genus Theropithecus; species Theropithecus gelada. The sequence continues at coordinate 56,256,913 of NC_037684.1, forward strand.
CCTGTGTGTGTGTGGGTTGAGCGGCTGTCACTCGGCCCACTGACGGAGGTGTGTGAGGGCCTGACCTGGTTGTGTGTGGGTTGAGCAGGTGTCACCTGGCCCACTGTTGGAGGTGGGTGAGGGTCTGAGCTGGACCCGGCCGGCTGTCAGAGATGTGTGAGGGTCTGACCTGGTTGTGTGTGGGTTAAGCGAGTGTCACCCGGCCTGCTGTTGGAGGTGTGTGAGGGTCTGACCTGGTTGTGTGTGGGTTGAGCGGGGGTCACCCGGCCCGTTGTTGGAGGTGTGTGAGGGTCTGACCTGGTTGTGTGTGGGTTGAGCGGGGGTCACCCGGCCCGTTGTTGGAGGTGTGTGAGGGTCTGACCTGGTTGTGTGTGGGTTGAGCGGGGGTCACCCGGCCCGCTGTTGCCGCTGTTGGAGGGCAGGCATCCTAGACGGGCAGAGCAGCCCGGAGCACCGCCTGGCTTCGCTTGTGGTAGAACCGTAGCGCGCTGCTTCTCTAGGTTGGATGGGGCTCTTTCTGGCGTCTGAGATTGCTTTTATAAAGTAAGAACTGAGCGCTGCTTGGAGTTACCTCTGTGATGGGATACCCGTCGGGACTCTCATGTCCAGGAAAAATTAAAAATTAGCATGACCCAGCTAGGATGGGAGGCCTCCGGAAGATGGCTGTACCACGTTTTTTACTTTTTTCATGAAAGGTCACTCATGCTCAGTAGCACATTCAACTAGTTCTCACTGTAGTGCTTTTTGGAGCCCGAGGTTACACTGGCAAGCATCTTTCATGGTGTTTTGTACATCAGGAGGTTCTTCTAATTCTGATGTTTTCATTCCTTTTCAGGGGTCTGGGAGGAGAGCTCATGAGACAAGCAGGTAGGTCTGAAGGCTGAAGGCTGCAGCAAAGGGCTGCTCCCTCGATGAGGGAGGCGTGCTCCTGGGTGCGGGGTGGCCCATTGGCCTGCCAGGGTGCAGGGCTGGGTGTGTCTCTTCTGTGGAGGCGGCAGCTGTGGTGTGCCTGGTTTGCCCAGCGGTGCCTACAAGAGAGAGACTGAGAGATGGAGATTGAGAGAGAGAACGAGAGGAAGTGTGAGCTGGGAGGGGTTGCACCCCGGAGCCACTGGTTCTGGAAATTTCTCAGGAAGCAGAGGCAGCTGGGGCAGTGGGGCCAGTGCTCACCTGTGGACCCAGTGGTCATTGCAGATCCCTCCAAGCACGGCCCCATGGTGGACAGAGCAGCCCCGGGCCTGCCCTGGTGGACTGAGCAGTGTAGGGACCCAGAGCTGTTTTGGGCGAGCACAGGAAGCTCAGGTGGGGGCAAGAGGAAAGCTGAGCAGAGGCGAAGCTCCTTACAAGCCCGAGTCCAGGCGAACGTCTGCGCCTGATTCCCAAGCTTCTGATACCCGCCGGGGGTTAGCACAGTCGGGCAGTGCCTCATTTCTCTTTGCTGATTCTTTCTGGTGTGTGAGGAGGGAAGCGTAGAACACATTTTAGATAGTTCCACAAAGTATTAAAGTGAAAGCCTGATTGCATTTCCCTAGACATTCCCGATGGCAGCAGCCAACCTCTAGGGTCCAGGGAGCCGGATCCCCCCGACACAGTTCCCAGGGCCCTGCCGTTGTAAACGGCCCAGCCCACGCCACCCTTAGCCCCCCGCTGTGAGACTGTGAGTGTGAGTGTGAGTGTGGAGGCACAGCTGGTGAGGAAGCTTAGAAAAATTGCTGTTGTGTGCAGACTTTTGCTGAGGTCTGTGTGGTCCGAGCAGAGGAGAGCAGGCTGGGTTTGGGGAGCCCACGGCCGGATGTCAGGGCTGTACCCGCCTCTTGTGCTTTCTGTCCACACCTCCCAGCCCTGACCTGATGGGGACCTGCCCGAGGCCTGCAGCCGTCTACCTCCAGCCCGGCCAGCTTCTGTACTGAGAGCAGCCAGCTTGCATTTCTGCTGGTGTCAGCTCAGTGTTCTCGTGGGTTTGATGGATGTCACGGGAAAGTCAATCCTGGAAACCTGAGCCAGTTTCTGTCAGCTGACGTCGGAGGCATGGGACTACCGGTTCTGCAGGTGGTCCCTGCTGGCTAAGACCGGCGTGTCATGTTTTGCGTGTAGACGTGGTCACTGTCCCTCAGATGCCTCCAGAGCACGTGGTGCAGGGCTGTCACCTTTCCGACGTACCCATGGGTGCCCGGAGTTGCCTCCTTAGCGGGGTCGAAACCATCCCCCACGTATCGTGGACAGCTGGTGACCTGTAAAAAGCCATTTCTGGATCTAGGAGCTTGGCTTGGGATGGGATGGGGTGGGGTGCAGGGTGCTCTCAGAGGGGTTCAGTGTCCCCCAGTTCCCACCCACGACACGGATCGTGCCCTGGAGATGGCAGTTGGAGGCAGTCCACGACCTTCACATGGCCTTCGCGTGCTCCCCGTGTGCTGCGGGGTGTGCTTTTAGGGTCGCCCTTGGTGTTTGAGCAGTAAGTCTGCACAGGAGCCCCTGCCCACCATGAGGGGGGGAGTTAAAGGGCTCCGAATCCCTTTGGCCGGCAACGGAGTTAAAGGCGTTCTGAGTCCCCATGGCCGGCGGTGACAGAGTTGAAGGCGTTCCCAGTCCCCGTGGCCCCCGACGCAGTTGAAGGCGTTCCCAGTCCCTGTGGCCAGCGGAGACAGAGTTAAAGGTGTTCTGAGTCCCTGTGGCCAGCGGCGACAGTCGAACGTGTTCCGAGTCCCCGTGGCTGGTGACGCCTTCCTGGCTGCATTTCCTTCACCCCCCTGCTCTGTGAGGCGGGCCCATGGGGAGGTGCTGCTCTGTCATCTGCTCTTCTTGAATGTGTGGTCAGGGCAGCTGCGTTGATGGCCCCGAGGCTCCAGAGTCACCGCCCCTCAGGGGTTCTGCTGGGTGTTGGCTGCTGTTGGCCGCAGGGCGCCGTTGGCCTGTGCATTGCTGCCACCTACCCACGATGGGCAGAATTGTCACGAGCTCAGAAGGAAACCACGGAAAAGCCGCAGGTCCCGGAGCCTCCGTGTGGTTGTCGCGGGCAGCTTTCCACGCCACATGCCTGCCTGGGCTGAGGCTGCGTTTGCACGTAGCCGGGAGAGGAGGGAGTTGGGGGTTCTAGTTGGGCTTTTTGATGATGGTATTTGGAAAGACGTGATACAAAGTAGCCACTCTGTCCTGTCCCTTCCTCACCCACCACACCCACTGCTCCCTGCTGGCAGGCCTTGCAGGCTGCCCAAGTAACTGAGCAACCGTGGAACATAAACACTGATGTGCTTTGTCCGGGTTTTTAAAAGGCGCCGTTACCACGGTTTTGGTGTCTGACGTCTTCACGCCATCCGGGTTCTCGGTGCTCTGAAGGGTGGCGGTGGGCTGTGGTCAGTTGTTGGGGGTGCTGGGTGCAGGGTGGTGTCTGTCTGCCTCTCTCCATCCCCAGCTCCAGCTTTCCCCCCGTGCTCTGCTCTGGGGCACGTGTGCTGTTGGGGTGCATCCCTCAGGGTTCACTGCGGGGCATGGATTGCTCGGGGGCATCGTGGAGGACGGCGTCTTTGTGGGAGGCATCCCTGCTCTGGACCCGCTGCCAACCTCCAGCTGTGTCTGCACCATGAGTGTGTTTGCTGGAGTCCGCGTTTGCACTCCCTTACACCGCTGAGTGCAAACTCACTCCTGCAAATGTGGCCTCACACCGTGGTGGGCGTGTCCCCCGGAAAGCGGCCCACACCCTCCCTGGGGGCCCCTTTGCTGCCTGCACTCCCCAGCCGTGGCCACAGCTCCCCGCAGCTGGCCCTCCTCGTGCGGCTTCTTCCCCTCCAGGGCCTTTGCTGGCCCCAAGAGACTCTGTGGCCTGCAGGCTCTGAAGCCAGCTGTGTCCCTGGTGACCCTGACTGAGCCTTGGTGTCAACTCAGGGTTTTTTCTCCTCCTCGTTCAGTTTTACACTTCATAGGAAGTTTCCCTTTCAGCTTTCAAACAGGCATGGTTCAGAAAGTGAAATCGTTCTGCATAGCGTCTGTGGTCTCGGCCCCGCATCTCCCAGTCCCACATTTTTATTTTTCCAAAAGCAACCCTTTCAGTTTTTTAGCTGTCTGTTTTCCTTGCTTCTGTATTTCTGAGTTCTGTGTGTACAGAGCTGTTTCCTGATATCCTTAGTTTTAGATGTGTTCTTTCAAGTGAGACAAGACTCGAAGCTTTTGTCGGGGTGAGAGATCCGTGGGTTCATGGGCTACATGTGGGAGACGGGGAGGGGCTGCTGGTCACTTTCTCACCCAGGCCAGATGATGGCACCCTTGCACCCGAGGACGCTGGCGCGTCGGTGACATGCTGCCCGCAGGAGTGCCCAGTGCACCCCGGCCGCAGGTACTCTGGAGGTGTTGAACCACAGATTTCTTCAGATGTTTTTTGCACATTTTGTGGGAAAAGTGGCTCAACCCTTGGGAGTTGTCCGCGTCCCCTTTGTTCCCATATCAAAGACATGTCGTACGGGTTAGCCTTTGTCATGAATATTCACATGAGAGGGGATGAGCATCCTGGGTGTCTTCAGCGTGGCCGGAACTGAGCTGCTTCCCCCGGTGCCAGGAGGACGAGCGTCCCCTCATCTCCATCTTAGACTCAGTGGCTCTTGCATTTCGTGCTTTAGGATCAAAGGAAAGAAACAGAAGCTCTGTTTAGTAAAGCGGAGGTGAAGGAGGGGTCCATCAGTCAGGGTGGGCTGCGTTTTGCTCTTGAAACAATCCCTAAGTTTCAGTGTCTTAAAACCACAGGTGTTTTTTTATCCTGCTCACATGTGGATCGCTGAGGGTGGGGGCCGGGAGGAAGAGGGTCATCTGGCTCTCGCAGCCTCGCACCAGAGGCGTCAGGAGAACCAGGAAAAGTTCTCTCCTCTCATGCCGAAGACAGGAGGGAAACCAGAGGCATCGGTGAGCCTCGAGTTGGCCACGGGTGTGTGGAGGATCGTGACTTAGCAAGCCGGGATACGCTGTTAATGGACTTCTTGCTGTGGGGGTGAGGGCTCCGTGCTCCGTCCCAGATGTCCTGAACACACCTGCCACCTCCCCTGTCCTCTCAGCAGAGACGTCACCGGTGCTGTCGTGGCTTCACTTTTACTTCTGTCTCAAATCACACAGGACGTTGTGCTGTTTTACGTAGTCGGAGTTCATTCGGATTTACATGTACAGACACCCTGTTCTCTTGTTCCATGGGAGTTCACTGGGATTTACCCACACAGACACCTGCTGCTTCTCCTTGTTCTGTCCTGCATTTCTCACCTTCTACGAAGACCATTTTCACTTTGCCTGGAGAACACGCTAGTGTTTTCCGTAGTGTGTGTCTGCTGGTGGGCACCCACTTGTTTGTTTATCCCAAAATGGCTTTTTTCCACTTTTTTTTTTTTTTGAGACAGAGTTTCATTCACTCTTTATTGCCCAGGCTGGAGTGCAGTGGTGCGATCTCGGCTCACTGCAACTTCCATCTCCCAGGTTCAAGCGATTCTCCTCCCTCAGCTTCCCAAGTAGCTGGGACTACAGGCACGCACCACCACACCCGGCTAATTTTTGTATTTTTAGTAGAGATGGGGTTTCACCATGTTGGCCAGGCTGGTCTCGAACTCCCGACCTCAGGTGATCCACCCGCGAGGCCTCCCAGAGAGCTTTTTTTTTTTTTCTTTTTTCACTTTGATTCTTAAAGGTTATTGTTGCTAAGAATGAAACTTTGCATTTCTTCATTTGCTTGTGTTTTGGCACTTTAAAAATAATAGTCTCTTGTCTTCTGGAGAAGTTAGCCGCCAGTCTACTTGTTACTTTATTGGAGACAATCTTTTAAGTTTCCCCGGCTTTTTTTGAGATTTTATCTTTATTTGGTTTTCAGCACTTTTACCGTGATATTCCTAGAACAAGTTCCCTTTGTGTTTGTCTGACTTGGGGCTCTAGGGTTCATACTTGTTCCATAATCTGTATTTTCTGTCGATGTTTTGTTTGCTTTAAAAAAATTCCTAGCCATGATCTCTTTGAACATTGCTCACTGGCGTCTCCTCTCCTTTTAGGACTCATTACCCACTTCTCATCTGGATCTCACTGCACTTAATTCTTTACACCTCTTACCTCTCTCCTCTGGTTTTGTCTGATTCAGTTTGGACATTTTTTTTTTCTTCTTTTTTTTTTTTTGAGTTGGAGTCTCGCTCTATCAATCACCCAGGCTGGAGTGCAGTGGCACAATCTCAGCTCACTGCAACCTCCACCTCCCGGGATTAAGTGATTCTCCTGCCTCAGCCTCCCAAGTAGCTGGGACTACAGGCATGTGCCACCTCACCCGGCTAATTTTTGTATTTTTTGTAGAGATGCGGTTTCACCACATTGGCCAGGTTGGTCTTGATCTCTTGACCTTGTGATCCACTCACCTTGGCCTCCCAAAGTGCTGGGATTACAGGAACATTTTCTTTGACTTAAATTTCATTGTCACAAATTCTTTCAGGTGTGCCATATCTGCCATTAAACGCATCCTTGAATTCTTTTTTACTTCTCAGAACTTATATTAATTTTTTATAGTTTGCATATTCTTCTTAGTTTTCATTTTTTTCACGTCCTGGAACATATTAAGCATGGTTTAAAGTCTTTGTTTAATGTCATCACCTGGAGCCTCTGTGGCTGTTTCTGAAGGATGGCGTATCATACACGAGAAGCATCTCCACCAAGCCACAGGAACAAAACATTACAGAAATGCTTTGAGGCCTGGAATGTTCTCCTCTCCCAGAGAGACTTGACGTTTGCCCTTGACGGGAGGTGGATGCTTGCTGTCGGGGTCACCTCTGTCGGGTTTCAGGATGTGAGAGGGGTCAGTGATGGGCTGGCCCACGTTTCACACCTGTTTCTAGGTGTGGTCCTCCGGGTTCAGAACTGCGGTGAGGGCTTTCCCGGTTCTCCCTTGGTCGCCCTGGAGTCCCGTCTTCCCGCTAGCTGGGGACGTTCCTGGATGCACTGTTGGGGGTTTCTGGTTTTTGTGGCACCCCCTGGAGTCAGCCGTGAGCGGGGGAGAGTTGGCCCCCGCCGCGCCGTCCCCGTCAGGGCCTCGTGAGCTCTCTGGTGACTGCAGGCACTTCCTGTGTGTTTTCATTTTGTCTAGCTTTTAAAAATGTCTTAGTGGAGGGTTGGTCTGCATTATCCAGTCTGTTTTTAAAAAATATTCTTCACTTTGAAATAATTACAGACTTACAGGAAGTTATGAGATTAGTAATAGAGCCTAGCTGTGCTTCCCACGCTTCCCCTGCAGTGACTCCAGGTTCGGCCGCACAGTGTTGGAGCCAGGACCGTGTGTTGAGGCCCTGCCTCTTAACTGGACTGCAGGCCTTTGCGGTTTTGCGGCTTCATGTGTGTGTGGAGTGGGCATGTGTGTCTAGTTTTGTGCAGATTGATGCACAATCTGTAGCTTTCTGTAACGAACTCCACACTCAATCAGAAACCTGCGTCCTTCCCACAGAGACAGCCCCTGCCCTTTGCATTCTCACCCCCCTGCCGCCCTTCTAGAATATGCCATGATCGACTCATATGGTCGTGGCATTTTCTGTGAGCGTGGTGCCCTGAGACCCCATCGAGCTGTCTGTGTGTTCACAGTTTGTGCCTTCCTAGCCCACGGTTGGGTTTTACCAGAGTGCCTTCAACCAGCACTCAGTAAAGTACACCGGGACTATTTCTATCTGTTGCTGTTGTGAATAAGGTTGCCAGGAATATTCATGTGCGAGACGTTGTGTGTACAAACCTTTTCATTTCTACTGCTGAGTCCTGTGTGCCGTTTCATGAGAGGCTGACGCACTGCTTCATTCCACCGCTGAGCCCTGGCCAAAATTTTTTAACTTGATTATAAAATACATTTAAAGTTCACATGCAGGGTGCATCCCCAAGAAAATTATTTTAAAAACTAGTTAGGACTTTGGTTTCCCAGTTTTTAAAACACATGAGAGCAGTACTCTGTTCAGAGCTGAAAGGATTCGCACTGTGACAGAGGCGTGTCTGGTTTTGGTGGAAAGGGGAGTGCACTGAGTGAGTGATGGTGTTAACAGGTGCCATGTGGAAGGAGGTAAAATCGTATCTAAAACTAAGTGTGAGAGTAACTAAAAACTTATGCATACAAACTACAATCATCAAAATCCTCAAAGACATTTTAGGAGACATTGTAGGACAGTGTCAGTCTCTGAAGACGACTTCTTAGTTTAGAAATTTTCAAATCTGCACAGAAGTAAAGGGAAATAGTTTACGGGGCCCAGAGTCTCGCCCAGCATCCCTGAGCACAGACCCTTGTGTTGTTTTCCCAGCGCTTCCTTTCTCCTCCCTTCCCCCGAGTTTAAAGCAGACCCTGAATGTCAGGTCCCAGCAAGCCCTCGCAGGGGTTTTCTAACGGTGGTAAGAACTGGTTTTCTAGCTTTTTTTTTGTTTCTTTTTGTTTCCCCTCTTGGCATGTAATCCCCAGTTAACAGATTTTGGAATAATAATTCCACAAGGAGATAGTTTTGTTGGGCCTTATACTGAAGAACAGACCATGGATAGGTTGGTAGGGAAAACAGAGATTCGGAGTAAATGTCTGACCACAGTCGAAAGGTAAAAAGTTAATTAGTGTACAGCGACTTGTAAAATTGCCTGTGACAAGGTGAAGGGTCCAGTGGGAAACGGGGCAGAGCAGACGTGTGGCATTTCATGCAGGAGAGGAGCAGACCCACACGGCCATGGACGGTGAGGGTGCCCGGCCTCACCTCGCAGGCAGGGAAGTGCCAGGTTACTTCACATCGAGAGGACCATTTTCCTCTTTTCCAGTTGGCTGCGGTTGGCGCTGAAGAATCCTGGTGCCGAAAGACGCAGAGCAGGGTCTCTGGTGGAACAGGAGTTGTCCGGTCTGTTCAGTTTGCTGAGTGGCAGTATCTGTGACGATGGGAAGTGTGTGCGCAGGGAGGACAGGCCAGGTGGACAGACGGCCTCCGCGTCTGTAGCATGGACAGGCCTCCTTGTTCACCGTGACAAAAAATGGAAGGAGAGTTTAGTCCCTCAGGAGAAATAGTAAATACCATGAAAAAGCGTGCAGGAGACGTCCGTGAGTGGGTTCCGTTGTCAGGTAGAAACGGTGGGAGCCAGAGCAGTGCGCGGCCGTGGGAGCTTCTGATTCTGTTCAGTTGTCTCTGTCTCGTGCGTCCCGGCCCCTTGGTGGCTGGTCAGGGTCACGTTTCTGGTCATGGAGAGAGTGAGTGGCGAGCTCTGTGGGGAAGTGAGGCATGGCCTGCGGTCTGGAGCAGTGTGGGTGATGGCTGGCTGTCGCTGGGGTCCTGAGTGACAGGTCCAGGAGCAGAAGCCTCAGTTACAGGCACGTCTGCAGCTCCCTGCCAGGCCGGCCCAGCTTCTCTGAAGTGCAAGTGGGCCTGGCCGCGTGGCTGGGTCTACGGCACTTTCTTCAGGCAGCTCAGCGGAGAAGGCGTCTGGGCTTCTCATGGTGGCTCTGAAATGGTTCTGGGATGTTTCCAGCTCTGGCAGGGTAGGTTGGGTGGGCGGGGGCAGGAGCCACACACAGTTCGGAATGCGGCCAGGGCAAGGCGCCGTGGCAGGAGCTTTTGGAAAACTAACATTGTGTCTGTCCTTTTTTTTTCTTCCCCCAGTGTGCGTTTTAATAGAAAAGTTGTCACTTTCCAAAATGCCCTTTCAAGGTGACACCATAATTGGTAAGTGCTTTTGTTTTTAATAGCATTTGCTTCCAGAATGACTTCAGATTAAAAGGTAAAAATGAACCTGTTAGGATGGGAGCGATAAAGGATTATAGCTTAAAGGTTCACGATATTATTAATTGGATATGTTGCCTTGAACTTGCTACAAGAATCTGCTTGAATAATGGGTGCCTTACACCCTCTTCACCATACACAGGAGGGCCCTTCCCCGCCACCACCTCAGTGCCCCCATCTCCTCGCTGCCATGCCCGGTGCCTGGGTCTCTGTGTCAGTTCTTCTCCCAGGCAGACAGTCGGGAGATGCAGCGACCCAGGCCCTCGTGGACCTGGAGAGTGCTGGCCGCTGGCACCACGGACCCTGCGGGCAGAGTGCCTGCGGCCCCTCAGCAGCCCCGACACGGGGCCACCAGAGCACAGTGAAGGGAGTCCCCAGGGCTGTCGTGTCCCGGGGCTGTCTCAGCAGCCTCAGAAGTTAGGACTTTTTTTTTTTTGGATTGAATAGCCTTCACATTTGTTGCTTTTGCAGGATCTAATTGAGTTAAAGATTTGGGTTTATATTGGTGGGAGCCGGGGAGACCGTTTGAAGGAAAAGATTAGGGGTAACAAAAGAATGAAAGTTTCCCAGAATATGATGTATAAAAGTTTACAGAATGCTGGTGTTTCCCCCACTAAGAGCTTAACACAATTTAACAGCCGTGAGACGGCCTTTTCCCTTCACATGGAAGGGACCTCAGACTTACCACAACATAGAGAATGTTCAGTTCTGCTTTTCCACAGATTCACCTCAAAGGTTACTGTCGACTTTAAGATTAGTATTAATAGAAGCTATTTTTTGCTGTTGTTTTTGATTTCAACTCACCACTCTGGCCTGGGTACGCTAACTTGTTTCTTTGACAGATGGTTGGCAGTGGCTGATAAATGACACTTTGGGATGTCTCCGTCTCATCTCAAGTCACTCCCGACAGCAGATCAAGGTACGGTGAGCACGGTCGTTCCCGGCGCGGGGCTGTGGCGGTGTTTGTGTGTTAGTTACGGATGAAAGTGTTTGTGTCGGCGACGGGGCCTCACGAGGCCGGCCGTTCCTGCGCTAGCGTGGTAACTGACAAATGCAGGCGTTCGATTTGGAATCCTGGATGGTAGAGTCAACGTGGTTTATAACCAGAAAATCCAGCACAGCCATCGGAATCCAAATGTTTAATTTTTTATTGTTTCTGACTGTATTAATTATAGTCACCTTCGAGACACTTGTTCTGCATCGATAGTCGCTGTGCTCCATTAAGTTCCGTGTCCTTAGCATCCGAGGTTTGGAAACTCCCTTTACGGTGCTCCTGGGCAGATGAGAAAACAGCACCCCAGGACCTCTGTCCACATGCACTGACCTAGTCATGTTGTGTGGGTGCCAGTGTGTGTGTGCCTGTCCCCAGCCACCTGCCCTCCCCTCCCATCCTGGGGGATACAGGTGGACTTTGGACTCACAGAGCTGTAACACTGATCTCATTGCATAGATAACAAACCATGGGCCTGGTGCAGAGGCAGGTGGATCACTCGAGGTCAGGAGTTCGAGGCCAGCCTGGCCAACATGGTGAAACCGCATCTCTGCTAAAAATACAAAAATTAGCGGGGTGAGGTGGCGTGTGCCTGTAGTCCCAGCTACTCAAGAGGCTGAGGCAGGAGAATTGCTTGAACTTGGGAGGCGAAGGTTGCAGTGAGCCAAGATCGTGCCACTGCACTCCAGCCTAGGTGACAGAGCAAGACTGTCTCAAAGAAAGAAAGAAAGAAACAAACCATGGTTACCAACATTGACTAGGTTTTGATATTGAGGATGAAGAACAGAAGTACATTAAGGTGTCTTGTAATTCTCTGACTTCCTCCGTACTTGGCATTTCTTTTTCCTTAGCGTCTTCAATTTCCTTAATTTTTTTTTCCTTAAGTAACTTGAACATTCTGTAGGATCCAAGTACACTTCTATTAATTGAATTTTAATGCATCATGATCAGTGCCTCAAAATTTTCTTTCAAAAGTCCATGATTAATTCACGCCTGCCGTGATGCTGGTGTACTTTGCCCCTGGGATTGGCACAGATGGTGACTTGTGGAATGCAGCCCTCTGTGGAAGACGCACCTTCTCTGCTCACGGCCCCGCCCGCCCTGCGCCCAGTGCCTCTCCAAGGCTGCTCTGTTGGCCCCGCCCGCCCTGCGCCCAGTGCCTCTCCAAGGCTGCTCTGTTGGCCTCGGCTCCCGGGCTTTGGGGGAGCAGTGGAAAGAACACGTGGGTTCAGTGTTTGCTACTTGCTGGCTGTGTGGTCACGAAAGGCTCCTCCGTAAGTGGCAGAGGTGGGGGTTCGAGGAGACTGGCACTGAGCCCCACACGCGGTGGGACTGGTGACTCTCTGCACGCTCCTGCTCTGTAGCAATTGCCATCCCTCCCACCATGGCTCCTGGTGGCCTTGGGATGGGTTCCCGAGGGTCTCCTGCTGTCCGGCCCCAACTCCTGTTCCCAGTGCCTCCCCCCCGGAGCCCTGTGTCTCTAACTGAGGCTGACGTGGGTTGGCCTGGAGGCCCTGCCCCATTACTCTGGGTGCACAATGTATGCCTTTTCCTTCATACCTGTTTCTGGGAAAGAAAAAAATGCTCCATTTTATGACTGCTCCATAGTAGAAGATAGGCAGTGTGGAAAGAAGAATCAGGTTGTCCGTTCAGTTTCTTAGTTGTAGTGAAGCGATGCATGTGTCTGACAGACGCTGGCAGGCAGCCGTGCTGGAAAGGAGCAGCATGACTTAGGGGTTCTCTCGGTTTGGTTCTAAAGTCATCGCTGTGCCTGAACCTCAGGGTGACCTGCTGTGTCCCTGGCCGGGGGCTTCTCCGACCTGAGAGTGACCCGCTGTGTCCCTGGTCTCGGGCTACTCTGACCTCAGGGTGACCCACCGTGTCCCTGGTCAGGTCCTTCTCTGACATCAGGGTGACCCGCTGTGTCCCTGGTCTCGGGCTGCTCTGACCTCAGGGTGACCCACGGTGTCCCTGGTCAGGTGCTTCTCTGACCTCAGGGTGACCTGCTGTGTCCCTGGCCAGGGGCTCCTCCGACCTCAGGGTGACCCACTGTGTCCCTGGTCAGGTCCTTCTCTGACCTCAGGGTGACCCGCTGTGTCCCTGGTCTCGGGCTGCTCTGACCTCAGGGTGACCCACGGTGTCCCTGGTCAGGTGCTTCTCTGACCTCAGGGTGACCTGCTGTGTCCCTGGCCAGGGGCTTCTCCAAGCAGAGCTGCTGTGTGCTCACCGTGCTGCCTTTGTTTTAGGATGCAGCAGTCTCAGCCCTGGCCACTCTCTGCAGTGAATATTACATGAAGGAGCCAGGGGAGGCAGATCCCGCAATTCAGGGTGAGTGGGGGCCCTTTCCTTGAAGGCTCCAGGGGCTTCCAGCAGGAAGCTGCTCGGGGAGTGTCTGGGCACGGAGGAGGCCTCAGCTGTGCAGGGGAGCAGAGCCACCACCATCACGGCTGGAGCGGGACTGTTCGGGTCTCAGGTTCCCGGCCGAGGACCTCTGGGCAGGTCCCACAGCGGCCCAGGGTGTTGCATCACCCTGAGCAAGCGGCTCTGCAGGGGGCCCTCTGTTGACAGCACCCTGGCAGCTGGTCCTGGAGCACAGTGTTCCTCACACTTTCAGTTGTGTTTTCTTACATTACATTTATTTATTTTATTCTTTCAGACAGTCTGGCTCCGTCACCCAGGCTGGAGTGGCGTGGCTCACTGCAGTCCCCGCCTCCCAGGTTCAAGCAATTCTCCTGCCTCAGCCTCCCGAGTAGCTGGGATTACAGGTGTCCACCATCACGCCCGGCTAATTTTTTGTATTTTTAGTAGAGACAGGGGTTTCTCCATGTTGGTCAGGCTGGAATCAAACTCCTGACCTCAGGTGATCCACTCGCCTCGGCCTCCCAAAGATCTGGGATTACAGGCGTGAGCCTCTGTGCCCGGCCAGTGTTTTTAGAATTTTTGTGCACACCGTGACATTTTTCTAGTGTGTGTTCTTCACTTAATATATTTTGCTGTTTTTTCCTTCTTTGTGAAAGTAGCATAAGGCTGGCTTTACTGTGTCCCATGCATGGCTGCCCTGCCGCCACACTGTGCGTCCTGCGCCCCCTGTCCCATGCGTGGCCGCCTCACTGTGCGTCCTGCGCCCCCTGTCCCGTGCGTGGCCGCCTCACTGTACGTCCTGCGCCCCCTGTCCCGTGCGTGGCCGCCTCACTCTACACCCTGCGCACCCTGTCCCGTGTGTGGCCGTCCTGCCGCGTCACTCCTGCCGCGTCACTGTACGTCCTGCACCCCCATGCTGAAGTTCAGGCTCATTTATCGCACATCATGTATCTGTTTGAGGGATCTGCTTCCTGAATCGTACTTTTTATTTTTAAAGTGTCACATGCACATATGTTGGCCCACAGTGTTCCTCTATATCATATGATAGAACATGTATTAATCACATCAAAAGTGTGTGAATCATCACTTAAAATTATTATAAGTATATAAAAACCATGCATTAGCTTGGCATGGTGGCACACACCTGTAACCCCAGCTACTTGGGAGGCTGAGTGTGAGTTTGAGGCTGCAGTGAGCTAAGATTACACCACTGCACTCCAGCCTGGGTGACAGAATGAGACTCTGTCTCAAAAAAAAAAAAAAATTCTCTTTTTGATCCCTATTTTGAGGTGGGGCCACTTTGGAAATGTGTCTGCTTTGGGAACCTTTGTTGACCGTGGCTTCGCTCCTGTTCTGGGGCACACATCGGGTGTGACTGTACACGATGGGCAGCAGAGGCCTCTCTTCACACTCGTCACTTCCTTTCAGAGAAGCTGATCACGCAGTACCTGGCCGAGCTTCGGAGCCCCGAGGAAATGACTCGCTGTGGCTTCTCGTTGGCCTTGGGCGCCCTTCCAGGCTTCCTTCTGAAAGGCCGGCTCCAGCAGGTGAGACTGGCTACGCACAGCGGACGGGGCCTGGGGCGAGGGTGTGGGAGCCTTGTGTGTTGGGGCATGAGGTAGGCCCAGCCATTAGTAAACCCACTCAGTGCTTGTAGCTGGGAGGGGATTCCTGGAAATCGGCACCTGTGGCCAGGAGAAAGGGGGCAGAGGGCACCCAAAGTCTGTGGCCCCTCAGGGCCCTGGCAAACCCTTTCCTGTCAGAGGACAGACTTTGAAAAGCTGAATTCTGGGAGGGAGGAGAAGGTGGTGTTTGTAGAAGCAGCTGCGGAGAGTGAGGAGAACACAGTTGCGTTTGTGCGTTTGTGGATCCGGGTCCTGTTTTGGCTGCGGCTGCGCATCCAGGCGGGGGCAGAGGCGGCTCCACGTCCTCTCACAGGTCAGCCCCACGCTGGCCTCGGCGACCTGCTCTCTCACACAGTTGAAACACAGATAACTGTGAAACAGGATCACTTGGAGACATGACAGATGAGGCTGTTGAGACCCAGCTGCTTCCTTTGTCCCATACCCCAGGTCTCAGCATAGGACAAAAGGGGGACCTCAGGTAGGGTGTGACCAGACCGCCAGTGACGCCCTGGGGTAGGGGCTGACTGTGGAGAGGCTGGAGGTGACCCCTCTCTGGGTGTCCTTCCTGGGCTCCACCGGGGGCCATGGGAGGCCCCTCGAGGAAGGTGGTGCCAGGAACTGCCTGTCACATGGTGCGGGGTCTGTGGCTCCGGGCCGACATCACCACCTCCCTAGAGTGCACTTCGTTATAGCTTATGGTTCTTCCATGATTCTTTATTGCTTTCCAGGTTCTCGCAGGTTTAAGAGCAGTTACCCACACTTCTCCTGAGGACGTAAATTTCCCTGAGTCGAGGAGAGATGGCTTGAAGGCCATTGCTAGGTGAGTCCCAGCAGTTCCTCCCTAAAGTCGTAAGTCTCTGAAAGGCCAAGAAATGAACGCTAAGGAGGATGTTTTTGCTCAGAGGCAGGATTTATGATTCTTCACTTCCTAGGTTTCCTCTCTTCCAGAGGATCGCCAGTCCCAGGTCCTGGAGGCTCGTTCAGTCTCTTGCTGTCATAGTCATAGTGAATGTTAAACATCTTTAGCAACACTGGGCCCCTTTGAGAATTGGGGAATGTGTCCTGGCCCAAGGTTGGCAAAGAGGAGGTGACCCTGCCAGCCAGTGTTTGGAATGATCTCCACCCTCGTTGACAGACACGCACCTGGGGCCATGCCATATGCCCTCTCCTCCCTGCAGGCACACAAGAGGAGCAGCCCCGTGGGGGTCATGCATGCCCCCTTCTTTCCTATGCCAGCATCCGTCCCCTCTAGTCAGGGTGGGAAGTGGGAGGGACCCGCCGTAGGGGGTGTCCCCGTCCACCTTTCAACAAGAGAGACGGCAGAGCGTGACCTTGGGGAAGCACGTCCCACGTTCCGTACGTGTGGAAGGAGCTCTGGATTTCTGATGTACGCGAGGGTCCTAGACTGTTCTGAGTGTGTCTTCTCAGGATCGGGAACACACATCAGACCTCTGTGGCGTGGAAGGCGAGGCTCACAGATGTTTGTCTGTTAGCTCAGACGTTTTAAATTTTAGGATTTGCCAGACTGTTGGTGTGAAACCAGGAGCCCCAGACGAAGCTGTGTGCAGAGAGAACGTTTCCCAGATTTATTCTGCACTGCTGGGCTGCATGAACGACTACACCACGGACAGCAGGGGGGACGTGGGCGGCTGGTATGTGCGCAGCAGGGGGGACGCGGGCAGCTGGTACGTGCGCAGCAGGGGGGACCCGGGCGGCTGGTACGTGCGCAGCAGGGGGGACGCGGGCGGCTGGTACGTGCGCAGCAGGGGGGACGCGGGCGGCTGGTACGTGCGCAGCAGGGGGGACGCGGGCGGCTGGTACGTGCGCAGCAGAGGGGAGCACTTCCTCGGAGAAGCCCGTCTGTTCCATGGAAACTCGGAGGCCCCGGGCTTTTCTGCAGGGAGAAATCTTTGTAGAGTGCCGTATTTTGCGTTTTAAAGGCTCTTGGGAAGACGACCTGTTCTCTGCTCCCGGGTGAGCCTGCGTGGCGGGGCTTTGCAGGTGCTTGTCCAGCCTGTCCTTAGGTGTTGGGCCTGCGTCATCCTCATTGACTGGGTGTGAGGAAGGACGCGTCTTCAGTGAAAGGCTGCCGGCTGCTTACATTGGGTTTTGCCAGCATTTCTCGCTGAAATGGGATTGATAATCCCCGAAACTCCTGTGTGTGCAGGATGCCTCGGGGCCCCCGTATATGCGGCTGTGGGTCTCCCTTCCCTGCACACGTTCCTGTAGCGCGCAGGGAACCTCTGCAGACCCTGTGACTTTTCTCCCTGGCAGCGTGCCTGGGCTCTGTGTGGGGTTAGTCACTGGTGTTGAATTCGCACAGCCTGCCAGCGTGGTTGTAGAACCGGGGTTGGGAACTCCCTCTCAAGCTGGGTGTCTCTGCCTCTCCTTGTCCCATCAGGGTCCGCAAGGCCGCCATGACCGGTCTGATGGATGTGACACTTCTGCTGGCTCAGAGCCAGCCTGAGCTGATCGAGGCCCACATGTGAGTGTCACATCGCAGCTCTTCTGCATCCTAGAGGGCAGCCCCAAGCTTGGGGAGGCTGGTGGGGCGGGCAGTCCTGGTGCTCAGTGGCATTTGCATTGCTGGGCACACATCTTCCTCCCAGAGAGCCTCTCTGGTCCGTGACCTCAGGTTTGTGCAGGCCCCTCCTCCTGCCCCTGTAGCCATGGCTTGAGCTGGGGCCCCTCCTCCTCTGCCCAGTGCCCCCAGGACAAGGCTCTGCTCCCCAGCCTGGGCCTCCCCCAGTGCTCTGACCAGTTTGATGACAACCAGCTTCCCAGGTTAGGGCCGGGCTGGAGGTGGGGACTGCTCAGCTTAGGACCCTGAACCTGGGGGTCTGCTCCTGCCAGGACCAGCTGAGCCATCACTCAGTTCCCTGCACCTGAGGCTGCCATTGGGGCGTGCCCTTGCTGTGGGTCTCTGTCGGGGGTACTAGGTTGTGGGGACCCCCAGGCCCTGCACTTGCTGTCGGTCTGTCTGTCAGGGGCACTGAGTCATGGGGGTCCCAGGCCCTGCCCTTGTGGGTCTCTGTCGGGGGCACTTGGTTGTGGGGATCCCGGAGCCTGATTTCCTTAGTTCTCACCTCTTTCTCCTTCCCTCCCCCCATCTCTTCGCCAGCCCCAGCTTCTCTGTCTCCATCCCCGGCCTCTCTGTCCCCCCCACTCTTCTCCACCCGCTTCTGTAATCATATTTGTTGTCCCCGCTTCAACCCTAAGAACTCATTGGCATGTGTGTCACATGTACGTAGCATGTATTTGCTGTGCACCTGTAGGGTCGGGCTCCTGGGATGTGAAGGTAATGGGGTGTGGTCCTTCCAAGCCAGTGTCCTGGTGTCAGCTGCCAAGTCCCGAGGGGCCCATATGTCCTCGTGGTACTTGAGCTGGACTCATGGCTCAGACTGCCTGCGCTCGGTTTACTGCCCGGGCTCGGTTTGCCGCCTGCCCTCAGTTTACCTCCTGCTCTTGGTTTGCAGCTGTGAGCGCATCATGTGCTGTGTGGCCCAGCAGGCCAGTGAGAAGATCGACCGTTTCCGTGCTCACGCCATCAGCGTGTTCCTGACGCTCCTGCACTTTGACAGCCCTCCCATCCCCCACGTGCCCCACCGAGGAGAACTGGAAAAGCTGTTTCCCAGGTACTGTCGGGGCGTACGGCCCGCGTTGGCTCCCAGGAACTGTCGGGGTGTAGACCGTCCACACTGGCCCCGCAGCCGTGGCAAGATCATGGGCCGCCCGGCCTCGTCCCACTCACTCTCTTGCAGGTCCGACGTGGCCTCCGTGAATTGGAATGCACCTTCCCAGGCCTTCTCACGCATCACCCAGCTCCTCGGGCTGCCCACCTACAGCTACCCCGTCCTGCTGGGGCTTGTCGTGTCCCTGGGCGGCTTGACGGAGTCGACGGTGAGGAGGCGTCGCGCTGGCGGGGGTGGGAGGTGGTGGCTCCAGGGGCACTTGGCGCTTCCTTGCTTCTTGGGAGTGTATGTGGAGCTGGGCCTTTTCTTCCAGTGCTTTCTCTCTCTCTCTGGCGTATTTGGTTAGGGGGTCAGGGGCCCAGCGGCTTCCTCATGACCCAGGAGGCTTAGGGTTTGTGGGATGGTCGAATCTGATAAAGGTGGAACAGCACGTTGAGTGGGGGTCAGCAGCAGACTTTGAAGTGGGCCAGCTCCGCTCTCCTCCCGCGGCCGCAGCCCTGGAGCCCCAAGTGTCCCCTTGGGGTTTAGCCCTCCAGGACCTGTGTCTGATGCCTGCATGTGGATACCTGGGCTCCGCCCTCCACTTCCAGGGCTCCAGGCGCAGCTTCCCATTCTGTGGGGAGGGTCTCCAGAGCCTGTCGTGGCTGAGCTGGGGAACTGGAAGGCCTCTCTGCATCTTGTCACTCGTGGCCCCTGCACCTTGGGTCATGACCTGCTTCGTGTGGCAACCCTGTGACAGCTGCTGCATCCTAGAAAACACATAACAGGACATGAGGTGCCCTCTGCACCATGTGGACACGTGCGGGGAGACCCAGGCCATGCGAGCCGGGCCCCGAGACATTCTGCACACAGGGGAGTTGCGGGGATTATCAAATCCCGCTTCAGTGGGAAACGTGAGCGAAACCCAACGTGAGTGGCTGCAGGCTTTCGTCACGTGCGCCCCTTCACATCCTAAGTGAGGCCTCAGCTGTGCTGCCGCTGCCGAGAGCTGTGTGTCTGCTTTGGGTGTCTGCGCCGTGGGTGCCTCTGTGCTGGCGTCCACACCAGCCGCTGTGGGCCAGACCCTCACGTCTCCGCAGCTCAGAGCAGTTCTCCGCTTTAGCAGATGCTTGGCCGGCTGCAGCCAAGCCTGAGGGGTGGCGGGCTGGGGGTCCCGCTCCCTTCTGAGGCGTCTCCGTGTTGCAGGTCCGGCACTCCACCCAGAGCCTCTTCGAGTACATGAAGGGCGTTCAGAGTGACCCGCAGGCCCTGGGCAGCTTCAGCAGGACCCTTCTGCAGATCTTCGAGGACAACCTTCTGAATGACAGGTGAGTGGTGTCTCTGGCGGCCTCAGAGGTGTGAGTGGTGCTGGTGCCTCTCACCATGTTCCCTACATCCCCGGGGTCTTGCAGGGTCTGTCTGGGGTCTGAAGGGAGAAGCGAGACATGCTTTACCCGTTGGTGGCTCAGCGAGGAGGATGTGCCTGTAGCACATGGTTCTCTGGGCGGTCAAGCCTCAGGCCCTGCACCTTCTCTTCCAGTCTGCACGTCAGGCAGGGAAATGACTGTTTTGTGTACGCTGGATGTAAAGGTAATATGAGTAGAAGGTGGTCCCTGCGTGTAGGAAGGCGTTGTGGCGAGCTCCTCCGGCTCGGTGCTCCTCCGGCTCGGTGCTCCCCCGGCTCAGTGCTCCTCCGGCTCAGTGCTCCTCCGGCTCAGTGCTCCCGGGGACGCGCTTGCGGACACAGCCACCCAGCGTGAGAGCGTGCGTTCCTGAGGATGGAGTGTCAAGTGAGAAACATGGCTGCTTTCTGGAGGTTTCTGCCTTTACTTGGAGGCACCGTATAGACCCTGTGGGCCTTGACCTCAGAATTGGGAACGTCCCCTGGAAGGGCTGTTCCCGGCGTGTGTGAGGACGAGGACCTGGGCCTGGTGTCCCCTCGGGCGGGGCCTCGGCCGCGTCTCCCATGAGAGCACAGATGTCGCTCTCAGCGAACAGGAACTCGGCCCAGCCGTGTTTTCTTCTCTCGTTATGACTATAATCAGCTGCACATAAAGGGGGCAGTTCAGTCGATTTTGACAGGCGTCCACCCTTGAAACCGTCCCCATTCACGATGGAGGGCTCCAGCCCAGGGTTTCCTCCTGGCCCTTCGAGTCTGTGCGCCCAACCTGCATCACCATAGCCTCAGCATGTGGCCCCCGAGGCGTCTGGGCCGTGTGCCGGTCGCTCATTCCTGCTTGCTGACGAGTCGTGTCCATTGGTGGAGGCACCACAGTGTGTCTGTCTGTGGGCATTTTGGTGGTTTCTCCCTTGGGGCTATTGCTGGGAGAGCTGTGGGCAGTCAGTGTGTGCACGCCTGTGGGGAGGTGTGCACCGCAGGGCCTCCCTCGCCGTGGGCTGCGGAGCCCAGCTCTCCTGCGTCCGTTGGCCTGTGCTAAAGCTCTCCTGAGGCTCCTGTCGCCCAGAGGGAACCTCCCCAGGCTCCTTTTCTGTGGGGTAACTACCGAGGTGCTGCAGGCTGGCCCACACGGAGGCGAATGTCTAGCTTTGGAAAGCTGCTGGAGGGTTTCTGGAGTGCCCACGTGTCGTGCCTTCCTGCTGCTGCTGCTGTCTGAAGTTGCTCTGTCTGGCGCCTTGCTGCTTTATATCCTCTTTGGAGAAGGGTCTTCATTTTTTTCTGTTCTTCCTGGACTGTTGTGGTCTGATCCTCCCTCGTCACACATGTGACTTGATGTTTTCTCCCTGCCTGTCCCTTCACGCACCGCGTGGGCTTACACTTTCCTCATGCCCCAGCATCTCCCCTTGTCCTCTGAGGCACAGATTTTTCCGGTGTATGAGAGACAAGCTTGCCTAATCCGTGGTCACCGAGACTTTCTGTTTTGTCCTGGAAGTTTTATAGTTCTGGGTTGTGTATTTACACCTGGGGTGTGTCCTGAGTGAGGTTTCGTACGTGGTATGGCGTCGGCACAGGACCTTGACGCCCAGCAGTGCTCACCTCATTGCCGGGAGGGCTCCCTCTCCGCTGTGTTGCCGTTGCAGCTTTGTAAGAAACTGGGTTTACTTTGGAGCCTTCTGTGCCTGACATGTTTGCTTCGCTTTGCACCAGGGCTGTGCTCTTCCCATCGTCTTCCAAGTTCAGTGTCAGCCTCCAGCCTTGTTCCTTCCTGCCACAGTTGTTTTATCTTTTCCTGAAGATTTGCGTTTCCACATCCATTATAAAGGGGGCTTTTTGGTTTCCACAGTGGTGCCAGGGTTTCCACTGGGATCGTACTGACTCTCAGCCAGTCGGGGATGGGCGTCCTTGTTGCTGGTGTCCAGGGTCTCACAGCCCCTTCTCCCCTCAGGGTGTCCCTGCCGCTGCTGAAGACTCTGGACCACGTGCTCACCCACGGCTGCTTCGACATCTTCACCACGGAGGAGGAGTGAGGCTCTGCTTTTCATGACTTGCTTTCTGATTAAGCCTAAGTAGCTCACGTATGAAAGAAAAAGTAATCAGACACAGAGATCAGAATTCCAGGAAATGATCTTGCAGTGTGTTCAGGGTCAGTTATGACTGTAAAAACCGTCCTAACAACTGACCCTCAGAATAACACGGAATAATGAGTCACATAATGACATATTATGACTGTAAGTGCAGTCGACCCCGTGTGGGGCTGAGGCAGGGGCCCCGCACTGTACGGGGATGAGACTCGCAGGGCAGAGGGCAGAGGCTGGCGACCCGGCAAGGACGTGCACAGGAGATGGGAGCTCCTTGCTTCTGCGCCCTGCGGATGTCCCCGGCCGGCCTCAGCTGGGTTGTCGGCCCTGAGTGGTCATCTCGTTGTTGCCGTGTTTTCTTGCTTCATTGAATTTTACCGTGTTGGGCCAGTGTTTTATTTATTTATTTTTGAGACAGGGTCTATCTAGCTCTGTTGCCCAGGCTGGAGTGCAGTGGCACAATCACAGCTCACTGCAGCCTCTACCTCAGCCTCCCAAGGATCTGGGACTACAGGCATGCGCTATAGTCTGATGTACGGCTAGTGTTTGTGTTTGTAGAAGAGACGGGGTTTCACCGTGTTTCCCAGGCTGGTCTTGCTGCCTTGGCCTCCTAGAGTGCTGGGATTACAGGTGTGAGCCACTGCCCCTGACCTGGATAGATTTGTATCTGGGGTGCACTGGGTCATCTGGAGACAGTGTGATCTTTTTTGGGGGGCACTTTTGTTTGTTTGAGATGGAGTCTTGCTCTGTTGCCCAGGCTGGAGTGCAGTGGCTCAATTTCAGCTCACCACGACCTCCTCCCGGGTTCAAGCAGTTCTCTCCCAGTCTCCTGAGTAGCTGGGATTACAGGTGTGCACCACCACACCTGGCTAATTTTTTGTATTTTTAGTAGAGACAAGGTTTCACCATATTGGTCAGGCTGGTCTCAAACTCCTGACCTCAAGTGACCTGCCCACCTCAGCCTCCCAAAGTGCTGGGATTACAGGCGTGAGCCACTGCGCCCGGCTTGGGCGCTGTTCTTAAGCTGTCAGGTGGACCCAGAGCCGCTCTGGTCTCCGGGTTTTTCTGCCTCTTTAAGGTCTCTGCTCCCTGGCGCTTCCCTTCCCACCGCTGCTGGGGCAGTGCCGGGGCTTCTGGTCATCTTTTGGGTGATTCCTCCCCAGCCTTGGGCAGCGTCCTCGTACTCAGGCACTGGCTGACCCAGGCCCAGGTGAGTCCTCAAGGGCCCCCAGGAAGCCCCCTCTGGTGCTGAGAACCTGAACGAGCTCTGCAGACTTGGGGTTCCCCGCTTCTCACCATGGGCTTCCCGCTGGAGCCTGCCAACTGCTGGACTTGGCTCTGCCTTAACCTTCGGGCGGGAGACGGATCTGGTCTCTGTTGCTCCATCTTTGCTGGACGCTGCACATGTGTTTTAATCTGACAGCATCACAGGGTTTCCCCTTTTAGTTTGTTCGTGGGCATCACTGACCTTATACCTGCTGTTGGAACAACCTCCATGTTCACAGGTGCACCCAGCTCGGTTGTGGTGTATTATCCTTTAATATAATGCTAAATATTCCATTAAAAAAATTTTTTTTTTTTGAGACAGTTTTGCTGTTGTCGCCCAGGCTGGAGTGAATTGGCGCGATCTCAGCTCACCACAACCTCCACCTCCTGGGTTCACGTGATTCTTCTGTCTCAGCCTCCCTAGTAGCTGGGATTACAGGCATACGCTGCCATGCCCAGGTAATTTTGTATTTTTAGTAGAGATGGGGTTACAGCATGTTGGTCAGGCTGGTCTCGAACTCCTGACCTGAGGTGATCTGCCCGCCTCTGCCTCCCAAAGTGCTGGGACCATAGGCATGAGCCACTGCGCTTGGCCTAAAATATTAACATATATTTTTCCGGCTTAAAAATTTCAAATTAAGGCTGGGCGCCGTGGCTCACGCCTGTAATCCCAGCACTTTGAGAGGCCAAGGCGGGTGGATCACTTGAGCTCAGGAGTTTGGGAGCAGCCTGGCCAACATGGTGGAACCCCATCTGTACAAAAAATACAAAAACATTAGCCGGGTGTGGTGGTGCCTGTATTCCCAATTACTTGGGAGGCTGAGGTGGGAGGATGGCTTGGGCCTGGGAGGTGAAGTTTGCAGTGAGCTGAGAGTGAGCCACTGCACTCCAGCCTGGGCAACACAGCCAGACACTGTTTCAAAAAAAAAAAAAAATTTTTTTTCCCCCAAAATAGGATGGTAGAGAAAATACCTCCTGCCATGTCCTTCTATGAACACAGCTCTTTGTGTTTCTCTCTGGTTTTGTCAGTTTTGGCTTTTCAGATTTTGACGCGTGGTTTTGGGCTGAATCTTGCCCTTGTCACTCACTTCATTTCTAGGATGCTTTTTGCTTCACTCATTCTTTGTCTTGCTTCGCTTGACTTTGAACTGTATACTTTTTTCCATTCTTTTACTTTCAGTATCTTCATGTATTTATGTTTTTGTACATCTCTCATAGAACAGTATAGTAAAAATTCAGCCTGTAGCTTTTACCTGCGTCCTTCATGACCTTTATAATCCCCTTGGTTCTCAGTCTGCCACTCACAGGGCTTTTTCCTGTGCTGCGTTCCCAGCGCCCCTCCCTGCCCCCATCTGTGCTTTTTGTTGGATTAGTAGAATTGCTTTTGTCATTCCATTATTTTCATGTATTTCTTTGGGACATTTTACTCTCTTTTCTGTTCTGTTAACGCTTACCCTGGACATTAGAAATGACACCACATATTCTTAGCGAAGTCGAGTTTTCAACATTTTGTCCTTATTGGACAACAGCAAGGATATTAGAACATGTTGGTTCTGCGTGCTTCCGTCTTGAGTTATATGCTACTATTGTTGGATATTTTGTCTTGGATGTACATAGTTTCCTGTTCATTGTGGTATTGTGTAATGTGCGTTATTTTGAATTTTCCACGTTTTTATGCTTTCTTTGCCTCTCATCACTTACTGATTTTGGGACCCGCCCCCCTCCCCCTGCATCAAGGTTCGCATTCCCTCTCCCTAGAGCACACTCCCTTGGATTTCCTCGAGGGGGGTCTGCTGCTGGTGAAGCTTTCCCATTTTATGTGCAGATTATTTTCAGAGGGTGTATAGAATTCAGGCGGCTGTTTTGTTTCAGCACATTAAAAAATTTTCCCACTTTCTCCTGGCTTCGGTTGTTGCTTTTGAGTGTCACCTGAGTCAGCCTGTGCTCCCTGGGAACGGCCTGGGTTTCCCGCCTCCTGCTCAGGTTTGCTCCTTCCCTGGCTTTTCTGTCATTATCACGCTCATGCGTTTCCCTCGTCACCCCCTCTGCAATTTTCACATGTCTTTTCCCTCTCTCTTTGCTTCATTACCTTTGGCCCGCCTGCCAGCTGCTGATTCTCTCTGAAGATGTCTCTAAACAACTTTGAACTGTGATTTGTGGAATTCTTATCTGGGAGTTTTCGGTCTTTTCAGGTGCAGGTTTTTTGTCTCGTGTGTTTCCGTATCTGCTTGTCGCGCTTTCTGCTTGGCCGTTCCCTGCGGCCCTCCCTCCGTGCCCGGTGTCCATCCTCTTGAACACTCTTCCCCTGCCTGTTTGGCTGGGTGTGTCTGAGCTGCAGCCTGAGCTGGTTTCTTTGTCTTCTTACTTGTCTCCTATTGTGTACTCTCTGGACGTTGCGTTTGAGGGGTTCCACTTCAGAGCAAGCCAAGGCCTGGGCTAAGCCTGCGTTTTGGCAGGCAGGACCTTAGTTTGCCTTTTCTGGGCACCTGAGGGAGGGTAGCAGCAGCCTGGGGTCTCCTTGACCTACGGTCAGCAGTGAGGGTTTCCTGGCCTGTCGGGTGGCTGGAACTTGGCTGCATTCCCCACTGAGAGGCAGGTGCGTGTCTTCTCCCTCTCCTCCCTGGAGTGGCCTTCTGGGGGCCCTCTCAGAGCTGCTCATCAGGGCTGCGTCTTTGTCAGCACCAAGCCTCAACCCTTGTCCCTGCTGCCACTGAAGGCTCAAAACAACACTGCACAGCCTTGTGTGTCCTCTGTGTGTCGGCAAATTCCCCCGGCTCTGCAGCAGCCAGGCCAGGCAGCCTCTGGAGAGGGCGGTGGAGGAGCATGGGCATCCTGGCCGCTGCTGTGTTGGGGACGGACCCTGGGGCCTGGGAAGGGAGGTGGGGGCCCCGTGGGGGCTGCTGCACCACAGGTGAGAGAGAGCAGAGGCCGGCCAGGTGGTGGCACGGCAGCTAGGGACCAGGCCGGCCTGTGGAGGTACCGGGATGGGGACCAGCGGACTTGCCGGCAGAGGGGCCCACAGGGCTGCAGGCTTCTTGGACTGAGCACTGGGAGGACGGAGTTGACCTTCTTTGAGACAGAAAAAGTGTGCGTCCCGGGGCTGCCTGTGAAAGCTCATCTCTAAAGAGTGTGTTGTTCTTCCAGCCACCCCTTTGCTGTGAAGTTGCTTGCGCTTTGTAAGAAAGAAATCAAGAATTCCAAAGACGTCCAGAAACTGCTGTCAGCTATCCCCGTGTGAGTTTCAAGTGCTGCTGGCCTTAGACACAACGGCAGGGCGCAGCCTCCCTTGGCCGAAGGCAGGCTCCAGGCGGGAGAAGAGCAGTCAGTGTTACCCCTCGAGCTAAGCTAGGATTGTGCGTTCCAATGTCCAAAGCCGTTGCAGTGGGAGGCGAGGCAGCCCAGATGCTGGTGCCGGAACAGGCGAGCTCCGCCCCTGCTGCCCTCACGCTCTGCCCTGGGGGGAAGGGAGGCCCCACAAAGGAGGTATGTGGTCAGGGGCTGCCTCCCCGATTCTGTGTGCCCAGGGGGTCGCTGTCGAGTGCCTTGCTCTGCGGCGCTCAGGTGGACACTGGGCAGGTGCGCCAGCCAGCGATAGGCACCTTGGCTGCTCTGTGGCTCTTTGAGGCGGGGGTCCTTGTGGCAGGGCGTCTGAAGCGTCCTCACTTCCCACAGTGGGCTCTCCCAGTGTGACACTCACGCCTGTACAGGCACAGTGCACATGTGCACACAGACACACCTCTGGCTCAGGGCTCCAGGTCCGCACTGTGCTCACGGATCTGTTCTCCCCAGGTCTCTGTGTGGGTCTTGGGGTCGGGAGCTTCCTGGGGTCGGCCTGCGTGGGGGCGGGGCTCACCCAGCCGGTGTGCTGCTCTTGGCAGGTTCTGCGAGATGGTGCAGTTCCCCGGCAACGTGAGGAGGAGCGCCCTCCTGCAGCTGTGTCTGCTCCTCTGCCACCGCTTCCCGCTGGTGAGTGCCTCCCCCATTCATGTGTGTTTGCTGTGTGGACTCAAGCCCCTTGGTGACACAGAGGCCTTGGAAGGCACTGTTGCGCTGGTGTGCTTTCCAGCCAAGCCCCCTGTGTAACACGCCTGGGTGATGGTGCATCCCAGGCACGCAGCCGTCAAGGGGCTCGGACGTCACTGTTCTGGCTTCAAGGATGGGGTGTCCGGCTGGCATTTCTATGGACACAAATCGAGGGGTGACCTGGCCGTGGGAACTGGCTCAGGAGCTTCCAGAAGGATCCAGGCTGAAGTGGTTCAAACACACCTGGGGCAGTGCCCTTCATCCCCAGCACTCCCCAGCTGTTAGACTTCTAGGATTTCTTTTCTCCTGGCTGCCAAAAAACCTCAGATGATCTGAAGGTGACATTTTCCTAAAAGGCAAAAGTAACTTCACGTTACACAGCGGTTCTCGAGCGGGTGCTGGACCCTCAGCCTCAGCACCTCTGGGGCTTCAGCATGCGGTTCCTGGGCCCTGTCCTGCTGACTCAGCACCTCCAGGGGTGGGCCCGGGACTCTGACCACCAGCTCAGTGAGACGTGATGACCAGGGCACCGCTAGCAAAGAGAGCAGGTGTGATTGCTTCCCTGATGGAAAAAAGCAGGCAAGCTTGCTTCTCTGGAGAGGGAGCACGTTGGTTAACAGAGCATTTAAACAAGAATGATGTGATCTTCACTGCTGGGAGCCTGCAGCTGTGTGTCTGTGGAGGGAGGAGGTGGTTAATGGGCGTGGAAGGCGCCTCCTGCTGTGGCTGGGATGGGAGGCAGGGTCAGAGCCCTCCTCCTGATGCCTTTCACTGACGGGGCTCCCTGACCTGGTCCTGTCGTCTCTTCGGGGTGGGGCAGTGGTGCTTCCCTCCCGCCAATGCACTGCGTCCCTGTCCCAGATCCGGAAGAGCACGGCCAGCCAGGTGTACGAGACGTTGCTCACCTACAGTGACGTCGTGGGCGCGGATGTGCTGGACGAGGTGGTGACTGTGCTCAGCGACACTGCGTGGTGAGTGAAGGCCCTTCCTGCACGGCCACCCGGGCCTGGCGCCGCCCCCTTCCCCACCACGTCTGCTCGTCTCTCCCAAAACCCTCTGATAGGAGGAAAGAGGGCTCCCAGGTCTTGACAGCCTCTGCTTGGATTTTACGAGGCAGCAGTGGTGCTGTAGCCGAAACCTCAACCACCCTGTCCCCGAATACTGTCAGGTGTCAGAAACACAGCAAAGCCATCCATCCCACCAGGGGGACGGCCACCTGTGCCACCACAAGGCTGTGTCTGGTGGCCCTGAGCCGAGGGCACTGAAGGCCTGGCGGGTACTGCTGCCCCAGGCGCCCCCCAGGGAGGGCCTCTTGGGCCTCTCTTCAGTTTTCTCAGAATAGGCCGCCTGAGCACCTGTAGGAAATGAAGAGGCACAGGCGGAAACAAGAAAAGCTCTCCCCACGCCTCTGCTCTGATGTCCACCCCCTTCCCCGGGGCCGGGAGACCCTCAGGAGGCCACAGCGCCACTCTCCACGTTTACTGTGGCAGGCACAAGTTTCTTTACAACGTGGGCTGGTTTCTTTACCGTGGGTGGATTAGAATGGCAGTTTTGAAAGATGTGTCTGTTGAGTTGCGGGGTAGGACGGTCTGAATGAGAGAGCAGAGTGGGGAAGGTGCAGGCTTAGGTGTCCTGGGCCAACCGGTGTGGTCTTGGGAGCAGCAGTGATGGTGCCTTACACACGGGGGCATGTGCACCCACGCTGGCTCACACACATGCTCACTTGCACACTCACCTATAAAAGGGGAGCTGTCTCGTCACCCCGTGTTGGAGATCAGGACTGAAGCACCCAGAGGCTGTGTGGGCGTCCCCGTGGCGCACCCGGGGTGGTGGAGTCCCAGGTGCTGCTGAGTCCCAGTCGGCTGCTCTGTTTAGAGCGCCGACTGTGAGGGCCTCCGTGCTGATCTCGGTGTGTTGCTACAGGTCTGTGGGGTCCGTGCCACCTGTTGAAGCCAGCAAGGACGTAGGTGACGTTCCCGAGGTATTTCCTTGGAACAGTGACCTTCCGACAGGGCTGGGTTCCCACAGAGCTCAGGCGCCGGGCAGCTGCTGTGGCCTCGGAGGACAGAGGTGGCCTCTCCAGGGCGTCCCCGAGGTTTTCTGGTCTGGGGAGGAGTGAGCGTCTCTGCTCCTAAACAAACACGTGGTCCCAGGAGAGGAACCAGGAGCAGCTGGGCTGTCTTCTCAACATCCATTGAGAGATTGGCCGTCTTAACTACTGCTCTGGAGACACGTTTTTAAAATGATGTTTTTAGAACACCAAGGTGCATTCTGGATCAGATTCTAAAATAATTGGCTCTAGGACAGTGAAGAAGCCAGGTGTCCCGAGCGGGCTGAGGCCTCCTCCAGCAAGGCTGGGCCGGGGCAGCCTCCTTTCCTCACGTCAGGGAGGGAGGAACTAGCAGGGTGGGCCTGGGGGCTTCTCCTATAGTTTAATCCCCTTTCTGTTTAAAAAAAAAAAATCCTGAGAAGTTAAAGAGAATCTTTTAAATTACAAATGAAACACATGCCCCAGACATCTCCACAGCATTGGCATTGCTAGAATTTTTATTTGGCATCAACAGCTGAGTTAAAACTTCGAAAATCCTTGTCAGCTCTTCCTTGGCCTCACTTGGTCTGTCCTCCTGCAGCCTCTGCACTGGGCGTGGGTGTGGTCCTCCACGAGGGGCGACCCTTGTTGGGAAGGAACCATCCTGCGATTCTGGAAAAGGTTCGGGCCTGAGGCCCTGTTGGAGAACGGGCTCCTGTGATGGCTTTTCTGCCCTCGGCCTGGCTGCAGATGTCTGGGGTGAGGTCTCCTTTCCCCGATTGCTGCCGTGGAAGCTGACGTGGGGCCTCTGCACACCTGAGGTTGTAAGGTGGGCACTTGAGAGATTCCTGGCTCCCTCTCCTCACAGGGACGCGGAGCTTGCAGTCGTGAGAGAGCAGCGCAACCGTCTGTGTGACCTCCTGGGTGTGCCCAGGCCCCAGCTGGTGCCCCAGGTAACGCTGTCACCTGCACAGCATGAGGCGCCTGTGCTTCCCCGAGCCCTCGAATGTTCTGGGGCCAGCGGCTGTGCTCAGCTTCTGCCAGTGCATCCACATGGTCCATTCCCTCGTCTCATGTCAGGACCCC
This sequence comes from Theropithecus gelada, assembly GCF_003255815.1. Lineage (NCBI taxonomy): Eukaryota > Metazoa > Chordata > Mammalia > Primates > Cercopithecidae > Theropithecus > Theropithecus gelada. The sequence goes on from NC_037684.1 coordinate 56,287,158, forward strand.
TGGGATTACGGGACCAGCAGAGCTGCCTTCTCTGGCCACTGCCGCACCTGTGGGCCCCTGTGGCATCTAGGCCACTTGCTCTGGGGCATGTTTGGGGGGCTGGGGAGGGGGTAGGGTTGGCATCAGCTTGATCCAGGCTCCTCATGCCTGACCCTGGGGTCTGTCTGCACTCCCAAATGCCAAGAGTGCCTCCCTGCCCCTCATCTGCCTCCCACGAGTGGGCCCAGGGCTGGGTGAGAGGTCCCAAGAAACTGCCCTGTGCACCTCAGCAGCCCGTCACTCTTCTTCTAAAGTAACAAAAACAAGTGCCTCAGTTCTCACGGGGGCTGGGCCCCGGGTCACTGTCCTGTCTCTCTCGTTACCTGGGTCGGCTCCTTCCTCTCAGCCCCTTTTCATACGGCAGGAGGGGAGGAGAACCACATCCAGATCCGTGGGGGCAGTGGGGCCGGGCTGAGTATCAGGACACAGCCTCCCCATTTCTGTGTGTAAAGGCTGAACTCAACAGCAGACTTTGGAGTTAAATGTGCTTTTTACATTTTTATTAGGAAAAATTTCAAACGTGTGAATGCAGGTTAAGAGCAGTGCAGTGAACCTCTCTTCCCGCTCCCCAGACGGGGTGCCGTTCCGAGGACACGTTAGTCATGAGCGCCTGTCAGCCACATAGCTCAGGCTCCCGCGTGTGGGGAAACGGCACAGATAGTTTCCTGCAGGAACCCAGTGTCAGTCCCCACACAGGGCCCAGAGGGGCGAGGGTCCCCTGGCTGGGAATGGTGTGTGATGGAGCTGACCAGCCTGAGCTTGTCCTGTCTCTTCTGCAGCCTCACGCCTGCTGAAGCCAGTCCTGGAGCCCGTACCTTACCCCTGCCTGGTGGCGATGTCTTGTTCCTGAGGGAGGCCGGTGTGGAAAGCCTGGCACGGTGGTGCCTCCAGCTGTTGAAGGGTAGCGCTGGCCCTTGGAGGCTGGCACCAGCTGACAGCTTTTCCTCTCTGCACCTGCCCTCTAATGACCTGGGGTGGATGCCTCTGCCTTCACTTGAACACAGATGTGCTTCCTATAAAATCATGTACCAAGAAGTTCCTGCCTTTTGTCTCTGAGCCTGATGCGTGTAGGGTGATGGAGGGGCTCACTGCCCAGGGGTCAGCCAGAGGGGGTTGGGTTCCACTCCTCCTGCCTGGAGACCAGGCCCCCTTCTCGCCTGGTGCTGTCCCTGCTGTGGGAGACGTCTGGCCACAGCTGGTGGTCTGCCCAGTCTTGGAGAGAAATGAATGTTAAATCAGAGGTTCAAATGCCAGAGAACTGACAAGCCCTGGTGGCAGGCATGGTCTAGAGTGCTGCGCAGATGCTGTTCCTGGGACCATCTGCCTGGTGGGGGTGCTGTCCTCCCGCCTGTGCACATGTGAGCATCGTGCATGTGGTCCCCCTGCAGTGCAGGGGTCACTGGTTGATGGGTGTGCAGACCAGCAGCTTCACAAATGTCTGCTGCAAGGGGAACTGTCAGAGTCCAATGTGTGCCTCTACAATAATACGGGAAATACAATTCCTGAAACAATTACACTGGCTTAGGAGAGCCTGGGCAGAGTCTACACTTGGGTTTTTAAGCAAAGGGCAGGAGGCTACCTTTGTCTCCGTGTCTGAGCTCGTGCTGATCCATCCCAAAGCTGGTGAGGGGAACGTGTGTAAAAATTTCACTGTGGTAGCAACCCACACCCATCTACCTGGGACCTGTGCTGTGCTCACAGGGCTGGAGGTGCAGAACCACCGCCCCACCACCAGCAGCACCAAAGCAGCCTCAGGTGTGGCCACTCAGAGGCCCAAGGGCTTGGGTGAGCAGCGCTTTCCCTGGGTGAAGAGCCCAGGTGTGCGTGGTGTAGACTGGGGTGGCTCCCCGGCCTGCTCTCTCAGGTGGGGATGTGGTCTGGACACAGGAACATGGGCAGGCCCAGAACTGGGAGATGCCGCCTGCATCTGTGAGGCAAGGCTCAGTCGTGGTTCTCACTTGTGAGGTCACCAGGACCACAAGGCCAGGACTGTGACAGTTCATGCTGTCTGTTTAGCAGACAGCTGTTCACGGAATGGGTGTGATGACCTGGCCACACAGGCGTGTGGGGTTAACACACTACCATTCTTGTGCTTGACCTGGTGGCCAATAGTCTTTATCCCTTAAAAGAGCCTTGTGTTACATTTTTACGAGATTTAAACATTTTATTCCAACCTGTGTAACTGGGGTCTCCTCCTCTAACTGTCCCCTCGATTGGCTGGGGTCACGTGGTGAGGGTCCTGGGTGACCAGGCCCAGCCTTGACCATGAGTCCACACAGTGGAAAAGGTTCGGCTCCTGTGGTCAGCACACACGAGACTCTGTGGTTGCGCCTGCTGGGTGTGGAACTGGGGTGCACCGTTGCTATGCCTGCAGCTCACGAAGCTCCTGCCGGCCTGGGATGCACTGAGGATGGAGGGAACAAGTGGCTTCTGAGAAAAACATGATGAACTGTTCTTAGTGCAATTAAAAGAAGATTCCAGAGAAATGGCATTTTAAGACATGCAGGCAGGTCGATTCCTCACCGAGGCCCATCAGTGACAGGGCAAAGCAGTTCTTCTTTCAATGTCGGTCTAACTTAGCAACCCAAGGAAAGTGGATCGGTCCACTGGCTACTGCCTCTTTCCTACTGGATCCCATCCATCACTGGGGCACTTGTGCTCACCAGGTAACTGGTGGCCTGGAAAATTTCTTTCATTCAGCAGCCGTTTGTGGAGCCCACCAGGGTCCAGGTGATGGAGTTTGGCGAGGAACCCCTTGCTCACATGATAGCTGGGGCAGACAATAGCAAATGAACAAGCAAGCACCATCAAGGCAGGCAATTCTGAGCACTTCGAAGAAAGGTAAAGTGGGCAATGCAACGGTGTGTTGGGTGTTGACCCCTAGGAGAGGTGTTCAGAAAACTGCTCTGAAGGGGCAGCATTTGGGCAGAAGTCCAAACAAACTGCCCAATGGCAGAAAAGAGAATGCTTGTGGTCCCAGAAGTGGAGCAAGCTTTGTGAGTTTAGAGAGCAGCAAGAAGCCAGTATCCCTGGAACCGGGGAGCTGGTGCAGGATTTGTGCACCCACAGACACATTCTAGGCACAAACCAGAAACCCTCCATGTGAAAGCAGAGATCTTGGAGATGCTGAGGGTTTCTGCTGAGCCCTGGAATCCCGTCATGCTGTTTTGATAGCAGAATGGATGAGAGGATGTAAGGCCCAGGGCCAGATCTAATAGGAGACCCCTATATAGAGCTGGGACCCTAAATACATCTTTCTCAAAGGAACAGCACAAGACTCTTATCTCAATCTCCCCTGAAGTGGCCTGAATTAATACTAACTGTATGATCCCCAAAACTCCTGAAGTGGAAAATTCGATTGACTTGGCCTTGACCAGTGGTATTTCCAGACAAGGGGCAGAAGATGCAAATATAAAACCTCTCTGGAAGAATGTAGGCTATGAGTACATTTTTGAAAAGGGCTAGAAATTATCAAGAAGAGATTTGAAAAAAATAGAGCCCCTAAAAATGTAAGAAGTGAAATTAAAAGCTGAATGGATAGCTTAGACACTGCTGAAGAGAGAGTTAGAAAACTGGAAGATCTGAAAAAATTATCTGGAGAACTGGAAAAGACGAAAGCAACATCAAGAGACATTGAAGAATGTCTAACGTTTGGGTAATTGGGGTCTCGGAATGAAATGAAATGATGCAGATACTCCACACTGACATGCAACAGTCCCCAGATACAGAAGCCTGTAACAGCCTCACACATTCAGACTTGCCACAGTGAAACTGCAGAACTGTAAGAAGGACAGAGTGATATAAATCACTACCAATTTCCCAGCAGCAGCCCTGGAGATGAGGAAGGAGTAGACCAAGATCTTCATTAGGCTGAGAGAAGACAGCTGTTAAGTTGCTTGAATTGTGCCCATAGCATAACATTAAAGAGGAGAACAAAATTAAGTCATTTAGATAAAAATATGTTGTTCTAATGCATGTTTGGTTTTTTAATCTTGGCTTAATATTTGGGGTTGAGTTATTTGTTGTGAGAGCTGTCCTGTGTATTGCAGGTTATTCAGCAACATCCCAGATGGCAGTAGCCATCCCCCTACCCAGCTGTGACAAAAGGAAAAAAAAAATGTCTCCAGAGATTGCCAAATATCTTCTGGGTGTGAATTCATCCCTGGTTGAGAACCACTGCGTTAGTGGATAAACTTTAGGCAGGAGGGAAATGATCACAGTTGGATAGTTGGAGGAATGTGGAGCAAGGAAAGCAATAAACTGTGACCATAAAAACAGAAAGATGGCTGATATGTGGATTTTTTTAAAGCATATAGAATTGCTTAAAATGGACAACAGCAGCATATAAGTCAGCAGCAGAGTTGGTGGCTGAATTTAGAGCATCTTAAGTCTTTATATTCTCCTGGAACAGAGTACAGATAATTCGGTTATCAGCTTGGCTAAGTGCATGTTGAAGTTTTTAGAGTCACAAACAGTTAATATATGGGGAAGATAACTTCTGTACTACTAGTAGGAGAGAAATGGAACAAGAATAAAAAATACACTATCAAAATATGCAAGAATGGCAAGAGGAAAAGGCAGAACACGCTGCAAAACACACACACACAAGAAATAAATATTTTAGGGCACAATAAATGTAAATTGATTAAAACCTCTATGTTAATGACAATGTTCTCCAGTTAAAGGAAAGCAAATTATTAGGAATAGATTACTATATGATGATTAAAGGCTCAGTTCAACAGGAAGATGATAGAACTTTCCTACATTTGTAACCCAGTCTCAGAAGAAATTAAAGCAAACATTGAAGAAGAAATTGATCATCTACTACCACAGTGTATTTTACTGAATTGATACATTTCAATAAAGTGTCATAAGGCACGGTTGAAGAAGAAAAGCTCGACCCAGTGGACAGTTACAGAACCCAAGTGTGTGTGTGTACACACAAATTTTAAAAAGATGTTTTTAAAAGAAATAATGAAAATTATAAAATATATAATGAAAGATAAAATAATCACGACAGATAGAATTCACCTAAAGTGGTGCGTAAGTGATTCTGAAGTCCTGAATTATACATTAGAGAAGAAAGGCTGGAAATTAATGAGCTGAACATAAGCAGAAGACTAACTGTAAAGAAAATTAGAGGCCGGGCGCGGTGGCTCAAGCCTGTAATCCCAGCACTTTGGGAGGACGAGACGGGTGGATCATGAGGTCAGGAGATCGAGACCATCCTGACTAACACGGTGAAACCCCGTCTCTACTAAAAAATAAAAAAAAAAACTAGCCGGGCGAGGTGGCGGGCGCCTGTAGTCCCAGCTACTCCGGAGGCTGAGGCAGGAGAATGGCGTGAACCCGGGAGGCGGAGCTTACAGTGAGCTGAGATCCGGCCACTGCACCCCAGCCTGGGCGGCAGAGCAAGACTCCGCCTCAAAAAAAAAAAAAAAAAAAGAAAAGAAAATTAGAATAAGAGCAGAATGTAGAGGAAATTAAGCATCACAAAGGCACAAACTCAGACGGTGCTTCGGTGAAAAGACCCACCTGGGAGCAGCTGCCGTGGGTCCGTCAGCTGAAGTGAAGGAAGTCCTGGCCCTCCTGCAAGTGCAGCGACCTCAGGTTGTCCTCAAAGGCGCCCCCTGTGAGGTCCTGTCGGGAGCAGCAGATACAGCTCAGTTCCATCTCTCCTGGCTCCAGGAGGCCACTGGGGAGCCTCCTCCAGGGCCAGGGGTTGGGGGTGGCCTGTGTCGACCTGTCAAGTGGTCTACTATGAACTTCTGCCCCTCTGCTAATAGTGGAGAGGCTGGAAGGAGACAAGGGCCAGAGAGGACAGCAGCCGGCACTGCTTGTACCACAGGCCCTGGTGGTCACCAGAGGGGAGGCCCCTGCCTTCTGGCCTTGCCTCTCTGCAGAAGGTGGCTGACTCTCCCTGGGGGCACTCGGAATGGCATGAGACTAACAGGCAATGCCTCTGCTGTTCGACCAGGGCAGACCCACCTTCCCTCCACACACCCACCCCTCTGCAGAGGCCAGGAGTGGGAGGAGGCCCCTCAGACAGAAACTGCATCTCAGAACCATCAACAGCTGGCCCTGTCTGATCCCCTCTGGCCTCTCTCATCCCCACCCCTGCAGTGGAGTGAGGGCCGTGACCCCGGGTCGCTGGATGCTTTATCTTGTCCTGTGTGCCGACTTTGGCCAGGTCGCCTACTCTCCTGTGTGAGGCCACAGCAGGTGTCCAGAAATGCCTTTCAGACATGCCCTGCACCCCAGCACCTCCTGAAGAAGCTCTTGAGGACATATCCCGGCACAGTGGTGGACCCAAGTCTCTGGCCTCTGGCAGGACACAGGAGGGACCATGCACTCCCGTCACAGTCCTCGGTCCTTGGGCCCAGCAGGAGGAATCGAAGCCTGGCCGTGCCCCCTACCCCCACCACGTCAGAATCCATTACACCACCTACCACTGTTGTCACTCAAATGATGCTGTCACTTGAATGAAAGCCATCCTGCCTGGAAAACATTTCCACACGCTCTGCCGCTATCTGTCCTTCCTCCCTTGTCTCTCTCGAGTTTGCAAAGGAAACACCTGAGTTCAGGGACCAGGCCAGCCCAGTGCGTGTTGACACCGTCTTAAACAAGACTGTTAAAACTAGATGCTTCTGTAAAGCAACATGTTCCATTAGAAGAATGAAAAAGCAAACCACAAAACAGAGGAAGACATTTGCAAAACATTAAACCAACAAAGGTGAGCAGCCAGAGGCATAGAGGACTCCTACAGGTCAGGAGAGACGCAGCGTGCAGTAGGCCGGTGGGGAACCCTGATGAGAAACACCGCCAGAGAGGAAAGAACTCCAGCATCCAGCGGACACGGGCTAATGCTCAGACCCCCACCTGAAACCACCAAGAGAACACATTCCCCAAACTGCTGGTGACCAAGTGCCCAGCCCAGTGCGAGGGAGCTGTGCGGCTGGGCCCTCTGGCTCCCGGTGTGTTCCCAGGCCAGCCTCTTGGTGGGCATCATCCAGAGAAGCTGAGGATGCAGCCACACCCACGACCTGCCTTCCACTCCCAGGATGAGACCCGAAGCAGGGACTCCCACGCAGGAGGACACAGCGTCCTTGCAAGAGCAAACTGGGAACCACGGCCCACAGGCCTGGGTCCTGGCGTGGCCTCTGGGTGGGGTGGCGTTTGCACATGGGACATGGATCAAGTCCACAGCACACACAGCGGATGTGCACACACCCCAAACACGTGGAGTGAAAACCAGATGCACGAACACAGATACTGGATTCTGCTCACGTGAACTACAAAAATAGGGTAAATTAGACTACGGTTTAGGGATGTGTTCACACACACGCCATGAGGGTTGGCCCTGCCAGGTGCCAAATGCATGTTCACAACCAACATAGAAAGATGGCATTTCATTCCTGGAAAAGCAGGATATAAACGATGGTGGGACAATTAGGTATCCAAATGGAAAGAAAAATTTGCATCTGTAATCTCTTTACCAAAAGAAATTCCAGTTGTATCAAAGATGTAATTAAAAAGTAGAAATCCCAGAAGCAAAATTGGACAATGTGGTTTTTTGAATTTCACAACCAGGAGTGATTGTCTCAGAATGACTCAAACTCCATAAATGAAAGTCATTTAATTTGATTCTATCACAATGGCATAAATATAAAAATGTCAAATGGCAGAAAAATTCACAGCACGTCAGAGAGCTTTCCTTATGAAAATACCGACCAATAGAAAAATGGGCTAATGACAAGAATAATTTACTAAAAGGGAAATAAAGCAGTTCATAAATATGTGAGAAGATGCTTTCCCTCCCTGTAAGGGCACGAGGCAGGTGCTCCATCGCTGGTGGGGGTGGGTTGGCACAGCCGCTGCAGGTGGTGAACAGCAAGATTGGGGCTGAATGTGTGTGCCCTTTGACCCAGAAATTTTTAGAATTTATTCCACAGAGACCCACTTGAGCGAAATTATGTATATATACAAATACTCACTGCAGCAGCATTTTAAACAGTGAATGATTAAAAATGGCCAAAATGTACATCAGTGAGTAACTGTATCACAAATGCATGAAACATCCGTATAATCGAAGAGCGGGTGTTTTAGTGAGGAACGTGAACCTTGGGTTTCTCTTTACTATTCCAGCTAACGGTGGAGGAAGGCACAACAGCAGCGCCACAGAGGTGCCCTGAGACCCCCGAGGTGCTCCTGCCGAACGGAATCGCAGGGGAGCCTGAGGTGGCCTCGGTCTAACCACCTCTCAATAGGACGGAGCAGAACACGCAAAACCACAGGGCCCCCGTCGGCGAGTGCAGGATGCACAAGCCCCTTCTTTAGCTGAACTACGAAAAGAGCGTTGGCGTCGGGGAGACAGAAAGAAAGGTCGTGTCGTAGAGGTCACACGGACACTGCCGGATTCCAGCAAGCAAACTTAAAACATGAAGCAATTTATAAGGCAATGAGGAAGATCTGAACATTGATTGGATGTTTGGAATTCTGTGGAATGGTGGTTTTATGGTCTTTTGAACGTTTTTATCTCTTTGAGATACATCAGGGAAACAATAATGGATGAAATTAGGCTAGAATGAGTGTCACACCCCAGGGTGGGGATTTGGAGGCGTGGAGGACACAGAAGGTGGACACGCTGGCTCCAGGGATGGGTATGTGGGGCTGGTTTCCCGTCGCTTTGCTAATACGGCTCAAAGAAGCTGGAGATATCCCTGAATAGAAAGGTCACAGCAGCAGAGCCCAGGGGCTCCAGTGGCTTCACACGGAATAACCTCCAATCTACATTATGCGAAAAGAGCAAGACATGGAACAAGCATGTGCTGTGAGGCCACACTGCCAGCTGCCCCTGGAAGAACACGCAAGACAGGTGACCGTGGGCGCTCCAGGCCCTCCAAGGACATGGCGTGTGCAGGACAAGGAGGAACCTCCTTTCCACGCTAAGCCCACTCCCTGGGAAGGGTTTTCACCAAGTGCCTTGGGGTTCACATGAGCGCCCCAAGGTGGTAGTGACACCACAGGTCACCACAACACACACAGTAACAGTTTGGCGTGTCGCGAGAATTACCACGAGGAGACATGGAGTGGGCGTGCTGCTGGAAGAGCAGCACTGATGGGGTTGGAGGGGGTCCCTGAGAAGGCTGTTTCTGAAACACTAAACCAGATATTTGTAGAATTTGCATTTTATAACTGCTTCTCAGAGCCTCCCGCTCACTCATCTAAATGTCCCTGGTAAGCTGGACAATGGTGATTCAAAGTTTTTCATTTACTTTGCTCAGATCCATCAGAGCAATCACTATCTATGGCGGCTACAGCCTTAGAAAATGTCTTTCTTCAGTAAGACCTGAGAGTTGGAATGGCTCCCAGACCCATGGGCTGCCGAACGGAGGCTGTGTCAGCACGAAAACATGAACCTCGTACACTGGCCTCAGAGCTCTTGGGTGACCAGGTGACCAGGTGACCGTCAATGAGCTGTCGTATTTTGGAAGGAATCTCCTTTTCTGAGGGCCTAACACTGGGCTTACAGTATTCCATAAACCATGCTGTGCACAGATGTGCTACCACCTGGGCCTTGCCATTCCATTTCTAGAGCCACGGGCAGAGCAGATTTAGCCTCATTCTTAAGAATCCTACGATTCTCAGAATGGTGAGCACTGCCTTCAACTTAACCCATTTATGCCTGAGGTTGCAATTTTTTTAATTTTTGCAGTCAGACCTTGGCAGTGACCTTAAGCAGAATGTAAACTCCCGCATGCTTAGCATTCCAATAATGGAACACTAGGCATAAATGGGTTTTAAAGTCACGGCAGGATTAGCCTCTGATAAGAGTCAGACTGTCTTTCGAAGCTCTGAAGCCAGGCATTGACTTCTCCCTACCTATGAAAGTCCTGCATGGTGTCTTCTTCCAGTTCAAGGTTGCTTCCTCTACACTGAAGGTCTGTGGTTGAGCGCGGCCACCTCCATCGTGACCTTAGCAGGATTTTCTGGAGAGCCTGCTGCCTCACCTCACACCTATTACGGAGACGGCTTCTTTCCTTAAGCCTTGTAGACCAACCTCTGCTAGCTTCAAACTTTTGTTCACGGTTTCCTCACATCATTCAGCTTTCACAGAATTGAAGAGAGTCAGGACCTCGCTCTGTATTAGGCTTTGGCTTAAGGGAATGTTGTGGCTGGTTTGATCTGTCAGACCACTAACACTTTCTCCCTATCTGCAAAAGGCTGTTTCACTATCATTCGTGTGTTCACTGGAGGACCACTTTTAATTTCCTTAAATAACTTTCCCTTTGCATTCACAACTTGGCTAACTGTTAGGCTGAAAGCTGGGCCTCTCCTGCCAGTCTTGGCTTTCAACGTGCCTTCCTCGCTAAGCTTAAGAATTTCTAGCTTTTGATTTAAAGTGAGAGACTTGCACTTGAACACTTAGAGGCCACTGTGGGGTTGTTAGTTGACCTAATTTCAATGTTGTGCCTCAGGGAATAGGGAGGCCTGAAGAGTGGTGGGCTGGGGGGTGGGGAGCGGGGAGGGACAGCCAACCAGCAGAGCCGTCAGAACATTCACATTTATCAATCAAGTTCACCGTTTCATATCGGCGCCCCGAGATAGTAGTGACACTACAGGTCACCGTAACACATACGATAACAGTTTGAGGCATTGCGAGAATTACCACAAGGAGACGTGGAGAGGTGGAGTGGGCGTGCTGCTGGAAGAGTAGCACTGACAGGGTTGCTCTAGTGGGGCTGCCACACGCCTGTAATTTATAAAACGCACAATGAAGTGCAAGAAAATGAGATGCGCTAGTAATTGCCGAAAAGCAGTGCCCATGAGGCTCTGTTCACGTTCTGCTGCCTGGACTTGGGCAGTACAGACCAACACATGCTGGCCTCACGGCTTCTGCAGGGCGAGAACCGTGACCCGCCCTGGTGTGGCGTGCTTCTAGCTCTCACGGGTGCCCGTGTCTGTGTGTTCCCCACAACCTCCCAACAGTACCGCTCGGGGCCTGGCTCACTCTATCAACCACTCACCCTTTGGTTATTTATCAAGAAAATGCAAAGCAAAAAAAAAGCAGTGGTTGCAATCCTAGTCTCTGATAAGACAGACTTTAAACCAATGAAGATCAAAAAAGACAAAGAAGGGCATTACCTAATGGTAAAGGGATCAATGCAACAAGAAGAGCTAACTATCCTAAATATACATGCACCCAATACAGGAGCACCCAGAGTCATAAAACAAGTCCTTAGAGACCTACAAAGAGACTTAGACTCCCACACAATAATAATGGGAGACTTTAACACCCCACTGTCAATATTAGATCAACAAGGCAGAAAATTAACAAGGACACTCAGGACTTGAACTCAGCTCTGGACCAAGCGAACCTAATAGACACCTACAGAACTCTCCACCCTAACTCAACAGAATATACATTGTTCTCAGCACCACATAGCACTTACTCTAAAATTGACCACATAATTGGAAGTGAAATACTCCTCAGCAAATGCAAAAGAATGGAAATCCTAATAGTCTTTCAGAACACAGTGCAATCGAATTAGAGCTCAGGATTAAGAAACCCAAAACTGCACAACTACATGGAAACCGAACAACCTGCTCCTGAATGATTACTGGGTAAATAACGAAATTAAGGCAGAAATAACGAAGTTCTTTGAAACCAATGAGAACAGAGAGACAACATACCAGAATCCCTGGCACACAGCTAAGGCAGTGTTAAGAGGGAAATTTATAGCACTAAATGCCCACATCAGAAAGCAGGAAAGATCTAAAATCGACCCCCTAACATCACAATTAAAAGAACTAGAGAAGCAAGAGCAAACTAATTCAAAAGCTAGCAAAAGACAAGCAAGATCAGAGCAGAAATGAAGGAGACAGAGACACAAAAAACCCTTCAAAAAAATCAATGACTCCAGGGGCTGGTTTTTTGAAAAGATTAACAAAATAGGTTGCTAGCCAGGCAAAGAAAAGAAGAACCAAGTAGACACAATAAAAATCGATAAAGGGGCTATCACCACTGATCCCACAGAAATATAAACTACCATCAGAGAATACTATAAACACTTCTACGCAAATAAACTAGAAAATCTAGATGAAATGGATACATTCCTGGACACATACACCCTCCCAAGACTAAACCAGGAAGAAGTCGAATCCCTGAAAAGACCAATAACAAGTTCTGAAATTGAGGCAGTAATTAATACCCTACCAACCAAGAAAAGCCCAGGACCAGATGGATTTACAGCCGAATTCTACCCGAGGTACAAAGAGGAGCTGGTACCATTCATTCTGAAACTTCCAAACAATAGAAAAAGAGGGAGTCCTCTGTAACTCATTTTATGAGGCCAGCATCATTCTGATTCCAAAACCTGCCAGAGACACAAGAAAAGAAAATTTCAGGGCCGGGCGCGGTGGCTCAAGCCTGTAATCCCAGCACTTTGGGAGGCCGAGGCGGGTGGATCACGAGGTCAGGAGATCGAGACTATCCTGGCTAACATGGTGAAACCCCGTCTCTACTAAAAATACAAAAAATTAGCCGGGCACGGTGGCGGGCGCCTGTAGTCCCAGCTACTTGGGAGGCTGAGGCGGGAGAATGGCGTGAACCCGGGAGGCGGAGCTTGCAGTGAGCCGAGATCAGGCCACTGCACTCCAGCCTGGGAGACACAGTGAGACTCCGTCTCAAAAAAAAAAAAAAAAAAAAAGAAAAGAAAATTTCAGGTCAATACCCCTGATGAACATTGATGTGAAAATCATCAATAAAATACTGGCAAACTGAATCCGGCAGCATATCAGAAAGCTTATCTACCATGATCAAGTCAGCTTCATCCCTGGGATGCAAGGCTGGTTCCTCATATGCAAATCAATAAACGTAATCCATCACATAAACAGAACCAAAGAAAAAGCCACATGAATATCTCAATAGATGCCAAAAAGGCCTTCAATAAAATTCAACACCCCTTAGTGCTAAAAATTCCCAATAAACTAGGTATTGATGGAACGTATCTCAAAATAATAGCTATTTATGAAAAACCCATAGCCAGTATCATATGGGCAAAAGCTAGAAGCATTCCCTTTGAAAACCGGCACAAGAAAAGGATGCCCTCTCTTACCACTCCTATTCAACACAGTATCGGAAGTTCCAGCCAGGGCAATCAGGCAAGAGAAAGAAATAGAGTATTCAGACAGGAAGAGAGGAAGGCAAATTGTCTCTGTTTGCAGATAACATGATTGTATATTTAGAAAACCCCATTGTCTCAGCCCGAACACTCCTTGAGCTGATAAGCAATTTCAACAAAGTCTCAGGATACAAAACTAATGTGCAAAAATCACGAGCATTCCTATATACCAGTAATAGACAAGCAGAGAGCAAAATCATGAGTGAACTCTCACAATTGCTACAAAGAAAATAAAATACTGGCTGGGCGCGGTGGCTCACGCCTGTAATCCCAGCACTTTGGGAGGCCGAGGTGGGCGGATCACGAGGTCAGGAGATCGAGACCATCCTGGCGAACACGGTGAAACTCTGTCTCTACTGAAAGTACAAAAAAATTAGCCGGGCGTGGTGGCGGGCGCCTGTAGTCCCAGCTTCTAGGGAGGCTGAGGCAGGAGAATGGCATTAACCCGGGAGGCAGCAGAACTTGCAGTGACTGGAGATGGTGCCACTGCACTCCAGCCTGGGCGACAGATCGAGACTCCATCTCAAAAAAAATAAAAAATAAAAATAAATAAATAAAATAAAATACCTAGGAATACAACTTACAGGAGATGTGAAGGACCTCTTCAAGGAAAACTACAAACCACTGCTCAAGGAAATAGGACACAAACAAATGGAAAAAAAAAATTCCATGCTTGTGGATAGGAAGAATCAATATCATAAAAATGGCCATAAGATAATTTATAGATTCAATCCCGTTCCAATCAAGCTACCATTTCTGGTTCTTCACAGAAGCAGAAAAAACTACTTTAAATTTCACATGAAACCAAAGAAGGAGCCCATACAGCCAAGACAATCCTAGGCAAAAAGAACAAATTTGGAGGCATCACGCTACCTGACTTCAAACTATACTGCAAGTCTACAGTAACCAAAACAGCATGGTACTGGTATCGAAACAGATATATAGACCAATGGAACAGAACAGAGGCCTCAGAAATACCACCACATGTCTACAACCATCTGATCCTCGACAAACCTGACAAAAACAAGCAATGGGGAAAGGATTCCCTATTTAATAAATGGTGCTGGGAAAACTGGCTAGCCATATGCAGAAAACAGAAACTAGATCCCTTCCTTACACCTTATACAAAAATTAACTCAAGATGGATTAAAGACTTAAACCTAAAACCTAAAACCATAAATACCCTACATGAAAACCTAGGCAATACCATTCAGGACATAGGCATGGGCAAAGACTTCATGACTAAAACAACAAAAGCAACTGCAACAAAAGCCAAAATTGACAAATGGGATCTAATTAAACTAAAGAGCTTCTGCTCAGCAACAGAAACTATCATCAGAGTGACAGGAATGGAATGGGAGACAATTTTTGCAATCTATCCATCTGACAAAGGTCTAATATACAGAATCTACAAGGAACTTAAATTTACAAGAAAAAAACAACCTCATCCAAAAGTGGGCAAAGGACATGAACAGACACTTCTCAAAAGAAGACACGTGTTCAAGAAACATGAAAAAAAGCTCATCACTGTTCGTTAGAGAACTGCAGATCAAAACCACAATGCGATATCACTGGTCATTAGAGAAATGCAAATCAAAACCATGATGAGACACTGTCTCATGCCAGTCAGAATGGCAATTTTTAAAAAATAAAGAACAGATGCTGGCGAGGCTGTGGAGAAGTAGGAACGCTTTTACACTGTTGGTGGGAATGTAAATTGGTTCAACCATTATGGAAGACAATGTCGATTCCTCAAGGATCTAGAATGAGAAATGCCATTTGACCCAGCAATACCATTATTGGTATATACCCAAAAGAATACAGATCATTCTATTATAAAGATATGTGCACGTGTGTGTTCACTGCAGCACTATTCACAATAGCAAAGACATGGAATCAACCCAAACGCCCATCCATGATACACTGGATAAAGAAAATATGGCACATATATACCACGAAATAGTATGCAGCCATAAAAGGGAATGAGTTCATGTCCTTTGCAGGGACATGGATGAAACTGGAAACCATCATCCTCAGCAAACTAACACAGGAACAGAAAACCAAACACTGCATGTTCTCACTCAAGTGGGAACTGAACAGTGAGAACACATGGACACGGGGATGTCACACGATGGGACCTGTTGGAGGGTGGGGGGCAAGGGGAGGGAGAGCATTAGGACAAACACCTAATGCATGCAGGGCTTAAAACCTACATGGCAGGTTGACAGGTACAGCAAACCACCATGGCACAATGTGGTAAACGTATGTAACACACCTGCATGTTCAGCACATGTATCCCAGAACTTAAAAGTAAAATTTTTAAAAAACTACTCACCTCAGCCCCCTCCAGCCAACTGGACTCCCCACGCTTGGGGGAAAAGGCTGCATTTGGAGCCCGAGGTACCTGTCACCTGCCCACCCCAGGCAAGGGTCGTTCACACTCAGGGGCTTTGGACATCCCCGGTGCGGCCGCCTCAGTCCATGGGAGCTAAAGGTCCTGGCCTTGGCCCCTCAGACATGGCACCGTAGGGTCTCGTGCTTTGCAAGTTTCTAACAAATGTTGGTTTTACAGGTATTTAAAGACAGAAGAGAGACCAGAATCCATCCCCTTCACACCCGTGCAGGCCACCCTCCAGCTGCCTCCTGTTCCCAGGGCAGTAGCCACCACCTCACAGCCCGGTCTGTGGTGCCGTTGTGGACAGCTGTGGCACCTGTCCCCATGCCCACCATCGGCTGGGTTCTCATCCCAGGCCACACAGTCATTGCATGGCAGGGCAGGCTGTCCACGTGGCAGAGCCCGAGACCCGCAAGCCCCCCCACGGCCAAGGGCCCCACACTCACCAGCTTCACGCAGATGACGAAGGGTGGCCGGGCGGCTCGGAAGTGCAGGATGGGGATTCGGGGCTTGGGTCTTTCCTGAGAATGAGAGTGGCCATCAGTCCTGCCCGAGCTCGGCTCTTCCCAGGAGAGACGCCCTCAGGTGCACGCAGCCACTGAGTTGCCTCACACAGGAGCCAGGGCTTGGGCGGCAGCCATTCAGGGCAGGACCCCAACCCCCACCACCCCTGCTTGACACCTGACTGCAGAACGGACCAGGGTGGGCTACCCCAAGGCCCAGACCCACGAGGGACAGCAGGGTTCTCCCCCAGGGGATGGGGGCTGGGCTCCCTGGAGGCCCCGAGGAGCTGGCACAGCCCAGGTGGACTCTGCCAAGGGGGAAGGCTCTGGGCAGCTGTCCCTCAGCCCTGGAGCAGGTGGGTGACCCCAAGGGTGATGCCGTGCAGCCCTGCACACCTGAGAGTCCTCGTGGCAATAGAAGCCTTTCCTGATCTTGTTCTCGTCCACGTCACAGAAGGCCACCACCTGGGGACAGGCACAGAAGGGCAGCTCTGGACAGGCCGAGGCTGGGGCCTGTGCTGTGGGGCAGCATGGGGGCGGGGCAGGCAGTGTTGGAGGGTGGCAGGGTGCCCACCTTGCGCTGGCTGGCGGCGGTCAAGCTGCGGTACAGCCGGCGCCCCTGCTTGCCGGCGTTCCAGATGGTGAAGGCTGCCCAGCGGGGAAGGGCCTGCTCTTCCAGGAAACGGACGCGGTGGGTCCAGACGGTCGTCCTGCAGTGGAGAAGAGGGTGACAGGCAGGCCGGGGGGCCCCAGAGATGCACACAGATGCCAACATTCAGGGACGTGGTGTGTACTCCGCTGACGCTGCCAGTGGGGTGGACACTGGGCCCAGGGCCTGAGAGACTGGCTGTCCTAGTCAGGCCACCTGTCCCAGCTGGATGTAGCCACATGCCTAGGTGGGGACCCGCCCCTTCCATCAGACCCCAACAGGTGGGGACAGACGAGAAGCTGTCACTTAAGAATCTAGAAGGTTCTGGAAGGCAGAATTTCTATAGGACGCAGAGGACTGGACTTGACCCAAGTCAGTTTCCCAGAGAAACCTGTGTCCGTAAGGGCACATGCGACCATCCCATAAAATCACAGCATTCAGACTTAGACATGATCTTCTGCCTCAGGTCACTGCCCCGAACCCTGTCACTCCCCTGGGATCCTGGTCTCTGTTCTTTCTGCCTCTGCTGTGACAAGCAGACCCCAGGTTGCTGTCCCGGGAGCAGGCTCCTTCCTAGGACCTGCTGCTCTGCCCCATCGCTGCCTGGGCCCTTCCCGTCCCACCCTCTCTCCTCCCGCCCCAGCCTCTCCCCACATGCCCCATCGCTGTCAGCTGCCTGCCTGTGGGCACCTCTCCCTCAAGCCTGCTCCTGGGGCTGCCTGGGCCAACCCCGTCTCAAAGGCCCAGGAGCTGGAGGGGCTAGAGGGGCTCGGCAATGCAGAGGCCAACGGGGCCAGAACGGCCTGGGATGTGTCCCAGACACCGTCCTCCCCAGCTGCTGTGAGGCAGCCACGCTGAATCCCTGTGCCCGGCAGACCCTGCCCTGGCCGAGTCCTGGGATGCCCTCTGCTTTCTGTCAAGGGAGCTGTGTCCGTGGGAGCCTCCTCCGGGACGGGGTCTGGGCCATGCCTCACTGGGTCTCGGACACAACAACGCTGGCTGGTGACGGGCCTCCCCTGAGCGGGGCCCTTGTGGGTTCAGCCTCGGGATCGGGGCAGGATTCGTCCATTCTACGATTCTGCTGCTGCCTCCACCTCCCAGGATAAACTCTGGACTCCTCCCCAACCCTGTGGCACCCCCGTTTGCAGCAGAACCGCTACAGGCAATGGGATGGGGGGACATGGGGTCCCCTCTGTCAGCTCAGCGGGCTGCAGGGCTTAGGCATGGTCAGGGATGTCCTGCCTGGAGTCCACCTTTTCCTTCCCACCCTCTGCAGCCACCTCAATAGTCCTGACCCCGCCTGGGACACAGGAAGATGCGTGTCCCAGTGACTTGAGGACACTGAAGCATGTGTGCGTGTGTGCACACCGTGTGGGGTGTACAGGGCGCGCGCACACTGTGTGGGGTGTGCGGGATGTGTGCACACTGTGCATGCGTGTGTAGTGAGTGCATACGTGTAGTGAGTGCATGTGTGTGTACGTGAGCACATGTGTACAGTGTGTGCAGGTGTTCAGAGTACATGCCTGTATGTACTGTGTGGATGTGTGTACACGCATGTGTGCATGCGTGTGCAGTGAGGGTCTGTGTATGCAGTGTGAATACATGTATGCAGTGAGCACACATGTCTGCGTGTACTGTGCGGCTGTGCGTGCTGTACGTGTGCACGTGGTCTGTGTGCATGTGCTGTGTGTGTGTGTGTGTGTGTGTACATGTGCGTGTGGTCCGTGTGCATGTGCAGTGTGTGTGCTGTACGTGTGCGTGTGGTCTGTGTGCATGTGCGGTGTGTGTGTGTGTGTCCGTGCTGTATGTGTGCACATGCTCTGTGTGCATGTGCAGTGTGTGTGTGCGCGTGTGTGTGTGTGCGCGTGTGTGTGGGCATCAAGCTGGGCGAGGACAGCTCCTGCAGACGACTGCGGGGACTCGCCCACCAGGTGACACAGCCTCGCCGGGTTTCACCATCTTGTCCTCAGTAGCCCCGGTCTGTGGGTGTCTCTGGGGGGACGAGCCTGACCCTCATCCAGCGACATCAGCTCAGGGGCCCCATGGGGTTCACGTGAGAGGAAAGCAGTCAGGCTCCAGAAGGAAGCGGCCGGCCTCTGTGGCCATGGGTGGCACGCGGGGTGGGGGAGCCTCTGAGACCGGCCTCCTTGACGGCCCCTTGTCTCCTGGGCTTTCCTGGGGGTCTCTGGTCTGAAAACGTTGGCCCATCATAGGAAGATAAAATTTAGAAGCAGCCATGATGAAACATCTGCATTTGGTTCATTTTCATTTTTCACATTTAAAAAAGTTCTTATTTAATCAGGGAGA
>NC_037684.1:56310939-56332185 GCF_003255815.1 Theropithecus gelada
CCTGACAGTGACACGGGAAAGGGAGCCGGGCCCACGTGGCCGCGCCTGACAGTGACACGGGAGAGGGAGCCGGGCCCTGCAGCACTGAGCTCGTCCTCACTGGGCACCATGATTTCCTGGCCAAGCCTCCGCCACCCTCCATGGCAGCTGTGGCACCCAGGCCTGTGGACCCAGCCGGACCCCACTCATGAAACTCCCGTCGGGTTAAAGGGAGCACAGGGTTTCAAATGACCCAGTGCGTGGTCGTTTCACCTCTGGGAACTAGGGGAGGACATTCTGCCTTCACCCTTGGCACCCTTGGGAAACGCTCCTTTGCAGACCCCGAGCCCCCGACCCTCGGGATGTGCAGCTTCCCCGTGTCCCACTGGACCCTGGGTCTCAAGGCAGAGCCTGACCACAGCCTCCGGGGTCGGCCCCACCAACCCCGGCCCCGACCTTGGGCGCCTCCCCCGTTCCTGGCCTCCGGGGTGTCCCGGGCTGGGCGGGGCTGACTTACTCAAGGACGGAGTGCGTGGCCGCCCGCGGGTGGTATCGGTACAGCAGGAGGCTCTGGTCCACGCGGATGACGCCGCCACCCTTCCTGAGGTGCTCGTAGAAGAACAACAGGTCCTCCGGGACGCCCTGCAGGGTGGGAGCAGAGGCATCACCGGGGCGGGAAACGCGTGCCTGCCCCAGATGCACCTGTGCTCAGCTGGCCAGCCAGGGACTGGTGGAAAGGCTTTTGTTGCAAAGAAGCCAGTTTAGAGGCTCAACAGGGACATGAGGTGGCGACCCCAACAGAGGTGAGCAACTGAGCTTCTCCACAGGCGGGAAAGAGGGGAAGGGAGGGTGTGCTGGTTCTCGGTTCTGCCCCAAATTCCATTTTGGGCAGCAAAGGTCTCAGGGCAAAGCGGACGACAGGCAGCCGAGGAAAGGGGCTGGGCGGGTCCGGGTCTTGCAGCTGCGGATCCTGGACGGCTTGTCCGGTCTCCGTCCCCGCCCTTTCCTGCCAGTGGCTGTGGCCCCAGAAGCTTCAGGGACTCAAAGTGCCGACTGTGGGCAGAGCAAGGTGGTGCTGGGTGGGCACGAGGGGCTGCACGCAGGGGAGCCCAGCAGTGGGGAGGCAGCCCCGGGCCTGTGCCAGCCCCGCTCACTTGTCCACACTCAGAAACTTGAACCTCTGCCCACGGGGCTGATCCACGAACATCTCCATGTCAGTGGGGACTCTGCTCTGGAACATTCTGCAGGCATTCCCACCAGACTTTTCTGTCCTGGGAGAACCTGGGCCCTCCTTCCCCCGGCCCATCATCCCAATGGCCCCTGCCCTCTGCTTGCTCCTCTCCTGGGCAGACCCGTCCTCAGCCCAGGGCTGTGGCCGAGCCGTGGGTCCGTCTGGGGCCGGCTCTGGGCCTTGTGCAGAACTGGGCCCCTGTTGTTTCCTTAAATTCAAACATAAAACTGGGGGAGGAGCAGGGCGTGGAGTCTGGTCTCCTCGTGGTTCTCTGCTGCAGCTCACCTGGGTCAGCTGCCCAGAGACACCTTTGCTCCAGGAAAGGGTGGGTTTTCTGACAGCCCAGCAGCAGGGCCAGTCTGTTACTAAGTCCAGCCTCTTCTCTCCTTGGCTGGCACTCAAACTTCAAGTGCAGGTCAGTAAAGGTCCCAAAATATCACGGCCCAACCGCTGGCCTGTTTGCTCCCAGGACAGACAGGCAGTGCTGCACTTCCACGTCCAACAAAAATGCACTATTTAACCTCCGCCTCCGCAGGGCAATACCTTTTATGAAAACCACGGTGACAAGGAAAGATTTGTAAGAAGATGCTGAGTCAAAGAACAGACCTCAAAATCATGTGTACAGCTCTGCTAAAAGTTTATCTTTACCATCAGGTAAAGACAAAGGAATCATAGAAGCCCACGTGCTACCTCACATGGGGGATTCAGGGTGGGGGCTCCCGCGGGTGCTGGTGGACATGGAGCCTCACACGGGTGATTCAGGGTGACGCTCCCGCAGGTGCCGTTGGACACAGACCCTCACAGGGGTGATTCAGGGTGAGGCTCCCGCAGGTGCCGTTGGACACAGACCCTCACAGGGGTGATTTAGGGTGGAGGTTCCCATGGGTGCCGGTGGACATGGAGCCTCACACGGGTGATTTAGGGTGGAGGCTCCCGTGGGTGCTGGTGGACACGGACCCTCACACGGGTGATTTAGGGTGGAGGTTCCCATGGGTGCCGGTGGACATGGACCCTCACACGGGTGATTCAGGGTGAGGCTCCCGCAGGTGCTGGTGGACACGGACCCTCACACGGGTGATTTAGGGTGGAGGTTCCCATGGGTGCCAGTGGACACGGACCCTCACACGGGTGATTCAGGGTGAGGCTCCCGCAGGTGCTGGTGGACACGGAGCCTCACATGGGTGATTTAGGGTGGGGGCTCCCGCAGGTGTCGGTGGACACAGACCCTCACAGGGGTCACTGAAGTATTTTCTCTAATTTTCTGTGTTTTCAAAGGCAGCTCTAAAGAGCATCGGAACTCTGAACACGTTATAGGTTTAGAAAGACAAAAACGGCTTCTCTCTTCCTATCACCAGGAAGAACCTGACCCTTGGGGTTTTCTTATTTTCTGGCAGTAAAGTGAGAATTTAGTTAACAGCAGCTCCTGGGTGGTGCTTCTGCCCCGGGAGGAGGGGGACTCAGCGGGTCTGTCCCACTTTTCTCTCCCCTCCCCCGATTGCTGCTGCTGAGACCTGAGGACCCAAAATGGCCTCACTCCTCCCCCAGGCTTTTCCCAATCACCCTCCAGGTACCTGGACTGCCCTGTGGTGTGCAGGGAGAGGGGATGCGTCACTACCCAGAAAGGCATCAGGGAAATGCCGAGAGCGGAGGAAGTGTGGCTGCCCAGCCCCAACCTGCTCACAGAACCATCCCGGGCAGCCTTTGGGGATGGAGCACCCACAACTTCCCGGAGGAGGCGAGCGCGAGCTAAAGCCACTCCCAGGAAGGCAGGGCCAGAGGCTCTGGAGGCTCCAATCCTGAGAGGCAAAAGGAAGCCCAATCAGGGACACGCTTCCTTCCCCAGGGCCCGTCCCCAGCGCCGCGCGCCCTTCCCCAGAGCCCCGTCCCCAGCGCCGCGCGCCCTTCTCCAGGGCCCGTCCCCAGCGCGAGCCTCCAGGAGGAAGCAGCAGTCACCACGCGGGGACAGACAGGGAGAGCTCCAGCCCGGGCCCAGCAATCAGAGTCCGTGGGCCACAGGGACGCTAAGTCTTCCACACCAAACCAGCAGAGAAAACTAAAAACTGGAAACGCTTCCATGGATAAAAATTCAGCCTGTCCCCCACAGCAACAACAAACCTCCAAACCAGGAAACAGAGACTCCCGTGAACAACCCGCCAAGATAAATTCCACACCCTCCACCAGTGTTTCAGGCTACGGGGTGGGGTGTGTGGGGAGGTGGCGGAGACCCATCTTGAATCAGAAATTCAAGGACTAAGTGCAGAACTGGACCTTAATGGGGTGCGTCTAAATAGAGCATTGAGGAAAGTGCGTTAGTGCTTGGCCGGGGCTGGCAGGGGGCGGATGAGGCGCACCTCTGGGTACAGGAAGTGCTTTTTGGGGAATGACCATGTTCTAACATCAGATGGTAGTGGTGACTGGTGATTGCACAGCCCTATAAATTTGCTAAAAAACAATGAATTGCACATTTTAATAGGTGAATTGTATGGCACGTGAATTATACCTCAATGAAGCTTTTATATAAAATTGGGTCGATTAAACTAAAAAAAGAAATTTTAAGGAGAGAGAAAATTGGCTGGGCGCGGTGGCTCACGCCTGTAATCTCAGCACTTTGGGAAGCCGAGGTGGGCGGATCACGAGGTCAGGAGATCGAGACCATCCTGGCTAACACACAGTGAAACCCCATCTCTACTTGAAAAAAAAAAAAAAGAGACACAAAATGGGTTGGGTGTGGTGGCTCATGCCTTTAATCTCAGCACTTTGGAAGGCTGAGGTGGGGGGTGGATTGCTTGAGCCCAGCAGT
Organism: Theropithecus gelada; assembly: GCF_003255815.1. NCBI lineage: Eukaryota > Metazoa > Chordata > Mammalia > Primates > Cercopithecidae > Theropithecus > Theropithecus gelada. The sequence continues at coordinate 56,314,950 of NC_037684.1, forward strand.
TCGAGACCAGCTTCGGCAACATGTCAAAACCAGTCTCTACCAAAAATGAAAAAAGTAGCTGGGTGTGGTAGTGCGCACCTGTAGTCCCAGCTACTTGGGAGGCTGAGATACAAGGATTGCTTGAACCTGGGAGGCAGAGGTTGTAGTGAGCTGAGATTGAGCCACTGCACTCCAGCCTCAGCAACAGAGTGAGACCCTGTCTCCAAAAAAAAAAAGGAACAAAATATATGAAAAATGAAGGCTAAATTACAAGATCCTTAAGAGAAAATAGATTTTAATTAAAAATGTAATAAGGGACATTGAAGAAAGGAAAATAGAAATTATATAATGAAGTGAAAAGGTAAGTTAGAAAGACTAAGAAAATCTTACCTATGTAGAACTGGAGTCTTCAAAACAAAACAAAACAAAACCAAACCCACAATGGACATAGCTAGTATTTAAAACCACAATCCAAGAAAAATTTCCAGAAATGAAAGCAGATCTGTTTCTACACACTGAAAAGCACCATCAGGTCAACCTGAAGGCAGATCCTGGTGAAACTATTAGACTTCAGCAATAAAAAATAATTCTCAGAGTCTCCAGGCAAAAAGGTCACAAAACTTACAAAGGCAAGATTCACTGTGCACCAGACTTCTCAAAACAGTCACACGAAGTGGCGACAGACAGCGCACGGACCAAGAACTTCCCGCACAGCCAGAGGCTTCCTCCAGCCTCAGGCTCCAGGAACGCAGTTCTGACGAGCGCGGCCTCACAGAGAGCTGTGGCTCCAGCCACACGGGGACCAGACACCCGGCCAGCCGCGGCGGTGGACGCCGGATGTGACTGCAGGTGGGAGACTACGGGACAAGGGTGCAAGACTAGTATATGGATGTTCGTCCTCGGACCTAAGTAGAAACCGTGTAACAAAAGGGCCAGGGCGGTGGCTCACCCCTGTCATCCCAGCACTTTGGGAGGCTGAGGCGGGTGGATCACGAGGTCAGGAGTTCAAGACCAGCCTGGCTAAGATGGTGAAACCCTGTCTTTACTGAAAATACAACAATTAGCCAGGTGTGGTGGCAGGCGCCTGTAATCCCAGGTACTCGGGAGGCTGAGGCAGGAGAATGGCGTGAACCCGGGAGACGGAGCTTGCAGTGAGCTGAGATCTGGCCACTGCACTCCAGCCTGGGCGACAGAGCAAGACTCCGTCAAAAAAAAAAAAAAAAAAGGAGGACAGGAGGACAGGACAGGAGGACAGGAGGACAGGAGGAGGGGGAAAAGGAAAAAAAAATAGGAAACCAACAATCTTATTGATTGTTGTGTGGGCAACATATGGGGATTCAAGGTGTTTAGAAAAGGGTTAAGTACACAGATAACCACTAGACCAAAATGCAAACCTTCAATGTGCAGAGAAATTTAAAAAGTCAAAAGCAGGTGATGGCTCCAGGCTGTCCGTGGCTGAGCAGCCAGCACCTTCAGAGGAGACTGTGTGCGGCCAGAGCCTGGGGAAGTGGTGCTGCAGGGGCAAGGAGGGCAAGGAGGGCAAGGAGGGCAAGGAGGGCATGGAAACCCAAAGTCCCGGCCTGGAGGGGCTGAGGGCAGAATCCGGGACAAGCAGTGCACGTGGGGGCAGCGGGGGTCCCAGACAGAGAGACCAAAACGGGAGGGAATATTCACAAAGTAAACGTCCAGCAGGAGCACCCGCAATCCAACAACAAGAAGACAACAGGCCGACGAGCCGGACACACCACAAAATAACACAGAAGCTGCCCGTCACCACGTCGATGTCCTTCAACATCGTTAGCCATCTCGAAGTGCAGAATGAAAGCACAGTAGGAAACCACGAACTCCAACTAGAACAGGCAAAGTTAAAAAGTTGACAACACCAGCCGGGCGCGGTGGCTCAGGCCTGTAATCCCAGCACTTTGGGAGGCCGAGGCGGGTGGATCACCTGAGGTCAGGACTTCGAGACCAGCCTGGCCAACATGGTGAAACCCGTCTCCACTAAAAATACAAAAAGTCAGGTGTGGTGATGTGCGCCTGTAATCCCAGCTACTGGGGAGGCTGAGGCAGGAGAATCGCTTGAACCCGGGAGGCGGAGGTTGTGGTGAGCCAAGATTGCATCATTCCACTCCAGCCTGGGAGACAAGAGAGAAACTCCGTCTCAAAAAAAAAAAAAAAAGTTGACAACACCAAGGTCTGGCGAGGGGCTGGTGAGGAGTTTGAGGGACGGGAAACTTCTCATGCAGACGGCGGGGACGGGGGCCCAACGGCGGCGCCCGGGGGACCTGTCTCACAAAACCGAACACGTGCCTGGCCTCGCTTGCGTCCAACCCTAGCAACGTGCCCCACAGACAGGAAAACGTCTGACGCGTGGCTGTTGTGCCAGGTGGTGGCTTGAGTCCTTCCTGTGGCAGTGATAAGCTTCCTTCAGGCCAGACCTGCCCTCAGAAACCTGTTTTTACTTTGTCTCGTTTTGTTAGAAATGGGGTTTCCTGGTGCTGCCCAGGTTGGTCTTGAACTCCTGGCCTCAACCGATCCTCCTGCCTTTGCCTCTTGTGCTCGTGGGACTACAGGCATGAGCCCCTATGTCCGGCTATAAACCTGTTTTGAACCAAGAAAACATCAGGTTTTTTCTTATTTAAGGGCCTATGATGGTCACCCACAGAGGACTCCCTACCAAAGGTGGGTGTCTTCAGGCGCTGCCACGCCCACCTCCAGATCTCAGACTCACCTGCCCTCCCATCCTTCCTCTGTGAACGCAGAAGTGGATGCACTGTCCAGTCAGGAATCTCCCTGTCTTGCACATTTCAGCTCCTGGCGACTGTTTCTGCAGCCCCCTTGGCCCTGGCTTGGCCTCCCAGTCTGGCTGTCTCAGGGTCCGCACCACCCACGTCCACCCGGTTGGTCCCCTGCTGTTCTGGCCGCCTGCCCTTCAGCTGCTCCACCCCGGGGCCCACAGAGAGGGAGCTGAGGATCAGCCCCACACCGAGCGTCTGGCTCAGGGCGCCCTGTGACTTCTGCTCTTCTCATTTCTCTGGAGAGGACTTGGCAGAAGCCAAGGAAACACTGTCCATCCCCGTCTTGGTGGCCGACACTGCTGTTGTCCCTGTCACCCGAGGCCTCCTCAGGCCCCAAAGCCCTCACTTGCTCTAGCCATGGCCCCATCACAGCTCTAATCCCTGAGCCCCAGGCCCTGGCCCCTAGCCCTGATCCCTGGTCCTGATCCCTGGTCCCCAGCCCTGATCCCTGGTCCTGATCCCTGGTCCCCAGCCCTGATCCCTGGTCTCTGGTCCTGATCCCTGGTCCCCAGCCCTGATCCCTGGTCTCTGGTCCTGATCCCTGGTCCTTCGTCCTGATCCCTGGTCTCTGGTCCTGATCCCTGGTCCTGATCTCTCGCCCCTAGTCCTGACCCCTGGCCCTGATCCCTGGCCCCTGGCCCTGGTCCCTGGCCCCTGGCTCTGATCCCTGACCCCTGGCCCTGGTCCCTGGCCCCTGGCCCTGATCCCTGGTCCCTGGCCCCTGGCTCTGATCCCTGATCCCTGGCCCTGATCCCTGACCCCTGGCCCCTGGCCCTGATCCCTGGTCCCTGGCCCTGATCCCTGACCCCTGGCGCCGGTCCCTGGCCCCTGGCCCTGATCCCTGATCCCTGACCCCTGGCCCCTGGCCCTGATCCCTGGTCCCTGGCCCTGATCCCTGACCCCTGGCTCTGATCCCTGGTCCCCGGTCCTGATTGCTGATCCCTGGCTCTGATCCCTGGCCCCTGGCCCTGATCGCTGATCCCTGCCTGGCCCTGCTCTCTGGTCTCAGAACAAGGGAGGGATGGGCTTTTCCTTGAGGAGCTCCCCATCCAGGCTGCGGCCTCATGCACCTCTGAATCCTGAGGCTGCTCGGCCACGGTTTAAGGATGATAAGATCCTGAAATCAGGCCGGATGTGGTGGCTCCTGCCTGTGATCCCAGTGCTTTAGGAGGCTGAGGCGAGCGGATCACTTGAGGCCAGGAGTTTGAGACCAGCCTGGCCAACATGGTGAAATCCCGTCTCTACTAAAAATACAAAAATTAGCCGGGCGTGGTGGTGTGTGCTTGTAATCCCAGCCACTCGGGAGGCTGAGGCAGGAGAATCGCTTGAACCCAGGAGGCAGAGGCTGCAGGGAGCTAACACCACTGCACTCCAGCCTGGGAGACAGAAAGAGACTCTGTCTCAAAAAAAAAAAAATCCTTAAATCAGTGTTTCCCATGGAACATCTTCTGTTAACCATTTCCCACACGGCTTCCTGCCGGCCCCAGCGATGGCCGCGCTTCCTGGCCGCACCTGCTTGGAGCTACACCCACCGCCATCGGTGTCCCGGAGATTAACTATGGGGAGCTGCAGGCTGAGAGCAGCTCTGCCCCATCTGCACCCCAGAGACCTGGACCATGAGGGACACCCAGGCCAGGGTCCGAGGTAGCGGGGCAGTGGGGACCCTGGTGTGGCCAGGCCCACGTGAGGCTCCATGTGGCCCCTGTGAGCTGCTGAGCGCCTGACCCTGTTGTCCCGATGAGGAAGCCGAGGCTCAGGGCAGGACAGACGAACCTGGTCCCTGTCACAAGAGTAGGAGGTGGAGGCTAAATCTTAGTCACTGGCCTGGGGTCTCTGGACCCCCCAGGAACCCTGTGCCAGGACCCTCCACTGGTCTCTGTGTCCAGTCTCCCTGCAACTAGAGACCAGCATGGGCAAATGTGGCCAGCTCTCTGCTGGTGACACCCCAGCCCTGGGCTCCTCAGTCCCCACAGGGAGGCAGAGGCTAGAGCCGGCCCGGTCTGGACATGGACGCTTTCAGGCGCACCCTGACAGGGAGGACGGGCAACATGGACACCTGCAGGTGCACCCCCCACGGGGAGGATGGGGACACAGACGCCTGCGGGTGCACCCTGGAGGGGAGGACGGGCAACATGGACGCCTGCAGGTGCACCCCCATGGGGAGGATGGGGACATGGATGCCTGCAGGTGTACCTTGGAGGGAAGGACGGGGACACAGACGCCTGCAGGCGCACCCCCACGGGGAGGACGGGGACATGGACTCCGGCAGGTGCACCCCCACAGGGAGGACGGGGACACGGATGCCTGCAGGTGTACCATGACGAGGAGGATGGGGACATGGACGCCGGCAGGTGCACCCCCACAGGGAGGACAGGGACACGGATGCCTGCAGGTGCACCCCAGAGGGGAGGACGAGGACGCAGATGCCTGCAGGTGCACCCTGGTGAGGAGAATGGGCTCCTCTTCTTCCTCTATCGTCCCAGAGACAGCTCTGCAAACAGCTTCTGTGTCCTGTGCTTTCCCACACATAGCTTTTTTTTTTTTTTTTTGAGACGGAGTCTCACTCTGTTGCCCAGGCTGGAGTGCAGTGGCCGGATCTCAGCTCACTGCAAGCTCCGCCTCCCTGGTTCACGCCATTCTCCTGCCTCAGCCTCCCGAGTAGCTGGGACTACAGGCGCCCGCCACCTCGCCCGGCTAGTTTTTTGTATTTTTTAGTAGAGATGGGGTTTCACCGTGTTAGCCAGGATGGTCTCGATCTCCTGACCTCGTGATCCGCCCGTCTCGGCCTCCCAAAGTGCTGGGATTACAGGCTTGAGCCACCGCGCCCGGCCACACATAGCTTTTAAACCAGGATGGTCACCTGGAGCCGCTGTAGGTCAGGTGCAGATGCTCGGGGCATCCACAGCCTTCACGCAGAAACCCCCTGCTTTCAGCAAAACAACTGAGATGCTGGCGGGTGCCAGGAGGGGCATGGCAGAGCGGAGGGTGGCCAGTGTGCGGAGCCCACACACAGAGGACAGGGACCCAAGCCCAGGGGAGGGACCCGATTCCCGCCTCTCGGCCCTTACCTGACCTCCCTCGTCAAAGGGGCCCACGTGGGAAAACCACGCCCGCGAACAGAACCAGGTGGGCATGATCACCGTTGGACCATTTGCGGTGAAAACCTAGGAGCAATTAACGTTGACAGAGTTAGCAGAAAACAACAGTTTGTCACAAACAACCTACAGTTTATTTCCACAAAGTGTCACGAGACAGTGACAGACGAATCCATGTCCCTTCTCCATAGGGACAGGGGCTCAAGGGGCTTCATGACAGAGCTGACGAGTCTGGGCCCCACGGCTGAGAGATGAGGGGAGGAGGCAAGGGGAGACCAGCGGCCAAACCCAGTCCCACCTGCAGGCCTCACTCCCGAGCTCACTGGCTGTGCCTCACCAAAAGGACTCCTCTCTGCTTCTGATAGACGGAAAAGTTTTCTGTGGAAATCCAAAGTAAACATGCTCCTTTTAATCAGGAGAAAACCATGAAATAGCATAAAAGGATACGGAGAATAATGAGACAACTTGGATGAAACACACGAGTCCTAGAAAGATGTAAACCATGAAAACTGACTCAAAAAGAAATAGAAAATATGAATCACTAATAAGTAAGCGGCAAGAGAAGACCCCACAAAGAAAAGCCCAGCGCCAGACGGCTTCCCTGAATTCTAGCAAATGTGCAAAGAATTAATACCAATCCTTCAAACTCTTCCAAAAGTAGAGGAGGAGGGAACGCTTCCCAGACGATTCAATGAGGCCACCACTACCCTGACACTAAAGCCAGACAAAATCCTACAAGAAAACAACAGGCCGACATCCCTTGTAAATACAGAGGCAAACGAAAAAACCCCAGCAAACGGACTCCATCCTAGAGAAAGGACCCACCACGGCTGAGTGGACTCACCTCACGACTGTAAACATGGGTCAACATACGAAAATCAGCGGAATCCACCAACCACATTAATGGAATGAAGGTCCAAACCCACATGATCATCTCAATAAACTCAGAAAAACCACCATTCCTTGATAACATTATCCAACTCTGGGATAGAAGGGAGCTTCCTTCACCCGATGAAGGGCACTTACAAAATCCCCACAGCCAAGGTCACACTTCAGTGGTAAATACCGAAAGCTTCCCCTAAGGTCAGGGACAAGAACATCTCACCACTTCTACTCCACACCGTGCTGGGGGTTCTCGCCGGAGCCGCTTGGCAAGAAAGCAAAACAAACAATATCCAGCTTGGAAAGGAAGCAGTCAAACCGTGCCTGTGTGCAGACGGCATATGCTCCTGTGAGTGGGAAACCCGGGGTAATACAGATAATACACACACTCAGACACTTACACACACACACTCAGACACGCACACATGCACTCACATTCACACGCACACACAGACATGCACACATGCACTCACACAAGACACACACACATGCACACACACGCACTCACACATGCACACACAGACGCACACACATGCACTCACACGCACATATGCACACACGCATGCACACACAGACACACAATGCTTTTGCACACGCACACACACATGCACTCACACACATGCACACACGCACACATGCAGACGTACACACATGCACTCACACATACACCCGCACACATGCACTCACACATGCATACAGACATGCACAATGCACTCACACATGCAGACATGCAGACATGCACTCACACACTTGCCCACATGCACACATTCTCACACATGCACACAAACACATGCAGACACGCACACACATGTACTCACACACTTGCCCACATGCATACATTCTCACACATGCACACACACATACACGTGCAGTCAGATGCACACACACATGCGCTCACAGACATTGCACACACATGTACTCATACACACACTTGCCCACACACATTCTCACACATGCGCACACACTACACAGATGCATGTACACACATGCACTCACACACATCTCACATGCATCTCACACACATTCTCACACATGCGCACACATACATGCAGTCACGAACGTACTTACATGCACTCATACACTGTGGACACACACACACACACGCACACACACTCACACTCGCATGCACAGGCTTTGTTTCATTTCAGATCATTTGTATTTCTATACCTTCAAGTTCACTACGTTTTTCTTCTGTAATGTCGAATTTACTGTTAATTCCATCCTGTGTATTTCTTATCACAGACATGGTAGATTTCATCTCTAGTAGTTTCATCTGAGTCTTTTTCATATCTCCATTTATCTACATAAAATGTTCAATTTTTCCTCAATCTTTCTGAACATATAGAATACAGTGTTTTAATATACGTGTCTGCCACACACTTGTTAGGATTAACACAAATTTAAAATGTTTTTCATTATAGGTTGCATTTTCCATCTTCTTTGCGTGTCTGACTTACTCATTTTTATTGCAAGGCAGACATTGTGAATTTTATCTTGTTGGTGCTGGGTATTTTTTGTGTCATATAAACATTCTTGAACTTTGTCCGGGGACACAGTCACTTGGAAACAGTCTGTTCCTTTTGGTTCTTCCTCCCAGCATCGCCAGGTCAGGCTGCAGCATCATTTGGTCCAGGGCTGACTGCGCCCAGTCCCCTGCATTCACACCCAGTGCCTGCGGACTGTGAGGGTCCCAGTGCAGTGGAGCTCTGGGCGCCGTCCCTCTTATCTCTTCAGGTGCTTCTTTTCCTGGCCTCAGGAAGTTTCTTCACACACTGGTGAGTACTGGGTTTTAGGAGGTGGTGCCTCTGTTTTCCCCTCTGGGATCTTTCTGCCTCTGTCGGGGTGGGAGGCTGTCAGCTACATGGTCCTTCATTACCCTAACGTGACTTAGAGACGAGACACTGTGCAATGCCTTGGGCCTCTTTTTAATTACTTGAAACGGGAAAAACATAGATTTGAAAAGAGAACAGAGAAAAAAATTACGGAATGAAAGTTTAAAAACCTTCATAATGAAAGGAGAAACCACTAAGGCAGGAATACAAATTAAAATCAAGACTTCTTGTTCCTCTGGTTTCTATTTTTTAATTTTTGTGGGTACACGGTAGGTGTAATCATTAAGAGTCACTGATTCTTAAACTCACTTTTCCTCAAAGAAAGGAAATATTCCCAAACATTTTTTGGAACTGTGCTGGAATCCTCTGTAAAGGGGCGGGAGTGAAGTTAAACTGTCATGAATTCTACAGGGAAAAAAAGGCCAGGAGTTTTCCATTTAATGTCACACATATCCGGTGACTTCCTGTCTGGACAGAGCTAGGAAGCAGAAGGCACCAAAACACGCCAGTGGCCACGACGGTCAGCTCACCCCACGCTGGTGAACCTCGGGCCCGACGTGGCCCCAGCCTGTGGAAAAGCCAAGCTCTGCACGCATCGTACCGAGAGCTGCCTCGTCCCCGCCCGAGCCGCGGGCTCCGTGCTCCTGCTGGCTTTCCACAGCCACACTCTGCTTACCGAGCGGGTCCTCATCCTTACTGTGCGTCTGATCCCTGTGAGGCCTGCGGCTCCATCGAGGTGCCTGACGCGCGCTCAGTGATGCTCTGGACCACTCGCTACCCAGGATGTGGTGAGATCCTTAGCAACCGTGTTAAGAGCTCTGGGGAGAAAGATCACCACAAAATGCAGAGCGCAGAACTAAACAGAAGAGCTAAAACTATAAAACTCTAGAAGAAAACATACGGGGAAAACGTCCTGACACTGGATTTGGCAATGATTTCTTAGATGTCACAAAAGCACAGGTAACAACAACAACAACAAAACAACGGATAAACAGGAGTATACCAACATTTACAACTTCTGTGCATCAAAGGACACATTAAAAAGACTGAAAAAGTAGTCCACGGAATGGAAGAAAATATTTGCAAACCATATATCTGATAGAGGTTAATATCTAGAATATATAAAGAACTCCTATAGTTCAACAACAAAAAACAGCCCAATTATAAACATGGGCAAAAGACTTGAACAGACATTTCTCCAAATAAGATATACAAATGGGCAGTAAGTACACACAGAGACACTGAACGTCACTAATGATTAGGGAACCGTAAATCGAAACCACAGCAAGATACCACTTACGTCCATTCGGAGGCTACTATCAAAAAAACAGAAAGCAACACCTGTGCGTGAGGACGTGCAGAAACGGGAACCCTCACGTGTTGCTGGTGGGAATGCAACACGGCATAGCCGCGATGGGAAAACAGTGTGGTGGCTCCTCAAACAATTGCACATAGAATTACCATAGGATCCGGCAATTCTGCTTCTGGGTGTGTGACCCCAAAAAGTGAAAGCAGGGTCTCCAAGAGCTCTTCATACACCCACATTGCCGGCAGCATCATTCACAGTAGCCAAGGGGAGGAAGCAGCCCCAGCATCCGCTGACAAATGAATAAACAAAGTGTGGTCTCTTCAGCCTCCAAAGGGAAGGAAGATCTGACACTTGCTAGGGCAGGGATGAACCCTGCAGACACTTGCCGAGCGACATACGGACCCCGAGGACGCCGTGCTGACGTATGGACCCCGAGGACGCTGTGCCGAGCAACATACGGACCCCGAGGATGCCGTTTCGAGTGACGTACGGACCCCGAGGACGCCGTGCCGAGCGACGTACGGACCCTGAGGACCCCGTGCCGAGCGATGTACGGACCCCGAGGACACCGTGCCGAGCGATGTACGGACCCCGAGGACACCGTGCCGAGTGACCTACGGACCCCAAGGACGCCGTGCGTAGCGATGTATGAAGCCCGAGGACGCCGTGCCGAGCGACGTATGAAGCCTGAGGAGACTGTGCTGAGTGAAATTCGCCGTCACACAGATGCAAATACTGCATAATGCCACTTCTATGAGGTCCCTAGAGACGTCACATTCACAGAGAGTGGAGGCCTCCCGGGGCTGGAGGGAGGGAGACAGGGCTTCAAGGGGACAAAGTTTCAGCCTGGGACGATGAAAAAGTTCTGGACAGCAGCGGTGTGTACACAGTAATGTACATGGACTTAACGCCACTGAACTGTACGCTCAAAATGGTTAAGATGGTACATTTTATTCTATGTGTATTTTATCATCGAAAATAAAAATAATTTTAAAAATGCCAACAGCAGTTGTGGTACTAACCTCGACCCATCCCCCCAGGACCTTCCCAGGAGACCCCCACTCTCCTCCGCTGCCCCGGACAGCAGCCTGTCTCCTGTCCAGCCATGAAGAAGCTTGACCTTGCCCAGTAGTTGACGGCCACTGTGGGGAGCCCCTCAGCCACCCAGACCCCGTCTTTGGGCCTCCCTGGGAGCACAGAAGGGGAGCTGCACCCTCCGGTGGCCAAGCCCAGGTCCTTCCCATGTGGTCTCTGAGGAGCAGGGGTCCCCGGCTTGACTCTCCTTCCCCTGGAACCCCGGGCCTCCCGTCTGCCACCGCCCCCACACCCTCCCGTGTTCTCTCCACAGCCAGGAGCTCTGGGTGTACAGAGACAGTGTCTTCTTAGCCCTCAGGAACCAGCACAAGCTCATACCTTGTAGGGGCTCAATCAGTGTCTGTGGAGTGAACAGCAAACACAATACCATCTACGCCAATTTCACCCACACGCGCTTCAGCCCTAGAGCATTATTAAAACATCCTGATGTGTCCACAGCCCCTGTGAGTTTGATTTTAGAATAAGGGGCTCTCGTCAGGCCAGGGGCCAATAGATAACAAATGACCGGGTTCTACTAGATTCCAAAAGTGCCAGTGGAAGAGCACACAAGAGACAGGCTGGAAAAATAAACACAGACACAAAAATTAAACGATTAACCCAGCAATTCCACTCCCAGGCATTTATCCGAGAGAAGCGAACACACACGTCCACAGATGCCTTGCATGTGACTACTCAGAGCAGCCAGAAGAAAGAAACCAAAGTCCACTGGCCAGAGGCGGGCACAGGGCAGGGGCGCACTCGTGCCACGGGACACCAGGGAGCAGCCGATGGATGAGGCAGCAATGCCGGGGACCCCCAAAAACACGCCAGACAGAAGCAGCTGGGCACGCAGGAAACGGACGCCACAGCGGCACGAGACGATGAACAGAGTCTGTCTTGCCTCACAAAAGACAGTTGTGAGGCAGAAAATTCTAAAGAGCCAAAAAAAAAAACCCAAAAAACCAAAACCAAAACCAAAAAAAAAACTACTAGATATCAGCAGCTTTAGCCAGTCTGCAGGACACAAAGTGAATACGTAAAAGTCGGCTGTATTTCTACAAACAAGCAACCAACAATTGGAAACTGAAATGTGTAACCCTGGGCCGGCCATGCTGACTCACGCCTGGGTCCTTACCATGTGGTCTCTGAGAAGCAGGGGTCTCCGGCTTGACTCTCCTTCCCCTGGAACCCCGGGCCTCCCGTCTGCCACCGCCCCCACACCCTCCTGTGTTCTCTCCACAGCCAGGAGCTCTGCACTTTGGGAGGCTGAGGCGGGCAGATCACCTGAGGTCAGGAGTTTGAGACCAGCCTGGCCAACATGGCAAAACCCGTCTCTACTAAAAATACAAAAACAAACCAGCTAGGCGTGGTGGCAGCACCCTTAATCACAGCTACTTGGGAGGCTAAGTCAGGAAGTTTCAGTGAGCCAAGATTGTGCCATTGCACTCCAGCCTGGGCAACAGAGTGACACTCAGTCTCAAAAAAAAAAAGAGAGAAAGAGAGAAAAAAAAAGAAATTTATAACCTAACAGCTTCAAACCACAGGATGCACTTAAGGTCAAATTTAACAAAGTACACATAAGATCTGAAAATAATACTGCTGAGAAAAATTAAAGAAACTTAAAATACCACATGCATGGGTTGGAAGATTCCATCTTGTCGTGATGAAATTGTTTCCCAAATTACCTCTAAATTCAACGTTATCTCAGTGAAATTCCCAAAAGAATTTTTAATAGAATCGACAGGTGATTTTTTCTTTCTTTTTTTAGAAACAGTCTTGCTCTGTTGTCCAAACGGGTGCAGCGATGCGATCATCATTGAGCAGGGGTGCAGCGGTGCGATCATCACTGAGCAGGGGTGCAGCGGTGCGATCATCACTGAGCAGGGGTGCAGTGGTGCGATCATCATTGAACAGGGGTGCAGTGCTGTGATCATCGCTCACTGCAGCCTTGACCTCCTCAAGCAATCCTCCTGTGTCAGCCTCCCAGGTAGCTGGGACCACAGGCGTGTGCCACCACACCTGGCTAATTTTTACTTTTTTTTTTTGCATAGAGATGGGGTCTCAATATGCTGCCCAGGCTGATCTCAAACTCCTGGCCTTAAGCGATCCTCCCACCTGAGCCTCCCAAGTAGCTGGGACGACAGGTGCACGCCACAATGCTTGGCCATTTTTCTACATTTCTTTTGTAGAGATGGGGTCTCACTGTGCTGCTCAGGCTGGTCTTAAACTCCTGGCCTCAAGTGATCCTCCCAGCTCAGCCTCCCAAAGTGCTGGGATCACAGGTGTGAGCCACTGTGCCTGGCTCCACCGAAGATTCTAAAATGTATACGGAAACACAAAGGACTTAGAAGAGCCAAAACAATTTTGAAAACCATGAATGAAGTTGGAGAAGTTTCATGACTAGATTTCAAGATTTACTACAAAGCTGTGGTAATCAAGGTTGATTGGTATCGGCTTACGGGCAGACACAGATAAACGGAACAGAACAGAGACCAGAAGCAGAGCCGCCTGGCTGGGGTTTGATGTTTGCTGAAGATGTCAGGGGCATCGGTGGGGGAAATGAGAGATGGCACTGGACCCACTGATGTCCTTACAAACAACAGCCCTCAACCCTTGCCTCGGGCTCCAAACGCAAACTCCCAACCTCAGACCGGACCTCAGTGAGCTGAACACAAAAGAGGTCACGAGCTCACCCAGGGAGAACATTCGTGATTACGGGGTAGGCAGAGGTTTCTCAGGTAACACAAGAGACTCAAATCAGCAGAAGAAACGGATAAACCAGATGCCGCCAAAGCCAAATCTTTGGTTCTTTGAAAGATCCTGCAGAGAAAACAAAGAGATAATCCAGGCTGGGAGAAGCATTTGCAATACGTGCATTTCACTGAGGACGTACGTTCAGCAAACACTAAGAACCCTCAGCACCCATTAAGAAGAAGACAGGCAATGGGTTAAAAATGGGCAAGAGGTTGAAACCACTTCCTCAAACGTAAACGATTAGGTCGTGAAAACAGGTTCTACGTGACTGGTCATCGGTGAAATGAGCTTTCAGCAGGAAAGTCCACCCAACAACCTCATCTTAACTTTGCATCTACAAAGACCTTGTTTCCAAATAACGCCACGTTCTGAGGTTGGGGGTGAGGACACCAACGTATCTTTTAGGGGGGACACCATTGAGCCCATGACATTTGCACTCACTAGCACTTTAATCTTCTTTCTTGGGTGGCTAAGGTGGTGACGTTTCCATATCACCGACACTGAGATTACGCCAGCGTCTGCGTACATCCCTGGAAGTGCTGTGTGTGTGAGCACGTACGTCGGGTGGAGAAACAATGGCTGAGAACCTCGTCTCACTGTGGATCCCTTTAAAGCCCAAAGGCTTTCTGCTTCTCGTCCATCCTGAGGAAGCCGGCTGGCTAAGACGGGTCCTCGCCTGGGCTGATGTGCCCCCAGGAAACATGTGGCAATGTTTGGAGACGTTCTGGGCCGTCACACTGTGGGGGTGGGGGTGCTACGTGCATCTGGTTGTAGATTCCAGAGATGGAGAAGTGAACTTCTAACTGCAGTGAAATACCACTGCACCCTCCAGGACTGTTACGATTTTAAAAACTGAAAATACTGCACAGTGACTCACACCTACAATCCCGTCCTTTGGGAGGCTGAGGCGGGAGAATTGCTTGAGCCCAGGACTATGAGACCAGCCTGGGCAACTCTACAAAGAAGAAGAATAATAAATTAGCTGGGCATGGTGACGCTCGCCTGTAGGCCCAGCCACTCAGGAGGCTGAGGCGGGAGGGTCCTTTGAGCTCCAGGAGTCAAGGCTGCAGTGAGCTGTGATCGCACCACGGCACTCACTCCAGCCTGGGCGACAGAGGGAGACCCTGTCTCTTAAAATATAAAAAGTAAAAATAAAAATAAACACTGACACCACCAAGTAAAAATCTCACATCATGCTGAAGGGAAGGAAAAACGCAGAACCACTTTGCAGACCAGAGCAGGTTCTTAGAGCTAAACGCAGACTTCCACGCAGCCAGCCATTCCCGGCCTGGACATCTACCCAAGAAAAACACAGACACGTCCGTCCAGCACCGTCCATGTGTGTTCACGGCAGCTCCATGCACAGCAGCCCCAGACTGTCCATCAGCAGTGAACGGAGAAGCCCTGTGGTGCCCGTACCGTGAGTCCAGTGGAGTCCTCACCAGCAACCCACGGAACAAACTGCCGGTCAGGGCAGCACAGATGTCCGTCGGCAACAGTGAAGGGAGGCAGTCACGCGTGCACACGGTGTGACTCCACTTACAGGAAATCCAAAAAAGTGGGAATTCTAACCTAACCTGTAGGGACCGACGTCACATCTGTGGGCACCTAAGGCTGGGGGTGCCTGGGCCTGACGGCAAAGGCATAGCCTTAAAATTTGTTTTGTTGGCTGGGCGCGGTGGCTCATGTCTGTAATGCCAGCACTTTCGGAGGCCAAGGCAGGCAGATCACCTGAGGTCAGGAGTTCGAGACCAGCCGGGCCAACATGGTGAAACCCTGTCTCTACAGAAAATATAAAAATTGGTCGGGCGCAGTGGCAGGTGCCTGTAGTCCCAGCTACTTGGGAGGCTGAGGCAGGAGAATCACTTGAACCCGGGAGGTGGAGCTTGTAGCGAGTTGAGATTGTGCCATTGCACTCCAGCCTGGGTGACAGAGCGAAACTTCGTCTCAAACAAAACAAAACAAAACAAAACAAAAAACAAAAAAGAAAAGAAAATTTATGTTGTTTTCTTTTGAGACAGAGTCTCGCTCTGTCGCCCAGGCTGGAGTGCAGTGACTCAATCTCTACTCACTGCAGCCTCAGCCTCCCGAGTAGCTGGGACTACAGGTGTTCACCACCACGCCCGGCTGATTCTTGTATTTTTAGTAGAGACAGGGTCCGGCTGATTCTTGTATTTTTAGTAGAGACAGGGTTTCACTATGTTGCCCAGGCTGCTCTTGAACTCCTGGCCTCAAGTGATCCACCTGCCTCAGTCTCCCGAAGTGTTGGGATTACAGGCGTCAGCCGCTGCCCTGGCCTAAATAAAAATTTTAAAGCCCAGTGGCAGTTTGAACCTCGCCTGAGGCCAGGAGTTTGAGGCTAGTGTGCTGTGCTGACACCAGCCTGGGCAACGTAGCAAGACCCCATCTTTTAATAAATATATATTTTTTATGCAGAGTCTCGCTGTTACCCAGGCTGGACTGCAGTGGCGTGATCACAGCTCACTGCAGCCTCCACCTCCGCGGCTCAAGCGCTCCTCCTGCCTCAGTCTCCTGAGAAGATGGGACTACAGGTGTGGACCAGCACAACTTGCTAATTTTTGTATTTTTTGTTGAGATGGGGTTTCACTGTGTCGCCCAGGCTGGTCTTGAACTCCTGAGCTCAAGCGATCCACCCACCTTGGCCTCCCAAAGCTGTGGGACTTTGGGCGTGAGTCACCTTGCCTGGCCAAAAATTTTTTTAAAAAATCTTTGCTATCACCAAGGAAACTCTCGGAATGAACGTTTTAAAATGAAATAACGCAGTTCTATGGGATCATTTCGAGCATCCTACATTTTGCACATCAAAGCTCTGGTGCCTCTGCGTTGGGACGGGCGGGTGCCTGCCAGACGGGTGGCCCCCTGGGACGTCAGGAAGAGCCCCGAGGGGGTCCTGGAAGCCAGGGCAGCCAAGGCCACAGCACCCGGTGCCAGTTCCAGGCAGGGGGCTTGGCACGTCAGTGGATACCACACGGGACGGAGGCCCCTGAGAGGCTGCTGTTCCCAGCAAACGTGAAACATCTGCCCAGACAAACACAGCCTTCCCCCAACCTCAGAAAAACAGAGTTCACGGTTACAAAGCAACAATGTAGCTTCCTGTTCTCAACCTCTGCTTGCCAAAAAGTCCAGAGGCGATTTCTGGCAGGTTCACTCTGCAGCCGGACACCTGGAGCTTCCGCCGTTTGCACGGTGGTGAGGCCGACCTGAGAAACCAAACCCAGGTCCTCTGCACCCAGTGTGGCCGGTGATGCGAGGCCTCTACGCCCAGTGTGGCCGCGACGTGAGGCCCCTGCGCCCAGTGTGGCCGTGATGTGAAGCGTCTGCACCCAGTGTGGCCGGTGACGCGAGGCCTCTACGCCCAGTGTGGCCGGTGACACGAGACCCCTGCCCAGTGTGGCCGTGATGTGAGGCCCCTGCGCCCAGTGTGGCTGGTGACGCGAGACCCGTGCCCAGTGTGGCCGCGACGTGAGGCCCCTGCGAGGCCTCTGCACCCAG
>NC_037684.1:56336906-56369406 GCF_003255815.1 Theropithecus gelada
GTGGGGAGCAGGGACTGGGGAGCAGGGAACAGGCGCAGGGGACAGGGCAGGCAGAGGGGAGGGGAGAGCAGGCAGTTGGGGGGCCAGGCAGAGGGGAGCAGGGAACAGGCGCAGGGGACGGGGCAGGCAGAGGGGAGGGGAGAGCAGGCAGTGGGGAGCAGGCGCAGGGGACAGGGCTGCTGGAGGAGGGGGAGTCCTCCCGGGAGCACCTCGGCCTGTTCTTCCTAATGATCCCTTTGGTCTCCTGACTGATTTCCGTCCCCTCCCTCACTGTGAGGCTGTCGCTCCCTTTCTGGAGAAACGAGAGAACCAGCTTCTGAGACTGTCTGTGGGTCCGGAGGAGCCGTGGACGGGGCTCGCTGGCACGTGGCTCCTCTGCGGCTCCTCTGGGATTGGCTTTGGGAATCTTGCCCGTGTTTTGCCACTATTTTGTACAAATAAATTCTAAGGAACTTTAATAAAAGTTAGAAATCTACTCAAGTGCCTTGGGTGGTAAACAAAATAAGGTGAAACAAATCCCACAGGTTATGAAGTCTCCCAGGTTCTCAGAGAGGACCCCCGAGGCGTAGGGAGGACCCCCGAGGCGTAGGGAGGACCCCCGAGGCGTAGGGAGGACCACCGAGGCGTAGGGAGGCTCCCTCAGAGGCACCATCAAAGACAGAAGAATATTGATGCTCTCAGACCCTCGAAAAAAGACACGGGGATTACAGACTAACTCCACGTTTAATTAGAAGTGAAAAGCCCCAGAGTTAAAGAAAAAACAAAGTATTTAATGAAAGGCATAGGCCTCCTCAGCTATCTCTTACCACAGGGTGATGCGGCCTCTTCTGAGGGAAAAGTGTGGCGTCTACACAGCTCATTTCCAGATTCCTGCGGCTTCTATACCTTATTTCTAAATTCTAACTTTTTTGAAGACTATCTTTAACAATGACAAATTTTCCAGTACAGTAGTCTGATATTTTAACACCCTCACAGCAATAAGAATAAACTCTTATGTGACATTCAAAACGATGGCTTCTGGATTTAATAAAGACACAGATATTAACAAAGTTTCATTTCTCATTAATATGCTTAGAGCAAGTTAGTAAATACCCCTTTTCTAACTCACTGAAACTCGCCAGCGTACAGGAATCCGTGCCACAGACACTGGAGAAACAGTACAGGCGAATCTGGTTTAGGATATGTGGGGTTTTCAGTTTCATGATTGATAATTTATTAGAACGAGGTAAAAATCACTGAGCTACAAGGCAAACTTTTAAGGAAAAGAAACACTGAGATATGGAACTGATGACATTTCAGTCTTTCACATAGACCAGGTCGGTTTTCACCGTCTTCCCGGGAGCAGTGCTCCTAAGAACGGAAAAGGAAATGAAACGCTTTTCCCAGCACCACATGATGCCTGGCAGGATCGGAGGCCGGCTCTCACCTGGCACCTGGCCCTTGGGTATCGGAGAGACACGTGGGTTGGGGGGACTCAGCCTCTTCCTCCCCCTGGGACACAGGAGGAAACCCGGTGGAACCGAAGCCTACACCAAGGGCACCACACACTGAGTTCTGAGCCGGCTAAGAAGTTACCTGTGTGTAGTTGTACTAAGCATCAAACGAGCGGGCACAGAACGGCCAGCACCCTTGAATCTTACAGACAGTCAGACTGGGTCCCAGAGAAGTGACCCAAAGAGGACGGAGCTCAGGGGCTCTCAGGCAGTGGCCCCACAACGGTGCTTGGGCCGCTAAGAGACGCCCTAGGATTCGGCTCCTCTCCCTTGTGGACAGGAGAGGGTGGTAGAGACTCAGGCATGCCCCATGTACCCGTGTGTTCCCGCCCTGCCTGCCACTGACCAGCAAGCAGCCCAGCCCCTTGCCCCGTGGGGCGCATTTCCCGTGGGTCGAGGGGCGTTGCAGGCCAGCACTCCACGCTCCGTGGACGACTGCCGCTGCAGCGCTGTTTATGACCCTCAAGGTGCCTGGTTCTCATGCCCCTGGGGCCTCCCTGCCTCCAGTCTTGGCCAGTTCCAGGCCGTCCTCTACGGAGCCGGCAGAAGGTCCCACTTCCACTCCCCTCCTCCCTGGGTCCTCATCAACCCTCGGCACAAAGCGTGGGGCCCCACTGGTTTGGGGAACTCCGTGCTGACTGAGGTCTCCCGCGTGGCCAGCGCCGACAAGCTGACCCTAGACACCGTGCGTGCGAACCACACGGGCCCCTGAGGTGAAGGATGAGCTGGCTGGACGCTGACCACCCTGAGCAGAGGCCCAGGGCCTGGAGGTGGCTCAGTCTTGCAGAACAGAGCTGCCCTCAGGAGCTGCCCACAAAGCAGCCAGCAGATTCAGGTGTGCCGGGGTCGGGCCGACTTGGTGCCTCCCCAAGGGGTCAGGCAGAGCTGCGTCCCCTTGTGAGGGACAGGAGTGAGCTCAGGCTGTAAATGACCCTCTGACTGCTTGTGTGTGGGGATCCACCCAGGGTCTAAACAGCACATTCACACCCCACAGGGGGGTGTCCCTGGCCCCACATCAAGGCTGAGGGTGTGGGGGCCATGTTCTCTTCTAGTCTGAACTGGGCCCTAGGGGTGAGCTGGGTTCCCCTACAGTTTGGAACAGCGGCAGGAGGAACAGGCAGGCCGGGAACCAGTGTCCACATGGCACGGACAGGCACAGGTGGAAGTAGGCAAAGAAGGTGGGGCTGGGACAGAGCCTGACTCCATCCTCCCAGGAACAGGAGGCTACTGTGGGGGAACCAGGGCCCCAGGACAGAGCCTGACTCCATCCTCCCAGGGGCTGAGGCCACTATGGAGAGTCAGGGCCCCAGGCAGGGAGGCCGGAAGACGGTCCTGCTGACCCGCAGTGCCCACCTCGAAGGCCAGGGCAGGGGAGAAACGACGTAAGCCAAACGCTGGCCACTGAACGGAGGGAGCCAAATGGACACTTGGAAACATATTCTCAATTAGAACGAAAGCTCGAGGACACCCAGGAACAGAGGCCTGAGAGTAAGAGGAAAGGGGCTTACAGGCTGCGGCGTCAGAATCTGTGTGAATAAGGACAGACATGGCGCCCCCACGCGGACCGTGTGTGCACCCGTGACTTTAAAACGGCTTGAGGATGGAACCCCACAAAAAGTAACACCCCCACATTGGAGCATTCCGGAGTGACTGAAGTTGGGTCTTGGGTTGCTTCGAAGGACTCCGGCGTGCTCAGGGTTGTGAGGGACGTGAGAGCTGTTACGTGACAGTCGTCTCCACACCTCTGTGGACTTAGCATTTTCAATTCTAAAAAAACTTTCCTCTGTTTAAAAGCACTCACGGGATCTGGGATGCAGCTACAGCGGCAAGCAAGCGACGCCCTGATTCTCAGGCTCTCTGGGGGTCTGGGGTGCAACTCGAAACCCCCCACTGGTGAATCCCATTTCTGGTCACCGTGAAAGAGCTAGACCCCTCTCCCTCCACAGACAACTGGAAAATCAGACAGAGTAGTGAAATGGCGGTGTTCAGGCACCAGACGCCGGGCAGGACGGTGACCCCCGAGAGGAGAAGCCGGCAGATTCCAGCCTGGGGCCACGTGGGGTGGAGGGAGCCAGGCCTCGGACAGCCTCGTCTTCACGCTGCCTGTGTCACACACGAGGACGGAAACGTACGCTCTGGTACTTCCTGCGGTTTCTGTCTTCCCATCACCGGGGTTGGGCGCCCCGTGTTTCCGCTCCATCCCAACCGCCGTGCGCCCGTTTTTCCATTTCCCAAGCTCCTCCTGCTCCAGGCCTTGGCTGGAGGTTCCCACAGGTGGCAGCAGTGGGCAGTCATCACACAACCCGGACCACCTCTGGCTACGTGGGCGGTCATCACGCGACCTGGACCACCTCTGGTTACGTGGGCGGTGGGCAGTCATCACACAACCCCAGCCACCTCTGGCTACGTGGGCGGTGGGCGGCCATCACACGACCCGGACCACCTCTGGCTACGTGGGCAGCCATCACGCGACTCGGGCCACCTCTGGCTACGTGGGCAGTGAGCAGCCATCATGCGACTCGGGCCACCTCTGGCTACGTGGGCAGTGAGCAGCCATCACGCGACTCGGGCCACCTCTGGCTACGTGGGCAGCCATCACGCGACTCGGGCCACCTCTGGCTACGTGGGCGGTGGGCGGCCATCACGCGACTCGGGCCACCTCTGGCTACGTGGGCAGTGAGCAGCCATCACGCGACTCGGGCCACCTCTGGCTACGTGGGCAGTGGGCAGCCATCATGCGACTCGGGCCACCTCCGGCTACGTGGAGGGCATCGGGTGTTTTCCGCTGCTCCCCAAGTAATTCCGTAATTTTAAAAAAGCACGTGCTGTTTGTACCTAAAATCCTTTACTTCCATAAAAACAAGCCACGCGTGGCCTTTCCTTTCCCGGCTCCCGGGGCAGAACTCCCCTTCCTCCTCCTGGGGTCCCCTCTGCTTCTCCCCCAGCCTGCAAGCACGTGAGCCCCATCTCACACCTTCCTCAATTTGCTTCCTAATTTTAGGGACTGGCTCCAGCAAATCCCTGAGGAAGGTTTTATCGGAGATGGAAAATTGTGAATCCGAATACGAAAAGGTTCTTATGTCTCTGCACGTGACACTTTGGTGAGGCATAGAATTCTTAGTTCAAACTCCTTTCTGTGAGAAATCTGACACGAGCGTCCGTCTCTCCTGGATTCCGCTGCCGTGAGTGAGGAATTCCGGGCACTTCGATTCCTGCTCCTCGGTGCTTCTCCCTCCGACTGTGCTTAGCTCTGAAGCATCCTGACCACCAACCTGGACCAGGTCTCGTTTCCCACACGCAACACCAGGTGAGCCCTTCTAATCAGGTCACTCACACTCTTTGGTTCTAGGAAATTTTTCTGTATTCTTCTTAATTTACTTCCTTCTATTTTTTAAAAACTCTGATTTTGCTATGTCAGACCAGCTGAAGCTGGGAGAGAAGTTTCTCAGAATGTCCTTCTCAGGACAAATCCAGGTTGAGTCTGGAGACGAGGAGGAAGACGCCATTGTTCCCACATGTCAAGGGCCTATTCCGTCTTCTCCGCCGACCCCAACAGTCAGCAGCAGCCCCACCCATTTCCCAATAATCCATGGGCCACAGAGGAAGTCTCAAGAGAAATCTAAAATGTATTGACCAAAATGAAAATGGAAGTACGTTGTAAACCTGTACAATGCGGCTAATGTAAAAGGAAGTTGGTGGCTCTACACGCCTACGTTAAAAGAGAAGAGAGGTCTGAGGACAAAAAACTCAGCTTCCACATTAAAAAAACTGCAAAGGAAGAGCAAAATGACACCCAAAGCAAGCAAAGGAAAGGAAATAATAAAGGCAGAAATGAATGAAATTGAAAACAGAAAATCAATAGAGAAAAGTCAAACCAAAAGCTGGTTCTTTGAAGAGATTAATAAAATTGATAATAAACTAAGACTGATAAAAAAAAAAAGTGAGAAGACCCAAATAACTAATATCAAAAATGAAAGGGGATATTACTACAGACCTCAGAGATATTAAACGCGTCATAAAGAATACTATCAAATAACTCTGAACACAAAAATTGGACAATTTAGAGGAAGTGGATCAATTCCTCAAATATCGCAAGCTGCCAAAACTGTGAGTTTCATTACACCAAGAGAACACAGAGTCTGAACAGTCCTGAAACTTTTAGGTCTATGTTTCTGTAAGGTAGCAGTGGACAATTAGAAAACAAAATTAAACACACAGTAGCATGTATAATTGCCTAAACCAACAAACCCAGAAATACTTAGGTATAAATCTAACAAATGTACAGGACTTGTACACCAAAAACTACAACATGCGAAGGAAGGAAGTCGAGGAAAATGTCAATAAATGGAGGAAGGGACAAATCATGAACTGGAAAACTTTATAGTAAAGATGTCAATTCTATACAAATTGATTTATAAGTTTAACTCACTATCAAAATCTCAGCTAGATTCTTTGTAAATATAGGCAAGCTGATTCTAAAATTCATATACAGAGGCAAAAATACTAGAAGAGCCCAAAAAAATGTTGAAAAACAAGAATAAAGTTAGAGGAATCACATGAACCAATTTTTAGACTTGGTCATCAAGACAGTGGTAGTGGGTTTGACAAAGGTCCAAAAGCAACCAGTAGAAGAAGGATTTTCAGCAAAATCAGTGTAGAAACAGGTGGGCATTCATCAGCCAAAACACACACACAAACAAAAAACCTTGACTTAAACCTCACACTAACTTACACAAAATCAGCCTACAAGGGCATAGCTCTAAATGTAAAATGTAAAACTATAAAACGTTTAGAAGAAAATCCTTATGTCCTAGGGTTGGGTGAAGAAGTCTTGGGTGTTGACACTCAAAGTACATGAAAAAAAATACATCAACAAAATCAATTAATTGGACTTTACCAAAACGAAAAACTTTTGCTCTGCGAAAGATTCTACATGGATGAAAAGAGAAGCCAGCATGTAGAAAAAGGCTGTTTTTCCTCTGCTCTCCCACCACAATGTGCGGGTCTGTTCTCCAGACACCAAGCAAACCATCAGTTCTGCAGCAGACACCACTCAGGCGTCCCCTAACTCAATCCCAACACCACCTACCTGGAGACAGCGTCAGACCCCCGGGGTGAGGGCTCAGTCCCCGCGACTCCTCCCCTTCAACTTCCAATGCCAGCTGAAGTCCCAGGCTGTTAGACCCTCCAGCTATAAACCGGGGTTCCCACGACCTCTTCCTTGGATTCAATTAATTTTCTAAAGGGACCCACAGAACTCAGGCAAACACTTACTTACATCTACCAGTTTATTAAAAAGAATGTTCTTCAAGGATACAGATGAAGACATGACGGGGAAAGGTACGGGGAAAGGGGTGTAGATGGTCTAGGTCTTCTTGGGGCATGGCCCAATACCCTCCAGGACCCTCCGTGTGTTCAGCCATCTGGAAGTCCCCGAGGCTGATCCCTTTGGGTTACTATAGGAGTTTATGATGTAAGTGTGGTTGCTTAGATCCTGGGCCATTGCTGACCACCCTAAGCCTCAGTCCCTCTCCCTCCCTGGAGGTTTGGGGGTGGGGCTCGAAGTTCCGACCCTCTGAGCACATGGCTGGCTCCCCTGGCAACCAGCCCCTCATCCTATGGTATCTAGGGGTGTTCCAAAAATGCCTCATTAACATACACTCAGGTGTGTTTGAAGGGACTTGTAAACAAAAGACTCTTTCAGCTTTAGAAGCTACTTCAGAAACCAAGGACAAAAGGTCCAATACTTTAAAAGATATTCTTATTGCTCTAGTGACTTAGGAAATAATCACAGGGGATCAGAGTCAGGGATCCTGGACGAAACACCAAATCCATGATCCTAGCACCAGTCACAGATCAGGAGAAACGCAGTTGGTCCCTTAGCAATACAGGGTTTAGGGTCACCAGCTCCCCATGCAGCCGAAAATCTGTGCATAACTTTTGACTCCCCCAAAACTTAACCACTGAGGAAGAAAAGTGGTTCAAAGCAGTCAGAGACATGAGAGGTTTCCAACAGCCCCACAGAGCCGCGAGAGTGAGACCTCCATCATGCCTGCCCCACCGCACCCACACCGCGGCCAACTGTTTAAAGGCATTGTGTCTTCCTTTCCTTCCCTGTCGTGTCCAGGCTGGCTGAAAAATCACAAAAAACGTTACACAAGTTACACAATGTGACCTTCACCCATTATCTTCATGTTCCTGGAAACTGTGACACAAACAACCATCGATGGCCAGTCAATAGCTTATGTTATTTTAATGAACCAATGCGGGAACTGCCCCTTCTTTTTTTCTTTAAAACCCACTCGTAACTGCTGCTAACTGGAGCGTATGTTCAGAGCCACCGGAATCTACGTCCCCCAGGATGCAGTCCTCAAACGTGGCCCAAATAAACCCTCCACGTGTACTGACTGCCTCAGTGTCTTTCTTTAGGTTGACACAGCGGAGAGCCTACTGTTGACCGGATGCCTTACCAATAACATACACAGGTGATCGACACGTATTCCGTATGCTTTGTGTATTATATACCGTATTCTTACGATAAAGCAAGCTGGAGAAAAGGAAGTGTTACTAAGAAAATCATAAGGAAGAGAAAACACATCGACTGTTCATTACATGGAAGTGGATCATCACAAAGGTCTTCATCCTTCTCACCTTCATGGTGAGTGGGGCCGAACGGGTGGGGGAAGGGGGGTTCTTGCTGTCTCGGATGTCACTTCGTCTGCGAGTTTTTTCAAATTCTCATAAATCTCCGAAACATTTTCCAACACGCTTATTTTTGAAAATCTGTGTAAGTGGACTCCCAGTTCACACTCTGTTATTCAAGGATCAAATGTACTTCCAAGTTTTATATCCAATGGAGGTCTTATGTCCAGAAGAAAACTCTCAAATTCAACAGTAACAAAATAAGTAACGTAATTGGAAAATGAGCAAAAAAGCCAGGCATGGTGGCACATGCCTACAGTCCCAGCGACTAAGGAGGCTGAGGCAGAAGGATTGCTTAAGCCTAGGGGTTTGAGGGTGCGGTGTGCTACGATCAGGCCTGTGAATAGTCACTGTGCTCTGGCCTGGCAACATAGTGAGACCCTGTCTCTAAAAAACAAAGAGGAAGAAAATGGGCAAAAGATTTGAACACACTTTTGACCAAAGAGAACATATGGACGGCAAATAAGCATGTGAAAGGATATCCAACATTATCAGTCAGTAGGGAAAGTCAAATTAAAGCAACAATGAGATACCACACAACCGCTAGGATGGCTCAAGTTAAAAATACTGGTAATACCAAGGGCTGGGGTGGATGAAGGAGCCAGAGGCCTCATTCACTGTGAAACGGTACAGCCACTCAGGGAGATAATTCGGCCATTTCTCGTAAAACATAAAAGTGTAAAACATACACTTACCATGCAACCCGGCAATTCCACGCCCAAGTATTTATGCCAGAGACGTGAAAATGATGTTCACACAAAAATACACAAATGTTCACAGCAGCTTCATTAGAGTCCAAACATGGAAACATCCCAGTAGTCCTTCAACAGATGCGTCGTTTACAAATGGTGGTTCACTCACACAACAGAACAATACGTGGCAACAAAGAGAAATTAGCTACTGACAGGTGCCAGAACACAGATGGACCTTGGAGGCCATGCTGAGTGAAGAAGGCTATGCCGTATGGGTCCATTTTTATACCTTTTTCAAGTGACACAATTACATGAAGAGAGATAGATAAGTCACTGCCAGGGATTAGAATGCTTGTGTACCCCCAAATTGAGACCACGGCACAGCTCTAACCCCCAAGGTCAAGGGGTCACTGTCTAATCCCCAAGGTGACAGTGTTAAGTGGTGGGGCCTTTGGGTGGTGATGAGGTCAGGAAGGTTCACCCCACATGAATGGGATTAGAGCCCACAAAAAGGCCCCACAGAGATCCTCGTCCCTCACCCCACGTGAATGGGATTAGAGCCCACAAAAGGGCTCCACGGAAATCCTCGTCCCTCACCCCATGTGAATGGGATTAGAGCCCACGAAAAGGCCCCACGGAGATCCTCGTCCCTCCCACCACATAAGGACATGGTAAGAACCAGGAATCAGGCCTCATCCAGACCAAATCTGCTGATGCCTTGATCTGGGACTCCAGCTTCCAAAATGGGGGAAATAGATGATCGTAGTTTATAAGTCACCTAGTTTATGGTATTTTTGTAGTAGCAGCCTGGACAGACTAGGGCAGGTCAGGAGAAAATGTGACTCTAAAGGCAGTTTCTCCGGGTGATGGGACCCACGATGTCCTGATTGTTGTGTTGATCTAGAAACACAGGGAACGTCTCACAGAACTCCCCCCGCCCGGAGTAACCCACGGACGTCTCACAGAGGTCCCCCCGCCCGGAGTAACCGGAAACGTCTCACAGAACTCCCTCCACCTGGAGTAACCGACGAACGTCTCACAGAACTCCCCCGCCCGGAGTAACCGGGGAACGTCTCACAGAACTCCCTCCGCCCGGAGTAACCGGGGAACGTCTCACAGAACTCCCCCCGCCCGGAGTAACCCACGGACGTCTCACAGAACTCCCCCCGCCCGGAGTAACCCACGGACGTCTCACAGAACTCCCCTCCGCCCAGAGTAACCGGAAACGTCTCACAGAACTCCCCCCGCCCGGAGTAACCGACGAACGTCTCACAGAACTCCCTCCGCCCGGAGTAACCGGGGAACGTCTCACAGAACTCCCCCGCCCGGAGTAACCGGAAACGTCTCACAGAACTCCCTCCGCCTGGAGTAACCGGAAACGTCTCACAGAACTCCCCCGCCCGGAGTAACCGGAAACGTCTCACAGAACTCCCCCCGCCCGGAGTAACCGGGAGCGTCTCACAGAACTCCCTCCACCTGGAGTAACCAGAAACGTCTCACAGAACTCTCGAACTCCCCCCGCCCGGAGTAACCGGGAGCGTCTCACAGAACTCCCCCGCCCGGAGTAACCGACGAACGTCTCACAGAACTCCCCCCGCCCGGAGTAACCAGAAACGTCTCACAGAACTCCCCCCGCCCAGAGTAACGGGTGGGGGGGCGTCTCACAGAACTCCCTCCACCAAGAACACGTGGACTGCACGGCGTCTGTGGCTGCCACATCGAACCCATGTGGAGTTTCTGGGTCCTTGTTCTCCGGTTACATACGATGTTAGGAGCTGGGAAGAGGGGACGTGGGGGGGGGGGGGTACATAGGAACTCTCTGTACTATTAATATTTATGCAACTTTTTGGCCGGGCGCGGTGGCTCACACCTGTAATCCCAGGACTTTGGGAGGCCGAGGCAGGTGGATCACCTGAAGTCAGGAGTTCGAGACCAGCCTGGCCAACATACTGAAACCTGGTCTCTACAAAAACACAAAAATTAGCCAGGCATGATGGCGCGCGGCTGTAATCCCAGCTACTCGGGAGGCTGGGGCAGAATTGCTTGAACCCAGAAGGCGGAGGTTGCAGTGAGCCAAGATCATGCCATTGCACTCCAGCCTGGGCGACAGAGCGAGACTCCATCTCAAAATACAGTATGTTTTAGTTCTGCAATTTTTATGTGAGTCTAAAATTATTTCAAAATACAGCATTTTTTAATTGGGTAGACTTTGTCAAAACGACTCTACCATCCTGGGGGGAAGCAGTTTTTCGTGCAGATTCTGCCAGAAGCCTGACCTCCATGTGGACTCGGTGCGACACATTCTCAGAGTCCATTAAAAACATTCAGGCGTGCGTTAGAGACACACATTCCCAGCCCCACCAGAACCACGAGATCAGAAACTACGAAGAGTGGGTCTCATTTTTCTCACTTCTCATTCCTGCCAACATGTGGCAGGTGCCGTTCAGACGCTGGGGGAAGGAAAGGAACAGCTCAGCAATGGCGACAGGATGGGCGCTGCCAAGAACAGCACAGCAGACGCTCCGTGGGGGCAGCAGTTCCCGTTGTGCAGTCCCAGAGCGGGCAGGGGCACCAGGCAGGGCAGGGACCCCAGGGGCCGAGGAGGGTGTCCAAGTGCTGAGGATTGAACTGTGTGCCTCAGATGAACGGGTTGAAGCCCTAACTCCCAATATGACTGTATTTGGAGACAGGGCTTTTAAGGAGGTAGCTAAGGTTATGTGAGTCCCAAGGGTGGGGCCCTGGACTGTTGTCCTTATAAGAAGAGGAAGAGACACCAGGAGTGAGCACATGGAGGAGAGGCCACGTAATCATGCAGGGGAGAGGCCATGTGAGCACAAGGGGGAGAGGCCACGTGAGGACACGGGAGAGGCCACGAGGATGTAGGGGAGAGGCCACGTGAGGACACGGGCAGAGGCCACATGAGGATGCAGGGGAGAGGCTATGAGCACACAGGGGAGAGGCCACGTGAGGACACGGGGGGAGAGGCCACATGAGGACGTGGGGGAGAGGCCATGTGAGGACACGGGGGAGAGGCCATGTGAGCATGCAGGGGGGAGGCCACATGAGGACATGAGGGAGACGCCACATGAGGACGTGGGGGAGAGGCCATGTGAGCACACGGGGTGGGAGAGGCCACATGAGGATACGAGAGAGGCCACATGACCACAGAGGGGAGAGGCCACGTGAGCACACAGGGAGAGGCTACATGAGCACGCAGGGAGAGGGCGCCATCTGCAAGCCACAGAGAGGCCTGAGGAGGAACCCACCCTGCCGGCAGCCTGAGCTCGGATGTCCAGACTCCAGAACTTTGAGAATATAAATGTCTGTTGTTTAAGCCACCCTGTCTGTAGTGTTCCTTTATGGGGGCCTGAGCTGGGAGGGCGGGGAAGCAGGGATCCCCCAGGAGACGTGCAGGGCAGCAGGGGTCCGTGTCACACCGCTGTGTGCCTTCCTTTCTTGGTGAGCGCAGCCCACTCCGGGTAGCTGGAGCAGGAGCATGCATCTCAGCCCTGTCCACTTCCTTCGAGCTGCCAGGACCTCTGAGTCCCCTTCATGGCCCTGCTGGGACCCCCTCCCTCAAGTTTCCAGAAGGGCCCAAGGCAACCTGGGAAGCTGGGTGCGGGTTCTGCCCATGCCTCCCCTTTGGGCCTCCTTGGAATCAGGAGATACGGCCCCCTGGGGAAGGGCACGGAAAGTATGAAGAGGGCCTGTCTCAGACGGGTGTGTTCAGGGAGGCACCACCCCGGGCCATTGGCATAGACAACTTTCCACCTTTCAGTTTGCTTGGAATTAGCGGAGTGTTAATTTTACACAGCTCTGATTTAACGTTGTATGTGGTGAATATCCCATCAGGCATGTCAAGGAGACACATCAAAAGTCAAATCAAAATACGCCACTTCCCACGTCGCAAATGTGACTCAGACAATGAACATAAACCTTGACTTGGCAGCTGAGTTACCTTATTAAAATAGTTGGCAGTGATTTCTGTAACTGTAACAGCTGAGAAATGATTTAAATAAGCCATCCCTTCTTTGAACTTCACACTTTAATTCCACTAACTTGCTAAAGGAAAATCCTATCTAAGAGGACCCTACCTGATGTATTTGTTATGACTGGGTCTTCTTGTTACCCCTCGATTCGGAGCATGGATTTCTGGCTGAAAGTGTGCCTGCTCCACTTCAGTTACATCCTCGGTGTTTAGTGGCGTCGTTTTCACGTGACTCATTCTACCTGAGAATCAAAAGCAGTAGAAGTCCTGCTCAGCAGGTCCCTACACCCCCCACTGCTCTAGCACGTGGGACTGAATCTCCAAAGAGGAAAACCAAAATCAGGAGCCCAGGGTGGATTGGAGGCCAAAAGCTTCCACAATGAATACGGAATTTTTACTTCCCAGTTAAGGAGAGGCCTTACGAGGTTTTCCATTTCCCTGCCCCGTGAGACAGCTGGTATTCTTTAAGAAAAGCATTAAGAATCATCATGTATTCCAGGAAAGTGTGGGTCCCTGAAGAAGTTGCACATCCCAGAATCTCTGAACTCTGGTGATGGGAGGACCTAGGAAGGCTCCTCGGGAGGGTCCAGGCCTGTTTTCCAAGCACTCCAAGTGTCGAGTGCCTGGAATCAAAGCCCTCACGCTGTGTCTTCAGGAGCCCTGCTCAGAAACCTGACACTGGGCCAGGAGCTCAGGACCCTGCTCAGAAACCTGACACTGCGCCAGGAGCTCAGGGCGATGGACTGTGCACACCCTTTCACGTGGGGGACCCGCTCCGCTTCGCAGCCAGGAAGCTGCACCAGGCACTCACAAAGGTGACTTTGTGCCCGTGAACTCGGCTGCAGCCCACAATTTGGGCTTGCTGCCGCCAGTGCAGACAGGAAATAGCTGCTCTGCGGCAGCCCAACCCTGTGGCCACAGAGCAGCCTCTGTTCCTCGGTAATCGTCAACATCTGGCGGGCACCTCCATGCCCCTCCACCCCCACCCCTACCCCCACCACACGCTGCTGGCTGGAGGCTCCCGTGCAATGCCAGGTGTGTTGGGAGAGGCCAGGCTAGACCCACAGGCTGGGTTGGAAGTGAGGAAATTGCTTTAAAAGCAGGAAAACAAATTCGCTTCCCCACGTTTTAACCACTCGTACCTGTAAAAGGCCATCAGTGGAATATTCATCTTCTCAAAATGTAAAAAGTAAATCTAAATGGAAGAAGGTCTTTTTCTGCCCCCGCTTTTCTGTGTGACGCAGGATGTTATGGAATAGACCCTGAAAGCTGGCGAAGCAGATTTGATGCTGAAAGCGAAGCCCACCAGGAAACCCTGTTCACTGTTAACTCACTTGATGGAATTGTTGATGCCATCATCATACACAACACCAACTTTAGAAGCCAATGATCCTTGTATCAGTTTTACTGCAGATCGAAATTACATTTTCAAAATTCAGAAAGTATTTCATTACGTGGTAGGATCACAAGAAATCCATAATGTTGGGGTGTATTACTCCCACAACCTTGGTATTAGAGGCAGACATCCTGGCACCTCTCATGGGGTAGAGAGCACCTTTCTCCTCCTGGACTGAGGTGTGCAGCTGGCTGCCCCCGCTCCTCCCTGTCCCACTAACCTGACCATTCCCCCACCAGGCAGAGCGCCTTTCTCCTGCCCTGGGGTGGGGCTGGCACAGTCCCAAACACCATAATCCAGGATGTTGAAATCCTGAAGGATCAAAATCCCTAAAGTCTAAAATCCCCCAAATCACAATCCTGAAAAATGTAGTTCTTGAAAAAATAATTTTAAAAATTCTTTACCCCATTTACCCTAATATAGTTATTATACTTTGCATGCCTGTATCAAAATATCTCGTGTACTCCATAATTATATACACCTACTATGTGTCCATAAAATTTTTAAAAATTCTTTATCTCAACCATTAGGAAGAAAAATGAAAAAATAAATAATTATTTTAAAGACATGTGCTTACAATTTTAAAAAGAAGACTTATTTGAGAAATGTATAAAAACATGACAGAATGCAAATAGGCCACTTTATGCAATAAAACAGACAATACTAACACACACAGTTTTGCAAGCATAAACATTCAAGTATAGTAATGACAGTCACATGGGTATAACATTTAATGAGCAGATGAACCATATTCATAAAGAAATAGCTCCTGTCATCTGAAATACCATGTTCGACAACCTAAGTCCTTTGACAAGATCCATTAAAAACCATGATGGTTGTATATGTGTGGTCTTACTTCTGAGATCTCTATTCTGTTCTGTTGGCCTATGTGTCTATTTTGGTACCAGTACCATGCTGTTTTGGTTACTGTAGCTTTGTAGTATAGTTTGAAGTCAGGGAATGTGATGTCTCCAGCTTTTTTCTTTTTGCTTAGGATTGTCTTGGCTATACAGGCTCTTTTTTAGTCCCACATGAATTTTAAAGTAGTTTTTTTCTAATTCTGTGAGGAATGTCAATGGTAATTTAATGGGAATAGCACTGAATCTATAAGTTACTTTGGGCAGTGTGGCCATTTTCATGATATTGATTCTTCCTATCCATGAGCATGGAATATTTTCCCATTTGTTTGTGTCCCCTCTTATTTCCTTGAGCAGTGGTTTGTATTTCTCCTTGAAGAGATCTTTCACCTCCCTTGTTAGCTGTATTCCTAGGTATTTTATTCTCTTTGTAGCAATTGTGAATGGAAGTTCATTCATGATTTGGCACTCTGCTTGTCTACTGTTGGTATATAGGAATGCTTGTGATTTTTGCACATTGATTTTGTATCCTGAGACTTTGCTCAAGTTGCTTATCAGCTTAAGGAGCTTTTGGGCTAAAATGATGAAGTTTTCTAAATATAGGATCATGTTGTCTGCAAACAGAGCTTCAACAAACCTGACAAAAACAAGTAATGGGGAAAGGATTCCCTATTTAATAAATGGTGCAGGGAAAACTGTCTAGCCATATGCAGAAAACTGAAACTGGAGCCCTTCTTTATACCTTATACAAAAATTAACTCAAGATGGATTAAAGACTTAAATGTAAAACCCAAAACTACAAAAACCTTACAAGAAAATCTAGGCAATATCATTCAGGACATAGGCATAGGAAAAGATTACATGATAAAAACATCAAAAGCAATTACAACAAAAGCAAAATTTGACAAATGGGACCTAATTAAACTAAAGAGCTTCTGCACAGCAAAAGAAACTATCATCAGAGTGGACAGACAAGCTACAGACTGGGTGAAAATTTCTGCAATCTGTCCATATGACAAAGGTCTAATATCTGGAATCTGCAAGGAACTTAAACAATTTTACAAGAAAAAACAAACAACCCCATCAAATAGTGGGCAAAGAACATGAACAGACACTTCTCAAAGAAGACATTTAGGCAGCAACAAACATATGAAAAAAAGCTCAACATCACTGATCATCAGAGAAATGAAAATCAAAACCACAATGAGATACCATCTCATGCCAGTCAGAATGACGACTTTTTAAAAATCAAGAAACAACAGATGCTGGCGAGGCTGTGGAGAAGTAGGAACGCTTTTACACTGTTGGTGGGAATGTAAATTAGTCCAACCATTGTGGAAGACAGTGTGGCAATTCCTCAAGGACCTACAACCAGAAATGCCATTTGACCCAGTAATCCCACTACTGGTATA
The DNA here is from genome assembly GCF_003255815.1 of Theropithecus gelada. Classification (NCBI taxonomy): domain Eukaryota; kingdom Metazoa; phylum Chordata; class Mammalia; order Primates; family Cercopithecidae; genus Theropithecus; species Theropithecus gelada. Next base: position 56,353,447 of record NC_037684.1, read on the forward strand.
TACCCAAAGGAATACAAATCATTCTATTATAAAGGTACATGCACACGTATGTTCATTGTGGCACCATTCACAATAGCAAAGATGTGTAATCAACCCAGATGCCCATCAATGATAGACTGGATAAAGAAAATGTGGCATATATATACACTGTGGAATACTATGTAGTCATAAAAATGAATGAGATCATGTACTTTGCAGGGACATGGATGGAGCTGGAAGCCATTATCCTCAGCAAACCAAAACAGGAACAGAAAACCAAACACTGCATGTTCTCACTCATAAGTGGGAGCTGAACAATGAGAACACATGGACACGGGGGGAACACGACACACTGGGGCCTGTTGTGGAGGTGGGGGGATGGAGGGCATCAGGAAAAATAGCTAATGCAGGCAGGGCTTAACACCTAGGTGATGGGTTGATGGGTGCAGCAAACCACCATGGCTCATGTTTGCCTATGTAACACATGTACCCATCCTGAACATGTATCCTGCAACTTAAAAAAAAAAAAAAAAAAAATGGTTACCACTGCACACGCAGTCGCCCCAAAAGCCAAGATCTCAAGAAATTTCATCTTTCATAAAAGCAGACGTACAAAAAGGACATCTCTTCGTTTACCGAGGAAGTTTCAACGTTTTTATGGACACGTGCAATGCTTACAAAGTCAGCATTGTTGATAGGGCACCTTTGTGGAGTTGAATTTGCAAAAGATGCATTAATGAATTAGAGCTTTGTAAAAGAAATGATGCAAAGGTGAAACACAAAGCATAGTGATTGTAAAACATAATGCTGACAACTCAAAATAGTGAGAAAAAAACAAAAATAGAAAAAATTAAAAACAATAAAAAACTAAACAGAAAATCTGATTTATGAAAAAGTATACCACAGGAATGTATTACGGGGCAATTGCACAGAAACAGTCCCTAAGAGCTGGCTGACCTTCACAATCATTAAGTGTATTTTGAAGTTTGCATTGCAATGGATAACTGTTTTTTTTTCTTTTAGGACATGGCTTCCTTGGAGAATGAGCTCACATTCATCTTCTCCGTGGCACTGCTCTTTCTGAAACTCCTCTGTGATTTGACGTACAACAGGATGAGCATTCTCCTTCCATTTTCCCGTCTTCCATGCTGTGCTTCTGTGTTGTTTGGGTACGTGGATATGCATTCTGCATGCCCTCTTGTACAGACCACAGGTTTAATACAAACAATACTGGTGATGGAACAGAATACTGTTGTGCAAGTGTCTTCTTATTCTACTACACACACAATTATCTGGAAGCAGTCAGTAACTTTGCTGGCTTCTTTGGGCAAACGTGGCCGTGATTCCCTAAAAGCTCCCAGAGTGTCATCAGCTGGGAAGAACGCCAATGCAGGCAAGAGACTCAACTCATTTTTAAATGGAAGTTTCTGTCACTGCCCTATCACGTGGCCAATCCACTCATCTGAATTTTCCACCAAATGCATTGGACTGAATGGAAAAAACAAACTTTATTGCTAACAACTTGAAATTCACTTATAGAAGACTTGATGGCACCTGATTCCAAATTCATCATTAAAGTCTGGGGATTCGATTAGATGTTAGGAATTTTAGGCTCGGGGATTTTGATCTTTAGGAATTTCAAATTTCAGAATTACAGCATTGGAGATTCTGTCTCCCAGGACGGTGACAGGCACTGGTTGAAGCCCTAACCCCCTACTTGAGGTATTGTGGAAATGGGCCTCTGTGAGATGATTAGATTTCACGTGAGGGTGGGGATCTACTGGGATCAGTGTCTTTCTAGTAAGAGACACCAGAGAGCCTGCCCTCTCTCTCCCTCTGTCTCTGCCATATCAGGGTCCAGAGAAAAGGTGGGTGTCTGCAAGCCAGGAAGAGCCACATCAGAAAGCAAGCCCTTGCCGGGCGCGGTGGCTCACGCCTGTAATCCCAGCACTTTGGGAGGCCGAGACGGGCGGATCACGAGGTCAGGAGATCAAGACCATCCTGGCTAACACGGTGAAACCCTGTCTCTACTAAAAAATTAGAAAAAAAAAAAAAACTAGCCAGGCGAGGTGGCGGCACCTGTAGTCCCAGCTACTCGGGAGGCTGAGGCAGGAGAATGGCGTGAACCCGGGAGGCGGAGCTTGCAGTGAGCTGAGATCTGGCCACTGCACTCCAGCCTGGGCGACAGAGCAAGACTCCGTCTCCAAAATAAATAAATAAATAAATAAAACAGAAAGCAAGCCCTGCCAGGTCTTGGTCTAAGACTTTCCAGCTTCCAGAATTGTGAGAAAATAAATTTCTGTTGTTTAAGCCACCTAACCTCTGGCATTTTGTTATGGCAGCCTGAGCTGATTAAGATAATAACCCAGATCATAGACCAAAACTAACTAAAAAATGGATTGTAGATTTGTATGTAAAACCCAAAACTATATACTTTTCAGAAGAAAACAGGAGGAAAACTTTTGTGAACTGAGTTAGCCAAAGATTTCTTAGATACAACATCAAAACCACATCCACGGGCGGGGAGTGGGGAGCAAGGTGGCTGATACGGTTTGGCAGTGTCTCCACCCAAATCTCATCTTGAATTGTACTCCCATAATTCCCACGTGTTGTGGGAAGGACCCAGTGGGAGATGATTGAATCATGGGGGCAATTTCTCCCATACTGTTCTCATGGTAGTGAATAAATCTCACGAGATCTGATGGTTTTATACGGGGTTTCTGCTTTTGCTTCTCTCTCATTCTCTCTTTGCCTGCCACCATCCACGTAAGACGTAACTTGCTCCCCCTTGCCTTCTGCCATGATTGTGAGGCCTCCCCAACCATGTGGAATGCAAATGCAGCTTAGATCACAACACTCAAGTCCTTCTGACTACCTGGAAAGCCTTCCCAAGAAGGACAGGTATGAACAAACCCAGACTGCAAAGACTATATGACAAATACCTCTCTCTTCAGTGCCCAGACACAGATGAACGTCCATAAGCATCAAGACCATCCAGGAAAACATGACCTTACCAAATGGACTAAATGAGGCACCAGGGACCGATCCTGGAGAAACAGAGATATGTGACCTTTCCGTCAGAGAATTCAAAATAGCTATTCTGAGGAAACTCAAAGAAATTCAAGATAACACAGAAGGAATTCAGGCTGAAAAATGAAGTTGACATACTAAATAATGTATCAGAATCTTTTTTTTTTTTTTCTTTTTGAGGCGGAGTCTCACTCTGTCACCCAGGCTGGAGGGCAATGGTGCTATCTTGGCTCACTGCAAGCTCTGCCTCCCGGGTTCGCACCATCCTCCTGCCTCAGCCTCCCGAGTAGCTGGGGACTACAGGTGCGTGCCACCATGCCCGGCTAATTTTTTGTATTTTCAGTAGAGATGGGTTTTCACCATGTTATCCAGGATGGTCTTGATCTCCTGACCTCATGATCCACCCACCTTGGCCTCCCAAAGTGCTGGGATTACAGGCATGAGCCACCGGCCATCAGAACCTTTTCACAGCAGAATTAATCAAGCAGAAGAATTAGGGAGCTTGAAGACAGGCTATTTGATAATATAGTCAGAGAAGACAAAAGAAAAAAGAATAAACAATAATGAAGCATGCCTACAACATCTAGAAAATCACCTCAAAAGGGCAAATCTAAGAGTTATTGGCCCTAAAAAGGAGGTAGAGAGATAGCGGTAGAAAATTTATCCAAAGGGATAATAACTTCCCAAACCTAGAGAAAGCTATCAATGTCCAAGAATAAGGAAGTTATGGAACACCAAGCAGATTTAACCCAAAGAAGACTACCTCGATGCATTTAATAATCACACTCCCTAAGGTCAAGGATAAAGAAAGGACCCTACAAGCAGCAAGAGAAAAGAAACAAACAACAAACAATGGAGCTGCGGTACGTCTGGCAGAGACTTTTCAGGAGAAACCTTACAGGTCAGGAGAGAGTGGCATCACGTACGTAACGTGCTGAAGGAAAAATGTTTACCCTAGAATAGTATATCCAGTGAAAATATCCTTCAAACATGAAGGAGAGATAAAAGCTTTCCCAGACAAGGCCGGGCGCGGTGGCTCAAGCCTGTAATCCCAGCACTTTGGGAGGCCAAGGCGGGCAGATCACGAGGTCAGGAGATCGAGACTATCCTGGCTAACACGGTGAAACCGCGTCTCTACTAAAAAATACAAAAAAAACTAGCCGGGCGTGGTGGCGGCACCGGTAGTCCCAGCTACTCGGGAGGCTGAGGCAGGAGAATGGCAGGAACCTGGGAGGTGGAGCTTGCAGTGAGCTGAGATCGCGCCACTGCACTCCAGCCTGGGCAACTGAGCAAGACTCCGTCTCAAAAAAAAAAAAAAGATCTTCCCAGACAAACAAAAGCTGAGGGATTTCATCAACACCAGACCTGTCCTACAAGAAATGCTAAAAAGAACACTTTAATCAGAAAGAAAGGGACATTATTGAGCAAAAAGAAACCACCTGAAGGTACAAAACTCACAGCTAATGTGAGTACACAGAAAAACACAAAGTATTATAATGCTGTAACTGTTGTGTGTAAATTACTCTTAAGTGAAAAACTGAATGATGACCCAATCAAAAAGAATAACTACAACAACTTTTCAACACATAGCACAATAAGATATAAATAAAAACAACAAAAAGTTAAAAAGTAGGGGACAAATTTAAGGTATAGAGATTTTATTAGTTTTCTTTTTGCTTGCATGTTTGTTCATGCAAATAGTATTAAGTTGTTATTAGCTTAAAATAATGGGTAATAAGATAGTATTTGTAAGGCTCGTGGTAACCTCAAATAAAAAATATACAATGAATACACAAAAAATAAAAAGCAAGAAATCAAATCATATCACCAGAGAAAATCACCTTCACTAAAAGGAAGACATGAAGGAAAGGAAGAGGAGAATACCACAATACAACCAGAAAACAAGTAACAGAATGGCAGGAGTAAGTCCTTACTTATCAATAGTAACATTAAATGTAAGTGGACTAAATTCTCCAATCAAAAGACATAGAGTGGCTGAATGGATTAAAAAACAAGACCCAATGACCTGTTGCCTACAAGAAACACACTTTGCTTCTAAAGAAACAGGCTGAAAATAAGGCAGTGGAAAAAGATACTCCATGCCAATGGAACCAGAAAAGAGCAGGAGTAGCTATATTTATATTGAGGGTCTATCTCAGATGAAATAGGTTTCAAGAAAAAAATTATAATAAGAGACAAAGAAGGTCACCATATGATGATAAAGAGGTCAACTCAAGAGAATATAACAATCATAAGTATATATGCACCCAATATTGGAGCACCCAGATATATAAAGCAAAATATTATTAAAGCTAAAGAGACAGACCCTCAATATAATAGTATCTGGAGACTTCAGCACACTCTTCAACACCTTCAACTGTCAGCAGTGAACAACAGATTTTCCAGACAGAAAATCAACAAGAAACATTGGACTTAATCTGTGCTACAGACCAAATGGACCTAATAGATACTTCAAAGTATTTCATCCATTGGCTGCGGAATACACATTCTTTTCCTCAGCACATGGATCATCCTCAAGGACAGGTCATTTGTTAGGTCACAAAACAAGTCTTAAAACATTAAAAAAAAAAACACCTGAAATAATACCAAGCATCTCCTCTGATTACAATGGAATAAAACTAGAAATAAATAAGAGGAATTTTGGAAACTATACAAACAATGGTAATTTAACAATATGCTCCTGAATGACAAGTGGGTCAATGAAGAAATTAAGAAGGAACTTAAAACCTTTCTTGAAACAAATGATAATGGAAACACAACATACCAAAACCTATGGGATATAGCAAAAACAGTACTAAGGAGGAAGTTTTAAAGAGTTATAAGTGTCTACATCAAAAAAGAAGAAAATCTTCAAATAAACAACCTAACAATGCATCTTAAGCAACTAGAAAAGCAAGAGCAAACAAACCCAAAATTAGTAGAAGAAAATAAATAACAAAAATCAGAGCAGAAATAAATGAATTTGACATAAATACAAAAGATCAATGAAACAAAAAGTTGGTTCTTTGAAAAGATGAACAAAATTGATAAACTTTTAGCCATAGTAAGAAAAAAAAAGAGAGAACACCCAAATAAAATCAGGGATGAAAAGGGAGACATTACAACTGATACTGGAGAAATTCAAAGGAATCAGTGGCTAGTATGAGCAACTATATGCCGATAGATTGGAAAATCTAGAGGAAAAATCTACAAAAATCTAGAAATAAATCTAGGGGAAAAGATCTAGAAAATCTAGGGAAAAAAATCAAAATTCCTAGACACATACAGCCTACCAAGACTGAACCATGAAAAAATCCAAAAACTAAATAGATCAGTAACAAGTAACAGGATCAAAGCCATAATAAAAAGTCTAGCAAAGAAAAGCCTGGGACCCGATGGCTTCACTGCTGACATCTACCAAACATTTAAAGAACTGATACCAACCCCACCGAAATTATTCCAAGAAATAGGGGAGGAGGGAAAACTTCCAAACTCACTCTACAAGACCAGTTTTACCCTGATACCAAAACCAGACAAAGACACATAAAAAAATTAAAACTATAGGCCAATATCACCGAAACCACTGAAATCCTCAACAAAGTACTAGCAAAAATCCTCAACAAAATACTAGCAAACCGAATTCAACAACACATTAAAAAGATCATTCATCATGACCAAGTGGGATTTATTCCAGGGATGCAAAGATAGTTCAACATACGCAAATCAATTAATGTGATACATCATGTCAACAGAATGAAGGACAAAAACCATACGATCATTTCAATTGATGCTGGAAAAGCATTTGGTAACACTCAACATCTCTTCATGATTAAAAATCCTAAAAAACTAGGTACAGAAGGAACATATCTCAACATAATAAAAGCCATATACAAAAGACCCACAATTGGCCGGGCGCAGTGGCTCACGCCTGTAATCCCAGGACTTTGGGTGGCCAAGGCAAGCGGATCACGAGGTCAGGAGATCGAGACCATCCTGGCTAACACAGTGAAACCTCGTCTTTATTAAAAATATAAAAAATTAGCCAGGCATGGTGGTGGGTGCTTGTAGTCCCAGCTACTTGGGAGGCTGAGGCAGGAGAATAGTGAGAACCCGGGAGGCGAAGCTTGCAGTGAGCCAAGATCACACCACTGCACTCCAGCCTGGGTGACAGAGTGAGACTCTGTCTCAAAAAAAAAAAAACCAAAAAAAAAAAACAAAAAAACCCACAATTAGTATCATATTGAATGGAGAAAAACTGAAAGCCTTCCCTCTGAGATTGGGAACACGACGAGAATGCCTACTGTCACCACTGTAACTCAACATTGTACAGAAAGCCCTAGCTAAAGCAATCAGGCAAGAGAAATAAAGGCATCCAAATTGGAAAGGAAAAAGTCAAATTATCCATGTTTGCAGATGATATAATCTTACATTTTAAAAAAACCTAAAGATTCCACCAAACAACTATTAGACCTGATAAACAAACTCAGTAAAGTTTCAGGATACAAAACCAACATACAAAAATCAGTAGTATTTCTTTTTCTATCTTTTTTTTTTTTTTTGAGATGGATTCTCACCCTGTCACCCAGGCTGGAATATAGTGGCACGATCTCGGCTCACTGCAACTTCTGCTTCCCGGATTCAAGCAATTCTCCTGCCTCAACCTCCCAGGTAGCTGGGATTACAGGCGTGTGCCACCACGCCTGGCAAATTTTTTATATTTTATATTTGGGAGGCCAAGCAGGGGGGGGGGGGGGGAATCACGAGGTCAGGAGTTCAAGACCAGCCCTGGCCAATATGGTGAAACCCCGTTTCCATTAAAAATACAAAATTAGCTGGGTGTGGTGGTGCGCGCCTATAGTCCCAGCTGCTCCGCAAGCTGAGGCAGGAGAATTGCTGGAACCCAGGAGGTGGAGGCTGCAGTGAGCCAAGATCATGCGACTGCACTCCGGCGTGGATGACAGAGCGAGACTCCGCCTCAAAAAAAAAAAAAAGGAAAGAAAACTAAAATTTATATGAAACCACGAAGACCCAGAATAGCCCCAGCTATCCTAAGCAAGAGCAACAAAACTGGAGGAATCACATCACCTGACTTAGACTACAGAGCTACAGCAATCAAAACAGCATGGCACTTGCATAAAAACAGACACGTAGATCAGTGGAACAGAACAGAGGACCCACAGATAAATCCATACATCTACAGTGAACTCGCTTTTGACAAACATGCCAAGAACTTCCACTGGGAAAGAGATGGCTTCTTCAATAAATGGTGTGGGAAAATTGGATATCCACATGCAAAAGAATGAAACTAGACCCCTATCTTTCACCATATACAAAAATCAAATCAAAATGGATTAAAGACTTACATTTAAGACTTCAAACTATGAAACTACTGAAAGAAAACATTGGGGAACCTCTCCAGGACGCTGGATCAGGCAACGATTTTTTGAGTAAGACCCCACAAGTACAGGCAACCGAAGCAAAAATGGGCAGACGGGATCACATCAAGTTAAAAGGCTTCTGTACAGCAAAGGAAACTATCAACAAAGTGAAGAGACAACCCACAGAATAGGAGAAAATATTTGTAAACTACCCATCTGACAAGGGATTAATAACCAGAATATACACGGAGCTCAAACAACTCTAGGAAAAATAGAATAATCCGATTAAATGTGGGCAAAAGATCTGAACAGACACTTCTCAAGACACACAGCAGCAAACAGGCATATGAAAAGGTGCTCAACATCACCGAGCGTCGGAGAAATGCAATAAAACATACAATGAGATATTTTCTCACTCCAGTTAAAATGGCTTTTATCCAAAATCAGTCAATAACAAATGCTGGTGAAGATGTGGAGAAAAGGGAACCCCGGTACGATGCTGGTAGGAATGTAAATTAGTACAACCACTATGGAGAACAGTTTGGAGGTTCCTCAAAAAACTAAACATAGAGCTACCATATGATCCAGCAATCCCTCTCCTGGCTCTATGCCCAAAAGAAAGGAAATCAGTATGTCAAAGAGATGCCTGCACTCACGTATTCATTGCAGCACTATTCACAATAGCCAAGATTTGGAAACAACCTAAATGTCCACCAACAGACGAACGGATAAAGAAATGTGGTACATACACACAGTGAAGTGTATGAATGAGATCCTGGCATTTGCAACAACACAGACGGCACTGCGGTGGGGGCGGGGGTCATTATGTTAAGTGAAATAAGCCAGGCACAGAAAGACAAACTTCACATGTTCTCGCTTATTTGTGGGAGCTAAATATTCAAACAATTGACCTCATGGAGATAGAGAATAAAAGGATGGTTACCAGAGGCTGGGAAGAGTAGTGGGTGGTGGGAGCGAAGTAGGGAGGGTTAATAGGTAATACGTATATATATACATATATAGTTACAAAGAATGAATAAGACCTAGAATTTGCTGGCACAACAGGATGACTACATTCAAAAGTAGTTTAATTATACACTTAAAAATAACTAAAAGAATATAATTGTATTGTCTGTAACACAGAGGATAAATGCTTGAGGTGAAATGACACATACCGCATTTACCCTGATGGGATTATCATGCACTGCCTGCCTATGTAAAAATATCTCACATAACCCATAAATGTATGTACTTACTATGTTCCCACAATAATTTTAAAACAATATTAAACCTAAGAAAGCATATCCATAAATTGAATTTCATCTAAAATTACAACTTTTTTTTTTTGGAGACAGAGTCTTGCTCTGTCTCCCAGGCTGGAGTGCAGTGGTGCAATCTCGGCTCACCACAAGCCCCGCCTCCCAGGTTCACACCATTCTCCTGCCTCAGCCTCCCGAGTAGCTGAGACTACAGGCGCCTGCCACCACGCCCGGCTAATCTTTTGCTATTTTTAGTAGAGATGGGGTTTCACCATGTTAGCCAGGATGGTCTCCACCTCCTGACCTCATGATCTGCCCGCCTCGACCTCCCAAAGTGCTGGGATTACAGGCGTGAGCCACCACGCCTGACCCAAAAATTACAACTTCTACTCTTTGAAAGACATTGTTAAAAGAATGAAAAGACAAGTCACTGACTCAGAAAACGTATTTACAAAGTCTGACAAAGGACTTGTGTCCAGAATATATAAACAACTTTTAAAATTCAACAATAAGAATGCAAACAATTCCACACAAAAATGGGCAAAAGATGCGAACAGACACTTTACCAAAGAAGACACACGGATGGCAAATATGGTAAATACATCTACGAAAAGATGTTTCACGTTATTACCCATTTGGGAAATGCAAATTAAAACCACCACGAGGTACCACTACATACCTACTAGATTAGCTAAAATTAAAAAGATCATATCAAGAGTTGGCAAGGACATGGAGGAACTGAACTCTCATACACGGCTTGAGAATGTAAAATGGTGCAACCAATTTGGGAAACACGTTGGCAGTTGCTTTAAAAGTGAAACATAGGCCAGGCGCGGTGGCTCAAGCCTGTAATCCCAGCACTTTGGGAGGCTGAGACGGGCGGATCACGAGGTCAGGAGATCGAGACCATCCTGGCTGACACGGCGAAACCCCGTCTCTACTAAAAATACAAAAAAAATAGCCGGGTGAGGTGGCGGCGCCTGTAGTCCCAGCTACTTGGGAGGCTGAGGCAGGAGAATGGCGTGAACCCGGGAGGCAGAGCTTGCAGTGAGCCGAGATCCAGCCACTGCACTCCAGCCTGGGCGACTGAGCGAGACTCCGTCTCAAAAAAAAAAAAAAAAGAAGAAAAAAAAAGTGAAACATATCCCTACCATACGAACCAGCTCTTCCACTTCTAAGTATTTTCCCAAGAGAAAAGGCCGGACATATGTTCACTGTCATGCACACACAAAGGCTTGTACACAGATGTGCAATGCAGCTTTACTTATCATATCAAGGAACTGGAACAACTCGTGTCCCTCTACAGCTAAGTGGGTAAACAAATTGTACATCCACACCACAGAACACAGTTGATCCCTCAACAAGGCAGGGGTTAGGGGTGCTGATCCCCTGCACAGCTGAAAATCCATGTATCAGTTTTATTTTATTTTTTTTTATTGTTATACTTTAAGTTCTAGGGCACACGTGCATAACGTGCAGGTTTGTACATATGTACACTTGTGCCATGTTGGTGTGCTGCACCCATCAACTCCTCATTTACATCAGGTATAACTCCCAGTGCAATCCCTCCCCGCTCCCCCCTCCCCATAATAGGCCCTGGTGTGTGATGTTCCCCTTCCCCATGTATTTGTTTTAACTGCACAAAAACTTAACCACTAATACCTTCCTGTTGATGGGAAACCTTACTGGTAACATAAGCAGTTGGTTAACACATATTTTGTACGTTATATGTACTATACGCTTTATTTTTACAATAAAGTAAGCTAGAGGAAAGAAAAGGTTATTAAGAAAATCACAAGGAAGAGAAAATACATTTATAGTGCTGTATTTATGGATACCCTAAGTTCACGTCATCTGTTAACGAGAAGAATCACCTGTCTGAAATGGCGGCGACCGCAGCTGCAGCCCTCAGTCTATGGCACATAGCAAGCAATTCAGCTTTTTCTTGTAGTGTCACGAATTTTCTCCGCTTTTTGGGAGCACCTCCAGCATCACCCGTGGCACTGTGTATGGGTCCTAGGGTGTCATGCAGGCTTTATAGGATTGCCTTAAACATGATTAAAACTGTGTGAGAACTGTGAGAGGTCACTGTTTTTTTCTGTTGTTGGTTTTTTTGTTTTTTTTTTTGAGATGGAGTCTTGCTCTGTCGCCCAGGCTAGAGTGCAGTGGCACGATCTAAGCTCACTGCAACCTCCGCCTACCGGGTTCAAGCGATTCTCCTGCCTCAGCCTCTTGAGTGGCTGGGATTACAGGCACCTGTCACTGTGCCTGGCTAATTTTTGTATTTTTAGGAGAGACTGGGTTTCACCATCTTGGCCAGGCTGTGAACTCCTGACCTCGTGATCCTCCCGCCTTGGCCTCCCAAAGTGCTGGGATTCCGGGCGTGAGCCACCGCACCTGGCCGAGAGATCAGTTTTTACTGTGATTTGTGATTTACTGGAGGGAGGAGCCGTGCATGTGGAGATGATCAGCCTCACCTGCGTTTTCAGCACTCGCAGCACCTGAGCTCACGGCTGTGCCGGCAGGAGGGGCTTGTAAAATATCGCAGCCGTGCAGTACGCACTGCAGTGAGTTTTGTGCAGCTGTGATTAATTTCTGCATCCCTACATTTGTTCAATTTCTCTAAATTGTGAAAGACCCCACATATGGTCTATAAGTGTTTGTGTGCACGTAAGTTTTGATAAATTTTAACTTTTCATAATAGATTTGTGTATAATTTTTGGTATTACATGATTTTAAAACAGTAGCATCTCTATATATTTTATGTATTCATGACGCATCTTTTTGTTGCTGTTTTCAGTATTCCTAGGCCATGCTGTTTGTCTGAAAGCTTTTTCAAATTGTTACACCTCTCCAAAAACTTCTCCAATACACTTGCTGAGAAAAACCCACGTGTACGTGGCCTGTGTGGTTCCAACACGCTGTTCGAGGGCCACCACTGCTGCTGTAAGGAAGCCACGTGTCTGGACCGCACAGTAATCATGCTGAGTGAAGGCGGCCAGACCAGTGAAGCACACAGCACACGACTACATTTACCTGAAACTCCAGCAAACGTAAAACTGCTGAGCAGGCAGGAAGGGGGTGGTGGTTGTGTGGTGTGGGGAGGGCTCCGGGGTGGACAGGAGGACACGTGGGGTGTTGGATAAATATGTTCACCGCGTTGACTGTGGTGGCTCATCGGGGTACAGATGTATGTCAAAACCGATCAAACTGCACATTTGAAATAGGGGCCATTTGCTGTAGCCAGTTATACATCAACAAAGCTATACATCAGCAAGACAATGAACAAATCACTGTAAATCCCATAAAACCTCTAGCTCTAAGGACTGCTTTGCAGGAGCTCCAGGGACAGAGGAACTTGTTGAATGAGACCAGGGAGACGCAACCCGCAGAGAAGCCTGACTGCTGAAAGCACCAACGGCAAATCACTCAACATCGAACACAACATAGTCAAGGAAAAGGATGATGGAGGAATCTGGATATTTAAAGACATTTATCAACAACTGCCATGTACGGACCTTCCTTGGATCTCAAGTCAAACCAGCAAACTGTAAAGAAAAAGGAAGAAGAAGATGAGAAAGGGGACAAGGAGGAGAAAACAGAACTTCGTGAAACAGAGAGTCCCGGGATGGGACACTTCGGCGCCTTCAAGTCACCACAGGGTGTAGGACTCCATTTACATAAAAATCCGGAAAACGTAACTGGTCTATGGTCACAGAAAGCAGAGGGGCAGGCGGGGTGGGGGACGGGAGCCCCTTGAGGTGCTGGTGTGTGACCTGCACACGGAGACATCTGAGAGGAACAAGGGGTGGGTTTTGCAGTAACATCGTTTTTTCTTTGTAATTTTTTATATCGCTTGACTTTATAAAACAGCAAAGCATAACTTTGACAAATGAAATAAAGTTTTTCGTTTTCTTTTTTTGAGACAGGGTCTGTTGCCCAGGCTGGAGGGTGGAGGCACAATCACGGCTCATGGCGGCCTTGACCTCCTGGGCTCAAGCGATCCTCCCACCTCAGCCTCCCATGTAACTGGGGCTAAAGGTGTGAACCACTGCACCCAGATAATTTTTCGTAGAGACAGGGTCTCACTATATTGCCCAGACTGGTCTTAAATCCCCGGGCTCTAGTGATCCTCCTGCCTCAGCCTCTCCAAGTGCTGAGATTATAGGCGTGAGCCACTGCGTCCAGCCTTTCGCTTTTTTAAATTTCCCACACTACACTGACACAATGGTCTATCTTAAAATCGTTTTAAGTGAATACATATGTAACTGATAAAGGAACATTTGCTTCCTTTAATTAAAAAACATGAAAATAAAAAAAAATCTGGCATCAAGCCTAACACTCAGGACAAAGCCTGGCCCCCACGGGGCAGCTCACTGCCGGGGCCTGCGGGGAACCGGCTGTCGGGGAACAGCGCTCTGACTGCGGTCGGAGCTGGGCCGAAACTCAACACGTGTCCAGATTCCTGCAGTTCAGAACCAGCCTGGCAACACCGAACCGCATTCCGGTTTGCACGAGGTGCACATTACTTAAAAAAGCAGCCACAGCCGGGCGCGGTGGCTCAAGCCTGTAATCCCAGCACTTTGGGAGGCCGAGACGGGCAGATCACGAGGTCAGGAGATCAAGACCATCCTGGCTAACACGGTGAAACCCCGTCTCTACTAAAAAACACAAAAAACTAGCCGGGCAAGGTGGCGGCGCCTGTAGTCCCAGCTACTCGGGAGGCTGAGGCAGGAGAATGGCGTGAACCCGGGAGGCAGAGCTTGCAGTGAGCTGAGATCCGGCCACTGCACTCCAGCCTGGGCGGCAGAGCGAGACTCCGTCTCAAAAAAAAAAAAAAAAAAAAGGCAGCCACAGTCTGCCTGAGGTCCTGTTTTAAGTATTTTCACAAGTTCACTGAAAAGCACGTCAACTCATTCACAGTGTGACGCCTGGTAACCAGGACACCCGCCCTCGGTCGCCTGTATAGGGAAGGGTTGTCATGACGTGACCACAAGACGGTCTCTGCCTTCCCCAGCGGCACCAACGGCCCCACAGAGGATGGCAGGGACAAGCCACCCGTGTGGCAACGACCACGTCCCCTCTCTCAGATGGCAGCCGCTCATACCCGAGGGGGTGCCGCAGGCGGCCCCAAGTCCAGTCTCACACCAGCACAGTCCACTGCCGAGGACACCCTGTCGTCCACATCGCATGCAGCAGCCTGGCTCTTGGAATGTGCTGGGGGCACAGGGGACACGGAGACTCTGAAACACTGGCTGTGTGACTTCTGAGCTCGCCCTCCCACCCTCTGCAGTCCACGGGTAAGTGGACCTGTGCCGTCGGGTTTCCCAGCTCAGAACTCGAACCAGTCTGAACTACCGGCCTGAGACCAGCCTAGCGTGTGTGCCTGCCTGGGCCACCCTCACCTCCCACTCCGTGTGATCGACGGCATGTGAGTGAAGGTGAGGACGGAAGGACCACGGCCCACGACAACACAGACACAAGAGACCACAGCATAATGCAGGAGACGGCGCCCAGAGGCAACCTGCGCACCTGCCCCAGACAAGGCGCCAGGCGAGGTACCTGCGTCAGGAGCTGCTCAGGCGTCAGCTGGTTGATCCAACGTGTGTATCGTTTGGTGGAGTTAGGGGGATCTCTCCTCACTTGGCAACCGACGATCTGTGAAAAACAACGACAAACAGAGCTCAAAACACGTCAGCTGCGCAGGTGTGTGCGCACCTGTGTGTGTGCATCTCAGAGCTCAAAACAGTCAGGTGCACAGGTGTGTGCACCTGTGTGTGTGCATCTCAGAGCTCAAAAGAGTCAGGTGCGCAGGTGTGTGTGCGCACCTGTGTGTGTGCATCTCAGAGCTCAAAACAGCCAGGTGCGTAGGTGTGTGCGCACCTGTGTGTGATCTCAGAGCTCAAAACACGTCAAGTGCGCAGGTGTGTGCGCACCTGTGTGTGTGCGCATCTCAGAGCTCAAAACACGTCAGGTGCGCAGGTGTATGTGCACCTGTGTGCATTCATCTCATGTGTTTTACGCAGAGATGTCCAGACAGAAAACCAAAATGCCGTGAATCTGGGTCAGGCAAACACTGGGAGGCGAGGAAGAGGAGGAGGGTGAGGAGGAGGAGGGCGAGGAGGAGGAGGGAGGAGGAGGAGGGAGAAGAGAAGGAGGAGGGAGAGGAGGAGGGAGAGGAGGAGGGCGAGGAGGAAGAGGAGGAGGGAGAGGAGGAGGGCGAGGAGGAAGAGGAGGAGGGTGAGGAGGGAAAGGAGGAGGAGGAGAGGAGGAGGGCGAGGAGGAGGGAGAGGAGGAGGGCGAGGAGGAGGAGG
>NC_037684.1:56374237-56400078 GCF_003255815.1 Theropithecus gelada
CCTGGTGTAGGGAGCTGTGAGGGGGACCCTGGTGTGGGGAGCTGTGAGGGGGGCCCCTGGTGTGGGGAGCTGAGGGGGGACCCTGGTGTGGGGAGCTGAGGGGGGTCCCTGGTGTGGGGAGCTGACGGGGGTCCCTGGTGTGGGGAGCTGTGGGGGGTCCCTGGTGTGGGGGGCTGGGGGGGGTCCCTGGTGTGGGGAGCTGGGGGGGGCCCTGGTGTGGGGAGCTGGGGGGGGGCCCTGGTGTGGGGAGCTGTGAGAGGGGCCCCTGGTGTGGGGAGCTGAGGGGGGTCCCTGGTGTTGGGAGCTGTGGGGGACCCTGGTGTGGGGAGCTGATGGGGGACCCTGGTGTGGGCGGCTGCGGGGGACCCTGGTGTGGGGGCTGCAGGCAGTTGGGGGTGCACGGGGAGCTCACCCAAACACCAGGCAGACGGCTGTCCCCCAGCACTGCTGCTGCTGAGCCAGGCCCCAGGGTCCAGAGTCACCAGCACTGGGGGCTTCGGCCGCCACTCCTGAGCAGCGATGGTGAAGACGAAGGTGAAGGAGGAACGCCCAGGGCCGACAGCCTGAACTACGGCCCAGCAGAGCCCTGAGGCACCCGTCCAATGGGACCCTGTCACTCCCTGCCTCCGGAACAAAGAGCACTGTCAGAGGAGAGCCCGTAAGCACTCCGGGCCTTCAAGAGCTGAGAGTCAGTCACTGCAACAGCTTCTGCCTCTCCGAGGCCCGGTCTGGCACGTTCTGACCCCTTCCTGCTGGGGAAGTCGCCCACCGGTCTGGGCACAGGCTCATGGGGCTGGGGCCGTGGCCGTGGCCCTCCCAGGCTGCGTGTGCAGAGGGGCTGACGCTCCAGCCCTGCGCTCCGGGACCTCCTCGGACAAAGGCTGCAGAGTGCAAGGCGGACTTCATGTAAACAGAACACCTGGAAGTTTTGTTTATTTACGTTAACATGCAGCTCTTGTAGGGGCACAAGTAGAAGCCGGGAGAGTCGGCTGCCGTGCCGTCCGGATGATTATGGCTTGGCATAGGCAGGGGGCGGGGGACAGTGCCAGAGGATGCAGGGTACGGTGGCTCCACCCATTCCCTGACAGGCAAGCTGTGGCTCAGGCTGCTCCACAGGAACCCTCCTGTCTTTGTTCCTTCGCTTCGCTTCCCTAAACCTCCCTGCATGCTCCATCCCAGGGGACGAGGGTGGGTGAGGCTGTACCCTAAGGTGGAGCGCCCGCCCTCACCAGGCTCACCAGGAGGATGAGGGCGCATGGGGTTGTGCCCTGAGGACTGGTCTCGGACACTGGGAACAGAGATCAGTTCTGGAAAGGAGCTGGGCGGAGCCAGGGCAGCCTCCGTGTTTGGTGTGGGGTGGTCTAGAGGTGACCACGAATGCAGGCTTGCCTCTCCGGGGTCTCCTGAGCACAGGCACAGAGGTGGGTGACAGCATCAGGAATCCAAGGGTCAGCCGGGGCAAAAGCAGCAGGAAGCACGAGGGCCGACTGGCCCTCAGGAGCAGGGGCATGTTACAGGGCACACTGCGGCATTCCCTGCTCTTGCTAACCTTGCGTAACGATGCCCGATGCAGGGTTCCTGAGGTTCTGCAGTGATTTATTTATATGCAAATGCATTTATGAAAGCTGTCATCAAAGGTCCTTCCTAATTAGATGGTTTCTTGTAAAAGACCTTAAGAAAACAACGACCAAGTACAAGTATGCACTCAGCATTTTACTTCATTCTCTCAGGACAAACTACACAATGTAATTCACGTAACTACTAGCCAGCAACTGCAAATTAAGATTTTTGTAGGTCATGATTTCTAAAAAATGCAGCCACGCAATAACAACCTTTCTAAAGCTGACTTTGTTTCAGTGAAACAAAACTATGATGACATCCCTAAGTTTCCTGCAAAAGAGCTTTGACGTGGAGAAACGGCGTGGACACTCCACCTAACCACGCCATTGGGAGAAGAGGAGGCACCTGGGCCGGAAGCTTCTCTCCCGAGTGCACAACAGAGCATCAGCGAAGGCAGTGAGAAGAGTAGCGAGAAAAAAGTTTAAAATCATCGATGAAAATGCAAATCAAGGTTGTCTTATTACAATTAAGACAAACTGGGCATGTGCATTTTCTCCACATTCGTGTGTATCCCGAAGTATCCCAGCTCGTTTGAAGACACGCCACGAATTCCTGTGTATCCCGAAGTATCCCAGCTCGTTTGAAAACATGCCACGAATTCCTGTGTGTCCCAAAGAAGTATCCCAGCTCGTCTGAACACACGCCACGAAGAACTGCCAAAAGCAACTCCATTAATGAAGCCAGTCTGGGCTTGTTTTTCAGTATGGAAATGAAAACACATCTGAAAGTATCTCCTCCACTAAAATGTCAACACTCATTACAAAATTTCTTAGACATTTGTAGGATCTATTCTAAATACCTGGCAACTATTGTTTCTAGTTGTGTAAAAATCGCCGAGTGAAAGACGTGGCACCTCACATAAGGACTGCTCAGTCCAGCCACGGTTTCCACCTCACGGGCCGGCACAGGGTCTGTCTCACCTTTCAGACCACAGGACCACACAGCTGCAAGAGCAGGGAGGCAAAGGGAGCCATCGGGCAGCTAACGTGGCGGGGATGCCCCTTTCCTCTCCAGCCTCCACGTGTGGTATCTCACACCTCACAGCGAAGGACCCTCCTGGAGACCCCAGACTCTGCACTTTCCTTGACATAAACTGTCCACAGAAGTCCATCCTGAAGGGCATTTTCCCTCCATTTTCCCGTATTCCCCACAAAGGAACCAGCCCAGAAAAGCCGTCTTTGACGACTCTTTGTTTCCACGTGACTGAAACCCACAGCACCTGTGGCTGGGGTAGAAACCACCCTAATCCCTAGATCCCTGAATCCCCGTCCCGCCCGACACGCAGACACTCCTGGACGTCTCTCCCAGGTAGTCCACGCCTGCAAACTTCCAGAAACTGACTTCTGGAGCCTGTGGCACCGATTGCCATGGATATGCTAAGTCACACTCACACATATTTGTGGTTGCTACAGAGAAACATATTCAGACATATTTGTGGTTCCTAAACTTTGCAAACACGTGACCCTTTTAAGAATCTGGTGCAAGCGACAGAGCTCTCTCCTGCCCTCATCGAAAATGTGCCCCCACAGAAGGCCCTGCAGCCACGCTGGGGCCACTGAGCCCCAGGACCTGACACACCCCCAAAGGAGGCAACCGTGTGGGTCCCTCTGCACCCGAGAAGGTGGCCCGTGTCTCAGTCTGTCTCCTGCCCACGTCTGCACACGTGAGACGCAAACCTCCCTGCAGCCGGCTGCACCCCCAGCACCGCCCACCCCCAGTGCACCCGCCCTGCCCGTCTCAGTCCCTCCCCCTCAATGCTGTCCCCCCCATACCCCCACAGCCCTCCCCTCCCAACACCCTCCGGTTCCCCAGCACCCAGGCCCTCCCCTTCAGACGGCCCCAGCACACCAGTCCTGCCCTTGCCCCCTGCCCCGACCCCCCAACAACCTTCCCCCACCCTAAGCTTCCCTCGCCCAACAATTACAACTCAGGGAATAAGAATCCTCAGTTTCAAACTCAAGCCGGGAAACAGCACCTGCTGCGTGAAAAGGAAGACACCGCAGCACCTTCAGGAGGCGGCAGGCGCGGGGCGGGCGGGCGAGTCCGCGAGATTCACGCGCGGGGCAGGTGGGGCGAGTCCGGGAGATTCACGCGCGGGGCAGGCGGGCGAGTCCGGGAGATTCACGCGCGGGGCAGGTGGAGGGCGTGGGGGGGAGTCCGGGAGATTCACGCGCGGGGCAGGTGGAGGGCGTTGGGGGGAGTCCGGGAGATTCACGCGCGGGGCAGGTGGGGCGAGTCCGGGAGATTCACGCGCGGGGCGGGTGGGGCGAGTCCGGGAGATTCACGCGCGGGGCGTGAGGGGGAGTCCGGGAGATTCACGCGTGGGGCGTGGGGGCGAGTCCGGGAGATTCACGTGCGGGGCGGGCGGGGTGAGTCTGGGAGATTCACGCACCGGGGGCTGGGAAGCGGAGAAGGCCGTACACGGTGCTAAACTTCTTAAGAGCAGAAAGTAAGTGGCTAAATTCCGAGCACCCTAAATAAAGCCAACTAGAAGAAAATGACTCGCGTTGGGCGAACGAAAGTCCTTCCCACTCTTGGAGACATTTTCCCCACGAGCGCATCTCATGAGCCATTTCTGTGGAACACACCCGGGGAAACGGTCACCAGCACCCGCTCTGTGGGGAGCCGGGCTCCCAGCGCCCCGTGGGACAGACCCTGCGGTGACCGGCCCGGCTGTGACCTGGCCGGGATGTGACCAGAGCCGTGTGGTGACCCAACCGCACACGTGCCCACGACACACAGCCCCGCGGGGGGAGGGCAGGGGCCTGTCCAGGGTGAGCACCAAACTGCCCGGGGGGCAGACACCGCGGGCGCTGGACGGTTATGGATCCCTCAGTGTTAAAACCCCACTTCTAAAACCTTGAGCGAGGTCTCTGGGGTCAGAGTCACCTTCCCTGAAGCCGGCAGGAGCCTCGGGTGGCTGGGACACCAGCTCCAGGGATCCCCGGGCCATGTGCCCCACCGTCTGCAGTGGGGCTCGGTGCTTCCTTCCGCTGGGCAGAGGAGCCCACGGGGCACTGCTGGGCTCAGGAGGGGCCCGAGGATGCCTGGCCTTGGAGGGGCAACCGAGAAGCCGTTCTAAAGATAAAAACCATCATGCGAGGTTGTCTAAACAAGAGAAACGTCTAACTGCGAACGCGGTATAGCGCTCAGCCCGTGTTTTCACGTTTAAGGTGCTCAGCTTCTAAAATGCTGATTAAAAACAAACAACACAACCACCTTTGCACCCTGTAAAAATAACAGGAGAAAAAATCAGGGGCGTGTTTTTCTCCCGAGGAAAATACCCTCGAGGGCTCAGAGACGTGCCGGCCGCAGATCCCGCTCCGTGACTTGGCAGTCGCACCAGAGCCTGATTCTTTCCACTCCTAGGACAACTCTTTATTTAAAGAACCACAGTGCGAACTTCATTAAAGGTAGTAACGACGCTAAGGAGGCCAGTACTTACGCTTGACGGGTGCTGAACCGCAGCCTGGTGTTGCAGCCTCACCCGCTGGGGCATCATGACGTCATCCTGCAGTAAAGAACACACTTTCCGTTTGTTTGTTTGCACTGACTGATGGATGGGCTGCTACAGTCCCACCTTATTGCCCAGGCTGGAGCGTGGTGGCACCATCACGGCTCGCTGCAGCCTCAAACTCCCGGCCTCAACTGAGCCTCTCGCCTCAGCCTCCAAACAGTTGGGATTACCGGCTTGAGCCACCACGCCCAGCCCCAAGAACATATTTTAAACTCATGTAAAGCAGTTCCTACTGGCAAGTAAGAAAACGATAGACAATCCAACAGCAAAACAGGCAAGGCCCTTGAACCGGCCATCAAGCAAGATTTCCAGTGGACCAAAAACCTCATCAGCCATCAGAGAAACGCAATTAGTTATGCAATGGAGAGAGAAAAGTAACAAACGCTGACAATTCCAAGTGTACTTGATTAGGCAGAACGAGAGCTCCTATGGACTGCTGGCTGCGGCCAGGACCTGTCACCACTGCTGAGGGGACCGTCTGCGGCGAGGAGCTGGGGACCCTCTGTGGCGAGAACTGCCACCGCTGCTGAGGGGACCGTCTGGCATCTCCCAGCAAAGCGGATGACAAGCTTCCCTAAGACCCTGACGTCTGACTACTTGCGTAGGAAAAGCCCCACTCACACGCACAGACGTGCTGACGGCAGCTCGTTCACATGTGGAAAGAACCCAATGGCGAGAATCGCAGATAAATGAATTGTGCACGTTAGTTTTAAACGCCATTCAGCAGCTGAACACACCACGAATTTCACAAGCCTAATGTTCAGTGACAGAAGCAAGACACAAGAATATACGTGGTATTTTCCACTTATTTAAATTCAAAACCCAGCCAAATAAACCATATTATTTAAGAAATGCACACACAGTGTGTACCGGGGTCCCAACCCCCGGGCAGTGGGCTGGTACCGGGCCATGGACCAGGCCACACAGCAGGAGTGAGCGGCGGCCGGGCGAGTGTCACCAATGGAGCTCATCATCCTGTCAGAGCAGCGGCTGCCTTAGACCCTCATAGCAGCTCAGACTCCACTGGGACCTGCGCACGCGAGGAATCCAGGTTGCAGGAGTGAGCGGTGGCTGGACGAGCATCACGGCCTGAGCTGCCCTCCTGTCAGAGCAGTGGCTGCATTAGACCTTCACAGGAGCTCAGACTCCACTGGGAACTGTGCACACGAGGAATCCAGGTCACAGACTCCTTATGAGAACCTAACTAACGCCGAGGCCTGAGGTGGAACCGTTTCATCCCGAAACCATGCCCCCACCATGGGTCTGTGAAAACATTGTCTTCCACAAAACCTGTCCCTGGTGCCGAAAAGGCTGCGGACCACGGATATAAACCATAAAAGCAGCAACGTTATAACCCTGAAGATCAGAAGAGCGGTCACTTTTTGAGGGGAAGTCGAGGTGGGGGCGTGGATGGGACAGTCCCCCTAAGGTGCCCGCAATAAGCATTTACTGATCGAGTGGTAGCTACACAAATATCTGCTTCGTAATTAACTTGTAAAGTGGATATTTATGTTTTGTGCATTTTTCTGTGGGTATATTCTATCTCATGATAAAAAAAATTTTAAGTGGAAGAACAGCAAAGGTTTAAGTATATCATTTAAAGGCACAAATATACTCAACAGAAAAAATAAGAATAATGTCATTGGAAGGACATTTGTTTTTAAGCTGAACACTAAGATGAACTAAAAGACCCATATTTATGTCTCTTATTCCAGAAAAACCACCTTAGAACATTCAGATCATCCAAGAAACCTGAGGGACGTTGCAAGGAACCTAATGGGGCTGAGGAGAGGAGGCTGGGGACGGAGGGGAAGTGGGAGGAGGGCGGAGAGAAGAGAATAAAGGAGGGTGGAGAGTGGAGGAGGGAGGAAGGAGGAGGGATGGAGGGAGGAGGGAAGAGAACAGAAGAGGAGGGTGGAGAGTAGAGGAGGGAGGAGGTAAGATGACAGAAGAGGAGGGGGAGGAGGGAGGAGGGTGGAGAAGAGAGGAGGGAGGAGAGATAGAGGGAGGAGGGAAGAGAACAGAAGAGGAGGGTGGAGAGTAGAGGAGGGAGGAGGGAAGATGACAGAAGAGGAGGGGGAGGAGGGAGGAGGGACGGAAGGAGGAGGGAGGAGGGAAGAGGACAGAAGAGGAGGGTGGAGAAGGGAGGAGAGATGGGGAGGGAAGAGAACAGAAGAGGAAGGTGGAGAAGGGAGGAGGGAGAAGGGAGGAGGGAGGAGAGATGGAGGAGGGAAGAAGATAGAAGAGGAGGGGGGAGGAGGGAGGTGGAGGGTGGAGGGAAGTGGGGATTGGGGAGAGAGAATAGAGGAGGGAGGGTGGAGGAGAGAGGAGAAGGGAGGAGGATGAAGGTAGACAAGGGAGGAGGGAGGAAAGAGGAGGACGAGGGGGAGGGCTAAAAACCTGCATATGACCCTGACAGGTATTTCAAAAAGAAGAGCTGAGGAGGCTCCAAGGAACTGCAGGCACCACCTAAGGGGCACGTCTCTGCCCACCTTCAAACACAGGGGAGCCTCAAACCTTCTGACCCCTGGTCCAGACACCTCATCACCCATGCCCCAAGCCCAGGCTGAAAGGTCCTGTGGGAAGGTCTCTTGCACCTTCTAGAACCAGGGCCAGACCAGTTCCTCTATGTAGTTGGCCCTCAAAAATATTTGTAAGACACGGAGGTCATTATGTTCAGTGAAACATCCAGACACAGACAGACAAATGCCGGTGTTCCCACCCACGCACGGGAGCTAAGGAGACGATCTCACGGAGGTAGAAGGACGGCGCTCACCAGAGGCCGGGAAGGGCAGCGGCGGGAGGATGAAGGGGGTTGGTTAACGGACACAAAACTACAGTCAGGTAGAAGTAGTTCTAGTGTTCGACAGCACAATAGGGTGGCTATAGTTAACCATAAGTTATTTTATATTTCACAATAGCTAGAAGACTTTTATGGCCAGGTGCAGTGGCTCACGCCTGTAATCCCAGCACTTTGGGAGGCCGAGGCAGGAGGATCACTTGAGGTCAGGAGTTCGAGACTAGACTGGCCAACATGGTGAAACTCCGTCTCTACTAAAAAAAAAAAATTCGCCAGGTGTGGTGCTGCACGCCTGTAGTCCCAGCTACTCAGGAGGCCGAGGCACAAGAATCACTTGAACCTGGAGGTGGAGGCTGCAGTGAGCTGAGATCGCATCACTGCACTCCAGCCTGGGTGACAGAGACTCCATCTCAAAAAACAAAATAAAATAGCTAGAAGATCTGGAATGTCCTCAACACAAATGATGAATGTTTGAGGTGATGGATGGTCCAGTTACCCTGACTTGATCATGACACATGGCGTGCCCGTCCCGGGTACCACGCGTGCCCCGCGAACATGGCGTGCCCATCCCGGGTACCACGCGTGCTCCATGAACATGTACAACGATCCCTAAAAATTTCAAAAATATATATATATATATATTTTTTTTTTTTTTTTTGAGACGGAGTCTCACTGTGTCTCCCAGGCTGGAGTGCAGTGGCGCGATCTCGGCTCACTGCAAGCTCCGCCCCCCGGGTTCACGCCATTCTCCCGCCTCAGCCTCCCAAGTAGCTGGGACTACAGGCGCCCGCTACCGCGCCCGGCTAGTTTTTTTTTTTTTGTATTTTTAGTAGAGACGGGGTTTCACCATGTTAGCCAGGATAGTCTCGATCTCCTGACCTTGTGATCCACCCGCCTCGGCCTCCCAAAGTGCTGGGATTACAGGCTTGAGCCACCGCGCCCGGCCCAAAAATATATTTGTAGAACAAATGAATGGGTCTTTAATGCGCCTCAGCATTTACAAAACACTCATGTACACATTTTATTGATATTTATCACACTCTTCTATGGTTGGAGACAGAACAGCTAATATTGTCTCTATTTTGTAGCCAAGAAAATGGAGGTTTGCAAAGGGTATGTAACTCACCCAAAGTCTCGTAGCAATTACACGTCAGGGTTAAAACTGGACAGAGGCCAGGCGCGGTGGCTCAAGCCTGTAATCCCAGCACTTCGGGAGGCCAAGATGGGCGGATCACGAGGTCAGGAGATTGAGACCATCCTGGCTGACATGCTGAAACCCCGTCTCTACTAAAAAATACAAAAAACTAGCCGGGCGAGGTGGCGGCCTGTAGTCCCAGCTACTCGGGAGGCTGAGGCAGGAGAATGGCGTAAACCCGGGAGGTGGAGCTTGCAGTGAGCTGAGATCCGGCCACTGCACTCCAGCCTGGGCGACAGAGCGAGACTCCGTCTCAAAAAAAAAAAAAAAAAACCGGACAGGGTGCCTCATCCGACATCACGGTTTTCCACAGGACTTTGCTTCTGACCAAGGAACTCACTTAACAGCCAAAGAAGGGCCGCAACGGGCCGGGCCCCCAGAATCACTTACCTCACACGTCCCTACCGTCCTGAAGCCTTGGGTCGGATAGAGGTGGGGCGGCCTCTGGAGGTCCAGCTACGGCTCATTCAGCGGCGACGCTGGCAGGGCCAGGGCGAGGCTCTCCAGAGGCCGCGTTGGCTCCAAATGAGCCTCCGGGACCTGGAGCTGTTTCTCCCCAGCCAGGGCTCACGGGGCCAGGAATCGAGGGGCGGACGTGGGAGTGGCACTCACCGTCACCCCAGTGATGCACTAGGGGAGCTCCTCTTCCTGTTCCCTGACGTACGGTCCACAGGCCCAGAGGCCTGAGTCCCAGGGAGTCCCAGGGAGGCCTGAGTCCCAGGGAGGAACACGGCCACCAGGAGACACACGATGACGCCGCGGGATGGAAGCTGAGACCGCCCCCGGCCCCTCTGGGCTCCTCATGCCTCTGAGTCTACACCCGGAAAGGGATTCTCTGTGCCGGCCTGGGGATTGATCCTGACCTTCCGGGGGGGAATTGGCCTACGTCGCCACAACAGAGGCAGGACAGCGTCTGCGATGCAGGAGAACCCTTGGGCATCAAATTACTCCACAGAGAATGATTCGAATAAAGTGGCCAGTACGCAAAGACAGCCAGGCATGTAAGTAAAAACAGACAAAATACCAGACAACAAAAGACTTGATATGTTCAAATTATCACACACAAAATATTTTAAAAATCTATGCAAATTGTATTTAAAAAACTAAAAGATACAAGACATGAGCCAGTCATAAAAGGCCCAATATTGTCACAGGAGGTCCCTGCGCACAGCCAAAGTCATGGAGACTGGACGGAGACGGGTGGGAGCCAGAGGCTGGGGCGGGCTGGGCTGTTTTATGGGGACGGAGCTTCAGTTCGGGAAGACGGAAAAGATCTGGAGACGGGGCGGTGGAGGCTGCACAGCAATGTGACTGTACTGAACTAGCACTTAAAAATGGCTAAAATGGTAAATTTTATGTTATATACATTTTACCACACACAAAAACTAAAGGACACACTTGAACAACAGAACTTTTTTTTCTTTTTTTTTGAGTCGGAGTTTTGCTCGTTACCCAGGCTGGAGTGCAATGGCGCGATCTCGGCTCACTGCAACCTCCTTCTCCCGGGTTCAAGTGATTCTCCTGTGGCTGGGATTACAGGTGCCCAGGACCACACCTGGCTAATTTTCGCATTTTTAGTGGAGACGGGGTTTCACCATGTTGGCCAGGCTGGTCTCAAACTCCTGACCTCAGGTGATCTGCCCACCTTGGCCTCCCAAAGTGCTGGGATTATACATGTGAGCCATGTATAATCCCTGGCCAAGAATAGAACGATTAGAACTAAAATACAAATCCCAATTAAGCATAACACAGACAAATTTAACAGCAAAACAGATTTTCTAAAGAGATAATCAGTGAATTTGAACATAAATAAAAATAAATTATTCAGAATTCAGCACGAAAAGACCAGAAGATGGAAAACAGAGAAAAAAGAAAAGAAAACAAAAACCAAAGAGCTATAAAGCATAATAGGGTCCCAGAAAGAGAGGGAGAAAAGTGCACTGGAAACAAGCAAGCTTTGGAGAAACGATGGCTGAGAAATTTCTGAGACCGATAAGGACACCAGCACCCACGTTTACAAAGCCCAGGCCGGGCAAGGCACAGAAACTCCAGGTGCCCAGTCCACTTTCCGGAACGGATGACTAAGTTGCTTCAGAGCAATATTCTCCATAGAGTAGCTAGAAAAATACTAAAACAAAACAAAATGCCTGTTAAAAGGCACCAGAGAACCACACAGGCCACAAGGACCAAAGACCGAGGTCTGGAGCGGGAAAGCCCAGAGAGGCGAGCAGGGCGCCCCGGGGAGGCCATGGGGCCCGGCCTACCAGTCCACCGGCCCACTGGCCCACCTGCCCACCAGCCCACCTGCCCACCCCACCTGCCCACCGGCCCACCGGCCCACCAACCGGCCCACCTGCCCACTGGCCCCTCTGCCCACCTGCCCANGCCCACCGGCCCACCAACCGGCCCACCTGCCCACCGGCCCCTCTGCCCACCGGCCCACCTGCCCACCGGCCCACCTGCCCACCAGGAGCCAAAGTCAGCCCCAGGGGAGGTGATGGTCATCCCGACCATCCGGTTATTTCTAAAACCAGCGTCTCAAAGAGTTACTGATTCTGAGCGCAGTGGGGGAGGGGCCACAGCCACGTGGCACTTCTGCCGCTCCCAGGGCTGGAAGGAAACACGGGGTTCGGGGACCTGTGAGGACGGGGACCGGGGAACACCCAGCGTTTTCTGCTGGGACCCACGAGAACCACCTGCATTTAATTTGGGGAAGACAGAGAAAGAGGCCACTGGGAAGGGGCAAGAAAGGGGCTTCCAAGGTGGTTATTTTCAATGGTGGCCACACGAATATTTGCTTTACGATACTTTAATGATACTTTATGGACATCTGTGTTTTGTGCTGTTCTCTGTGTGTGTTTTTCTTCATAATGAAAATGATGAAACAAACAAGAATTTTGAACATGAGGTTGTTGCTAGAAGCACTTCTGTTCAACATGGTACTGGAGGTCCTAGTCAGTATCATGAACTGAACCAAGAACGCGGAATAAGGAAGATTGGAATAGACATTGGAAAGGGGTAAAAGGATCCTTATTCACAGGTGACATAATCATTTCATAGTAAATTGTAAAGAATATGCAAAAAAAAACCTCTACTAGAATAAGCTAACGTAGCATATTTATAGCAATAAAACTTGGAAATGAATCAATACCACTTTTCAATAGCACTGAAACCCACAAAATACTTAAAGATATATTTTATTACATTTATGTTGAAGACCCATATCCTAAAAACTACAGAACATTCTGGAGAGAAATTTAAGAAGGCCTAAATACATGGGGAGATATACTATGTTTACAGATTAGAAGACTCAATACTAAGATCCTCGAGTGGATTTACAGATTCAATGTAATCCCAACAAAAATCAGCAGCCTTGACAAGTTCACTCTAAAATTCTGCCAAATTCAAAGGACCTAAAAAAAAATAAAAAATAAAAAATAAAAAAAAAAACAGACAAAAACCAACACAACCATTTTGACAGCAGGAAAAACGAAGCTGGAGACTTACAATCCTAGATTCTGAGACTTACTATAAAGCTATGCCGTAGCTTTATTCCCGCAGCTGCCAGAATAATCATGTAATAGTAACCAAGACAGTGTGGAACTGGTGTAAAGAGGAATATAAAGATCAGGGGAGCAGAACAGAGTACAGAAACAGATCAAATAGATCTACGCTTTTTTCGTGTGCATTGATTTTCAGCAAGGGTGCCAAGATAATTCCACAGAGGAAGAACAGGAACATTGGAAAAACTGGACATCATCTGTGAGAAACAGTCCGCAGCCCCCACATACACCATCTTCAAAACCTAACCTGAAACGAGCCACAGGTCTCAGTGTGAAAGATAAAAACAGAAGACATCTAGGAGAAAACGAAGAAAACCTTGGGGCAGACAAAGGCTTCTTAGGTTCTTAGACAGAACACAAAAAGCACAAATGTTATTTTTTTAAGTGATAAAATGGTCATTATCAAAATTTAAAACTTCTGGTTCATCAAAAGACACTTTTAAAAAAAAAAAAAAAAAAAAAAAAAAAAGACCAGCCATAGACTGGAAGATAGAACTTGTATACAGATTCTTTTCTAATCTTAAAACTCAATAATAAGAAGACAAAACAACTTTAAAGAAAAAGTCAAAAGATCTGAGCAGACACGTCACACAGGAAGGTGCGTGCGTGAGCAATACACACCTAAGTAAACCCTCACACATTCGGTCAGCAGGAAAATGCAAACTGAAGCCACAGTGAGACACAGCTACGAACCACTGCAAAGGGCCACAGGAAAAAGACAATTCCAGGTCTTGATAAGAGTGTGGAACTCTGGTAAGATGGTTCAGCCTTTCCAGAAAACAGTTTTGGGGGTGGCCTTACCAAGTTAAATGTACACATACTGTATCATCCAGCAGGTCTACTTCTAGGTATTTATTTACCCAGGAGAAACAAAAGCACAGGTCCACAAATTTCATCGCATCTTTACTCATAATAGCCAAATGCTGGCGCCGATGCGAGCACCTGTAGTCCCAGCTACTCGGGAGGCTGAGGCAGGAGAATGGCGTGAACCTGGGAGGCGGAGCTTGCAGTGAGCGGAGATCCGGCCACTGCACTCCAGCCTGGGCGACAGAGTGAGACTCTGTCTAAAAAAATAAAAAATAAAAAATAAAAACATACCCAAGACTTGGTAGTTTAAAAAGGAAAGAGGCTTAATTGGCTCACAGCTCCACATGGCTGGGGAGGCCTTGGGAACCTTACAGTCATGGCGGAAGGGGAAGCAGGCCGTCCTACAACGTGGCAGGTGAGAGGGAAGACGGAGGAGCCCCTTATAAAACCACCAGATCTTGAGAGAGAACAGCCATGGGAGAGAAGCCACCTCCACGATCCAATCACCTCCCAGCAGCTTCCTCCCTCAACACGTGGGGACTACGGAGAATACCGTGCGAGGTGAGATTGGGGACACAGAGGTTACCGTGCGAGGTGAGACTGGGGACACAGGGGTTACTGTGTGAAGTGAGATTGGGGACACAGGGGTTACTGTGTGAAGTGAGATTGGGGACACAGGGGTTACTGTGTGAAGTGAGATTGGGGACACAGAGGTTACCGTGTGAAGTGATTGGGGACACAGAGGTTACCGTGTGAAGTGAGATTGGGGACACAGGGGTTACCGTGCGAGGTGAGATTGGGGACACAGAGGTTACCGTGCGAGGTGAGATTGGGGACACAGAGGTTACCGTGTGAGGTGAGATTGGGGACACAGAGGTTACCGTGTGAAGTGAGATTGGGGACACAGGGGTTACTGTGTGAAGTGAGATTGGGGACACAGGGGTTACTGTGTGAGGTGAGATTGGGGACACAGGGGTTACCGTGTGAGGTGAGATTGGGGACACAGGGGTTACCGTGTGAGGTGAGATTGGGGACACAGGGGTTACCGTGTGAAGTGAGATTGGGGACACAGGGGTTACCGTGTGAAGTGAGATTGGGGACACAGAGGTTACCGTGCGAAGTGAGATTGGGGACACAGAGGTTGCCGTGCGAGGTGAGATTGGCGTGAACTCACATCACCTCAGCCCTGTCCCCGCCCCGTCTACACCAGCGTGAACTCACATCACCTCAGCCCTGTCCCCGCCCCGTCTACACCAGCGTGAACTCACATCACCTCAGCCCTGTCCCCGCCCCGTCTACACCGGCGTGAACTCACATCACCTCAGCCCTGTCCCCGCCCCGTCTACACCGGCGTGAACTCACATCACCTCAGCCCTGTCCCCGCCCCGTCNCCGTGCGAGGTGAGATTGGGGACACAGGGGTTACCGTGCGAGGTGAGATTGGGGACACACGGGTTACCGTGCGAGGTGAGATTGGGGACACACGGGTTACCGTGCGAGGTGAGATTGGGGACACAGAGGTTACCGTGCGAGGTGAGACTGGGGACACAGGGGTTACCGTGTGAGGTGAGATTGGGGACACAGGGGTTACCGTGTGAAGTGAGATTGGGGACACAGGGGTTACCGTGTGAAGTGAGATTGGGGACACAGAGGTTACCGTGTGAAGTGAGATTGGGGACACAGAGGTTACCGTGTGAAGTGAGATTGGGGACACAGGGGTTACTGTGTGAAGTGAGATTGGGGACACAGGGGTTACTGTGTGAGGTGAGATTGGGGACACAGGGGTTACTGTGTGAAGTGAGATTGGGGACACAGGGGTTACCGTGCGAGGTGAGATTGGGGACACAGAGCCAGACCATATCGCTGCACAAGCTCCACACAAAATATCAGAAATGTTCAGTTTCACATAACATCACCGTGCCCCAAATGCCGTTTCCACGGCTCTAAGGTCTCTTCCAGTCCCTAACCACAGTTAGAAGAACATGGCCTTTTCCAGAGCAGCAGTGGTGGCATAAGAAGAAAACAATCAGACTTGCATGCAAATCCATCATCACAGTACATACAGATTCATCATCTCGATACATACAGATCCACCATCATCTCGGTACACACAGACCCACCATCATCTCGGTACACACAGACCCACCACCGTCTCAGTACATACACCCCCCACCATCATCTCGGTAGCTACAGATCCATCGTCTCAGTACATACAGATCCATCATCATCACAGTAAATACAGATCTATCATCTCGATACATACAGATCCATCATCTCGATACATACAGACCCACCATCATCTCAGTACATACAGATCCATCATCTCGATACACACAGACCCACCATCATCTCGGTAGATACAGATCCATCGTCTCGGTACATACAGATCCATCATCATCACAGTAAATACAGATCTATCATCTTGATACATACAGATCCATCATCTCGGTACATACAGATCCATCATCATCACAGTAAATACAGATCTATCATCTTGATACATACAGATCCATCGTCTCGGTACATACAGACCCATCATCTTGATACATACAGACCCACCACTGTCTGGGTACATACAGACCCACCATCATCTCAGTACATACAAATCCAAGTTGCGTACCTCCCCTTCTGACAGCACCCCCAGCAGACCCCAGAATCAAGAGCTGTCCGAGGCCTGCCCCCTCCCCAGCGGAGGCTCTGCCCCTGGCTTCTTGCTCTGCCCTGAAGGGCATGGAGAAAGGAACGCCTTTGAATTGGGAGAGAGGACAAGAAGAATTCCCTCTGGCCAGCAAACTATTCTAATGGGAAGCGGGATGAACAAAGAAATGGGGGTTGTAGCTTCCTGAGCTGGAAGACGCCACCTGCCCTCTTCTGGGTCTCACGTCGGGGAACTGGAGACGGGCCCCAGGCCCCACAGAGAGCCCCTTTCCCGGGGAAGGTCATCTCTCCTCCGGAGGACTGAGCCAACCACACAACAGCAGGGCCTCAGCCAGGCGTCCTAAAAACTGGGCCCCCTCCGCTCTGTGCCCGGGGACCCCAGCTCTGGCATGACCCCTCCGTACCCACTGACGGCTGCATAAATCCAGAGCCACCCACACCAACGGGCGGCAGGAGCTGTGGGGTTGTTCCCGTCTTCCAAACGGACCAGCGGCCTAGAACACGCCATTCCCTGTCAAGCATGGGCAGCCTGACCAGCAGCGGCCACGGGCTCTCCACGTGTTGCAGAGAAAGACGACGAAGTCTACCGAAGGTGCCGTCTGAGTTTCCTCCTTGGGCTTCCCAGCAAGATCAGAGAGGTCTGTAGCTCCCCTTCCCCATCCTCCTCTCTGCACCTCCACACCAGCAGCCCAGCAGCCCACACTCGTCCTCCTCAGCCAGGCAATTTTACTTAGAGCTTTTGCCACGGGATAATTTTCTTCCTGGAGCTTTCACGTTACCTGCACACCCCACATGGGGTGCGTGTCCTCAATGTACCCACTGCTGTTCATCTGGCCAACGAATACTAGGCGAACCTGAGGCATGTGAACCTGCAAATGTCTGGCCACTTTCAAAGTAAAAAACAGCAGCATTACTGGGTCCTAACTTTGAACTAGGTCCTAGGGATACAAAGAGAGACAGCAGCAGTCCGGTTTCATTGAGCCCACACTCTAATGGGGTACAGGCACAGAGAGACAGTGAGTGAGAGAGAGAGAGAGAGGAATGAGGAAGGGGGGCAGCCCCAGTCAGTGGCAGGAAGGAAAAAGGTGGACAGTGCACCGAAGATGATGCACAGGAGACGGGAAGAGTGGGGACCCGCAGGTGAGGTGGGGACAGTCAGGACCTGCAGGTGAGGCTCCCGCAGGACAGGTAAGGAGGGGACAGTGAGGACCCACAGGACAGGTGAGCTGGGGACAGTGAGGACCCACAGGTGAGGTGGGGCCAGTCAGGACCCATAGGTGAGGCTCCGGCAGGACAGGCAGAGGTGAGAAGAGTGAGGACTCAGGGGTGAGGCTCCAGCTCACCCTTCATGAGACAAAGTCCCCATCTAAGCATCTCGGGACACACAGCTCAGAGCACTGTCTTACAAATGCACTCAGAGAGGCAACTGTTTCTCAGCTTTTGGGTCAGAACTGGGGCTCCTAAGGCAGCCCATGTGCCACCCAGTCCGGCACTGGCTGTAAAAGTATCACTCGGAAGCTCCAAAAGCACCAGAGTCCGCCTGTGAGACCCAGAGTGTGTGCCTCGCAGTGGTCACTCCCTCTCAGTGGGTTTCGGAGCCAGTGCCCTGGAGGAGCCACAATGCCCCGGTCATTCCCCTTCACGAAGCCTTAAAATGAACACACTCTGCCTAAACAAAGATATTTCAAAATCTCCCACTGTTTGGGGCACGAGCGCCTTCAGCAAACACCAAGTCCAGTGGCTTTCGGGAGCTGCAGGCTGCCAGGGATAACGCGTTACGGTGCCGAGGACACAGGCGGGTAAACACGCGGCCTGGCGATGGCGCCTTTGAAACGTGGAGGCTGCAGCAGCCTGGCAGGCCCTCTCCGGGGCTATTTTACCGCTTTTCCCCCGTTCAGGAGCAGCCTTCGTGAACATCAGGGTTAAGAAAGGAACAGCTCTTCTCGCAGAGGGCAGAAGTGGGGTGGGGGCGTCTACACAGGCAGGGCTTGGCCGATTTGCAGCGTCCCGTTCAGAAAGGGGCCTTCTGCTCAGGGATCCAGGGCGTCCTCTGCTTTGCAGTCAGCCCCACTCAGCCTTTGTGGGGTCGGCCGCCACTGGAATCACACGGCCCCTGAACCAGCTACAACCACGCCGGGCCTCGGGTCTAAAACACAAGCCCATAATTTTTGCCTTAGGAATGAAAAGGAGAGGACAAATATAGCAGAAAGGAAGGGAGTGGTGTGTTTGGAGAGGGGGAGCTGGCACCGTGGCGTCCGCAGTGTCCCCCGTAGTTGTCAGGGTTCCCTGCAGGGACTGGACCAATAGGATGGACGTGCAGATGAAGGGAGTCTGTTAGGAAGACCGACTCACACGATCGCGAGGGGAAGTTCCACGGCAGGCCGTCTGCAGGCCGAGGAGCAAGGAAGCCAACACGCCGCCTTCGTTCTGTGGCCCGAGGCTGGGGAGCCCCTGGCCAACCACGGGTGTGAGTCCGAATCCCAAAGCTGAAGAACGTGGAGTCCGATGTTCGAGGCAGGAGGCCTCCAGCCCAGGAGAGAGGTGAGGCCGGAAGACTCAGCCAGTCTCCTCCTTCCACGTTCCTCTGCCTGCTTGTACCCCGGCTGCACTGTCCCCGCTCCGTCTACACCGGCGTGAACTCACATCACCTCAGCCCTGTCCCCGCCCCGTCTACACCGGCGTGAACTCACATCACCTCAGCCCTGTCCCCGCCCCGTCACCACCGGCGTGAACTCACATCACCTCAGCCCTGTCTCCGCCCCACCTGCACCAGGGTGAACGGACACTGGCTCCTCTCCGCTATTTTCTAAGTTGCAGCAGATTCCACACAGCTGACACCAACACTCTTTTCTAAACAATTCCAGGCTAAAGCCGACAAGTCAAATATAGAAGTCAGGTGGCATGTGATGAAGAGATGAAGAAAAACACACTTCCTCACTCAGCCAGCTACATCTGCATTTAATTAGTTACTGACCAGCGTGTCATTCTAAATATAGGGAAAACAGCATTATTCAGGAATCTGTTGGTCACCACCATGCTCTGCAGTGAAATGCTTTGCTCTCAAAACCACCCAAGACAAAGCACGGGCCTCGTGTCCCCTTCTGTTAAATGCATGCTGGGAGGTGCCCGTTCTCCTTCCTCCCCCCCCCCCCCCCCCCGTCTCCCGAACTCCCCCTCTCCTTCCTCCCACCCCCACCTCTCCCGACCTCCCCTTCTCCCTCCTCCCACCCCCACCTCTCCCAACCTCCCCTTCTCCTTCCTCCCACCCCCACATCTCCCGACCTCCCGCAGCTGCAGCGAAGAGCTGGAAGGGAAAGTGGAAACCTCTTCACGGGAGAAATGGGCTCACGCTTCTACAGCCCTCGGTAGCCGTGGGACACGGTGGGACAAAATGTTTCATCACAAAGGAGGTTGCATTGCCTTTCTCGATCTTCTGCAAATTCGTAATTTAAAAGTGCTTCCTCCACTACTGACTCTGCGCGGGTTCCTGCTGCCTCGCCAGAGAAAACACCGGACCGTGTTCTCTAACCCTGGAGATGCTGGAGGGCACCGTGCGGGAAGGACTCGCCTGACACGCGGTCCTGTGTCCCCACACTTCCTGTTGGACCTACAGGCTACACACGGGTGAACGTACAAGAGGCTCCAGGTGTCCACTCCTGGAGGCAGCGTCCCCGATGTGCTGAGGCAGCAGAGCGGCCCCCCCGGTCGTCCGCACAGGAGCGCCCGGCGCAGGCCTCAGGTGGTCCCGGCCGCAGCAGGTGGCCACCCCAGCAGGTGGCCACCTCAGCAGCAGCCTCTGCACGGGGTCCTGCAGGCTGGCGGGCCCTGCTTCTAAATTCAACATGAACTCCCCGCGGGAGGCGGTGCTCCACGGCTTTCTGAATAGTTTCCCGGACTGGATATCAAGTCTCCTCCAAGACCACACGGCAGGTCAGAGTTCTCCAGACCACACGGAAGACACGCACGGACGCGGCCAGCAGAGCCCTCTCACCCGCCTCCAATCTCCAAGTGAGGTGGGTTCCATGGGGGGCCCCAACTGCTGAGGGATAAATATCTGTGTCCTGCGTAGAGACCGGGCTCTCCGTGTGGAGGGAAAAGCTGGGAACCGTGCAGGGCCCCAGCCCCACCAGGAAAAGAGGACTCTGGCCCAGAGGCGAAGCCACGCGTGTTAACACGTCCCCGGGGCTGAGCCTGCGGAAGCTGCGGGGGCCTGGTGTGGGTCAGGCCTGGGTAAGGGGCCTGAGGTCCATGATGCCCTCAACACTTGGCCTGCCCTGGACCACATTCTGCAGCTAGACAGGCGACACCGTGACGCTGTGGACTGACCAGAACGCCGTAGCCGCAGCCAGGGGGCCGGGCCGTGCCGCTCAGGGGTGCAAAGCGCTCCAACCCCCCCAGACACCTTGCTGGACACATCGGCCAGCACAGAGGGCAGCGAACGGCCACCGCTGTCCAGGATCTCCAGAGCGAGAGCAGCCAGCAGCCGCAAGACCACGGTCCCCGTTCCAGGAGCAAGATGTCCTCCAGGGTCGTGGGGCCTGGTCAAAGGGCATGGAGGCCAGTCTGAAAGGTTCCTCGCTGGCCAAATAGTGACAGTAAGTGACAGTAACTACTGATAACTCAAATAAAACACACACACATAGAAACCGTGAAGCTCCCCCCATCACACACACACACACCACAGAGTCCACACACACATAGAAACCGTGAAGCCCACACACACACACACACACACACGGACACCGCAGAGTCCACACACACATAGAAACCATGAAGCCCACACACACACACACACACACACACACACGCAGACACCGTGAAACCCACACACACACACACACACAAAATGCGGAGTCCACACACACACACACACACGCAGACACCGTGAAACTCACACACACACACACACACACACAATGCGGAGTCCACACACACACACACATACACACACACGGACACCGCAGAGTCCACACACACATAGAAACCGTGAAGCCCACACACACACACACACACACGGACACCACGGAGTCCACACACACATAAAGAAGTGCAGGTGCCCACTGCACTGCAAGTCTGATGAGCAGCAGGATGTGTGCTTGTCCTCGCCTTTCCACACAGCAGGTGCAACCCGCCCCAGGTGCTAGAGCCAAGCCCCCTCAGCAAAGAGGCAAATCAAAACCACATGCGCGAGGGAGGCAGCGAGAGGGCCGTGTCACCTCTGAGATACGCCGGAGAGAGCTGCACGGCCTAACCTCGCTGTGAGGAAACACAGACGGCACAAGTGTCAGGGTCTTCCACAAAGAAAGTGCCTCAGAACCTTCAAAGCATCAAGAAGAGCAGAGTCAAGGTGGGGCTGAGGGTATTCCAGGCGGACGAGATTACAGAGACAGGGCAACTAAACGCAGCGCGATTCTGAGCAGGGGCTTCTCCCACGGCACCACTGGGACGGCCTGGCCCAGCACCGGGTGTGAGTTGTGTCCCGGTGAGCACGTTCCTGTCGTGAGGGGAGGCCTGGGCTGCAGGAGAATGCACTCGGGATGACACGCACGAGGCTGGTGGCCAATGGCTCAGGGAGAACAAAACGTTCTTTGAGGTATCCTTGAAACTTTCCATGAGTTCTGGTGGTTTCAAAGGGGAAAGAGAAATGGGCAAAAAGATGCAAACACTTTTCACAGAAAAGGAAACCCACACGGCCAAGAACAGAAGACGATGCTCACCGTGACCCGTGACCAGCAAGTGTAAATCCAGGCGCAGTGAGGCCCCCTTCACTCCTGCCCAGCCAGGAAAGTGAACCCTTGGAATTCTGAGCGCTGGAGCCGGCGAGAGTGCCGGCGTCTGCAGGTATCTGTCTTCCGCGCCCTTGGAGCTGGCAATTCCACTTCCAGGTACAGACCTAAGAGGAACAGCCAGAGGCTTGTGCACGGGCGACGGCAGCCCAAAAGCCCGTGCACAGGAGGACAGGTGGATGCACACAGCAGGTTTGCTCGGCAGAGAAACCAAACGAACTGCAAACGACAGATACAGAGAGCAGGGCAGGGAGCCCACAGACAAACCCACCCTCGACAGACACACAGAGCGGGGCAGGGAGCCCGCAGACAAACCCACCCTCGATAGATACACAGAGCGGGGCAGGGAGTCCGCAGATAAACCCACCCTCGACAGACACACAGAGCGGGGCAGGGAGCCCGCAGACAAACCCACACAGAGCGGGGCAGGGAGCCCGCAGACAAACCCACCCTTGACAGACACACAGAGCGGGGCAGGGAGCCGCAGACAAACCCACACAGAGTGGGGCAGGGAGCCGCAGACAAACCCACCCTCACACGGCCCGAGTGATTTTCAACAAAGGCTTCAGCACAATTCCACGGAGAAAGGTCTTCAACCAATGATGCTAGGACTGAACAGCCACATGAAAAAAACTAACCTTGACATTTACTGCACGCCACATACGGAAATTAACTAGAGATGGACAAGAGATGCCGACAGGAAAGTCAAAACTAGAAGTTACCAGAGAAATACAACTTCTTCAGGGTAAGCAAAGGTTTCTTAGGAAAAAAATTAACTAGAAAACAGTAAATAAGTTGGACTTCACTGATATTAAAAACTTCTGCTCATCAAGACACCATTAAAACACGAAGAGGGGCCGGGCACGGTGGATCATGCCTGTAATCCCTGTGTTTTGAGAGGCTGAGACAGGAGGACTGCTTGAGCCTCAGAGGCTGAGCTACAGTGAGCCGAGATTGGGCCACCGCACTCCAGCCTGGGTGACAGAGTGAGACTCTCTCAAAAAAAAAAAAAAAAAAGCCACTTACAGGGAAAAAATATCCACAATCCATACACCTGACAAAGGACTTGTATCCATAATATGTCACAAAACTCTTTAACTCATTACTAGTAAGATAAACAGGCCAGGTGTCGTGGCTCACGCCTGTAATCGTAGCATGTCGGGAGGCCAAGGCGGGTGGATCGCCTGAGCTCAGGAGTTTGAGACCAGCCTTGGCAACATGGGGAAACCCCGTCTCTACTAAAATACAAAAAATTAGCTGGGTGTGGTGGCTGGAGTCCCAGCTACTTGGGAGGCTGAGGCAGAACTGCTTGAACCCGGGAGGCGGTGGCTGCAGTGAGCCAAGACCGTGTCACTGCACTCCAGCCTGGGTGACAGAGGAAGACTTCATCTCAAAAAGTAAAGATAAACAACTCAATTTTATAAAAGGTGAGATTCGGGCATTTCATGAAAGGAGATTTATGAATGGCCAATAAACCCACGAAAAGGTGCTCACCATCATCACCAGCCATCAGGAAAATGTCAGACCACAGTGAGACACACCTCGGGGCCACGAGAATCATGAAAATAAAGGCCGACGGCGTCAACGCTGCAGAGCCCACACCTGCGGACGGGAAGGCAGAACAGCACGAACGCCGGAAAACTGTTCTGCAGATTCCTTTAGGGTAAAAATACCTTTCCCTGTGGCGTGCCAATTCCACCCCTAGGTATTTCCCAAGAGAAACGGAGAGGTACGTCCACAGAAAGACAGGAATGTTAACGGCGCCTTTCTCCCAGTAACCCGAGCTGGAAACCACAGCATCGAAACGATCATGGTGCCGTCACACGAGGATGAGGACACAGGACGGAGCCAGCGATACGAAGGCTGGAACGCAAGATCATTCGGCTGAGTGGGAAGAGAAACGCGAGAGCACGGCCGTGTGGTTTCACGTACGCGTGAAATTCAAGGGCTGGCAACGGAAGCCCCGGGGCTCCAAGTCAGGCCAGTGGCTGCCGTGGGGACCGGAGCCGGGAGCACGCAGGGTCGTTCCGAGGGACAGGTCCCTGCACTCGACTGGGGTGCTAGTTACACGGCACGCGAGCTGTCAGACATCGCAGATTACCCATGTTGTGCACAAATTTCACACGGAAATCTTGTACTTTGCTGCATGTAAATTCTGCCGCCATTTTCAAAACCTGGATAAACTATAATGAGATGCAACTACATGGATGGACCTTAACAACAGTAAGGTTTAAAAGTTCCAAAATACTATGTACAGTGATACCCATTTTATAAAGTTAAAAAGGACTGAAGTTAAAAATTATTTTTTCAGATTTGTATAGATACCAAATACTTATTTTAAAAGCAGAGCAAGGGAGGAGGAGCACAGAATTTGGGCTGACGGTTACCCAGGCGGAAGGAGGCAGGGGATAAGCGTGGTCACCTGCGAGATGTGAGAGGCCTGAGCTGGCTCTTGTTTTAGGGGGGCAGGTCCATGAGTGTTTGTAACACTATAAAAATTAAAAATATACGTGTGGAGTCCTAATTAGGGAAAAGAAGTCAGGCTTGGGGGAGCCGGGGAAGCAAAAAGAAAAAGCAGATTCCTCATGGTCCAGGACACACAGCATTTCTGCACAAATAACTCACCCAACTCACAATCTTCCTCTGCCCAACTCATCAGCAGACCCTCGGCTAAGAAAAAAATACAGCTTAGGTCCCGGCAACCTCAGTGTTACCAGCACTGCTCGTGGCCCTCTCTAGCACAAGCACCACCTTTAAAACCCCAGCAAGGCTCTGTCTCCGGCCAGTCAGCTCCTGTCTTGCTGATGTGCCCGTTGCTTTCTTGCAACCTATCTTCGTGCTTTCTCAAATAAATCTGCCTTTCTTGACCTACAACTGTCTTGGTAAATTCCTTTACCACCTGCACCACTGGCCTCGGTTAGTCGCCACCCAGGAAAACAGGTACCGTTATAATCACAGAGACGAACAAAACGGGCCGTGCTTGAACAAATGATGAGAATGTGTCCTGAACCAAGGGTCCTGATTAATTTGATTCTGGGCTCCTGAGATCCTAAGATCTAAATTTAAAAAGGAGAAAAAGAGGCCGGACGCAGTGACTCACGCCTGTAATCCCAGCACTTTGGGAGGCCGAGGTGGGCAGATCACGAGGTCAAAAGATCGAGACCATCCTGGCTAACACGGTGAAACCCCGTCTCTACTAAAAATACAAAAATTAGCCGGGTGTGGTGGCGGCGCCTGTAGTCCCAGCTCCTCAAGAGGCTGAGGTAAGAGAATCGCTTGAACCCAGGAGGCGGAGGTTGCAGTGAGCTGAGATCGCGCCCCTGCACTCCAGTCTGGGCGACAGAGCGAGACTCCATCTCAAAAAAAAAAGAAGAAAGAAGAAAGAAGAAAGAAGAAGAAGAAGAGGAAGAGGAAGAGGAAGAGGAAGAAGAGGAAGAGAAGGAAGAGGAAGAGGAAGAGGAAGAAGAGGAAGAGGAAGAAGAGGAGGAGGAAGAGGAAGAAGAGGAAGAGGAAGAAGAAGAGGAAGAGGAAGAAGAGGAAGAGGAAGAGGAGGAAGAGGAAGAGGAGGAAGAGGAAGAAGAGGAAGAGGAGGAAGAGGAAGAAGAGGAGGAAGAGGAAGAGGAAGAAGAGGAAGAGGAGGAGGAAGAGGAGGAGAAGAGGAAGAGGAGGAGGAGGAAGAGGAAGAGGAGGAGGAGGAAGAGGAAGAGGAAGAGGAGGAGGAGGAAGAGGAGAAGGAGGAAGAGGAAGAGGAAGAGGAGGAGGAAGGAGGAGGAGGAGGAAGAGGAAGGAGGAGGAGGAGGAAGGAGGAGGAGGAGGAAGAGGAAGGAGGAGGAGGAGGAAGAGGAAGGAGGAGGAGGAAGAGGAAGGAGGAGGAGGAGGAAGAGGAAGGAGGAGGA